>NW_028276071.1:345879-691759 GCF_052056855.1 Sturnus vulgaris | reverse complement strand
ATATAATATAAACAATAAACACACATTTTGAAAATATAATGTAAAAACAACAAACCTGCACCAGGGAACACTTTCTCAGTCATGTCTCTCAGTGGGACCCATTAGAACTTCAGGAAACTTTGGACTTTGAATTCTTGAGAGTTTTCTTTTCCTGCTCTAACTCAATCCATGGGAAACCTCCTTCACATTTATCAGTGGGACTCACTAAAAGTAAAAGAAACTTTGCAGTTTGAATCTGACTTGGAATTCTTGAGAGGTTTCTTCAACTCCCTCTCAGGGACTGATGTTCAGGGACTCAGCCCCAACCCCGAGAGGGTCATTAAAGTCCTTGTGCTGTGTCTGTTCTGCTGAGCTGGGCCGGGCTCCTGGCAAAGGCAACACTGCAGAGAAAGAGCCAATATTTCCAAAATCTTATTTGGAGCTCCTTGGCAGCACCAAATCCACCACGGGGCTCATTGGGATCAAGCAGTCCTGACAAACCATGGCTCTTCCTTGATTTCCATCTGGTCTGGTGCAGTTCATTAGGAAGGTTTTCAACTCCAGATATGGAGAAATATTTCAAAGAGCTTCTAAGAAATATCCATTCTTATTTTAAAGGGTGTATTTTATTACTGTTCTCTTTAGAGCAGAGGTGATTGCAGCATTCTGTGATTGATGTTGATCCAGGGTCTCTCCTCAGGAACTCTGGCAAAGAGGGGTTTTCTAATTTTTTTAATTTTTGAAGCAATCCAAAACTCCTAATGTTCCCCACTGCAAACAGACACACTCCTCAGGTGTGTGCCAGCCCAAGGTTCCACCAAAACCACTGCAGAGCTGCCCTGGGCCAGCTCTGAGGGTGGATCATCATCCCAACCTGCCCTGGGCCACTGCCAGGGGCTGTGGCCATGGACACTGCACTGACCCCACTGCTGGCTTTGGCTGCCACAGCAACCGGGAGAAGTTCAAGTTTCCTTGGGAACACTGGGGAGCACTGGGACAACCTGGGAAGATGGGAAGTGCTGAGGGGAATCTGGGTGGACTGGGATGGACTGTGGGCTGCACTTAAAAACACAGGGACATCCTGGGACATCCTGGGATTGACAGAGCCCGACTGGAGCCGGGACTACAACACCTCTCATGCCCCGCGCCCCACAGAACCCCGGTGTCTGTCCCCCACATGTCCCTTCAGTGTCTCCCAGACCCTCCAGGATTCAGAAGTGCCTCCTCAGCACCCATTCGGGATCCCATAAAAGTGTCCCCAGATCCCCTGAATGCTCCCAACCCCACAGATTCCCGTTACAGTCACTTCTGGAATTCATCTCCTGTAATCCCCCACGGCCTCAGAGTCCCTCATAACACAGTTCTGTACCTAAAACTCCTGCCGTGCCCTGAGCACTAAAGAGCCCGGTTAGAGCTCCCCAAGCTCCCCCCAAGTGCTCCCGAACCGTTCACGTTCCGTCCTGAGCACCTCAAGTCTCGGCTCGGACACAAAAGTGTCCCCCAGGTGCCTTCCCGGACCCCAAAACGCCCCGGCTGAGCCACTTCTGGGACTACAGCTCCCATCATGCTCCGTGGTTCCCATAGAGTACTATTGAAGCCATGACTTCATCTCCCATCATGCACCACACTCCACCGAGAGACATTGTAGCTGCACCTACAACTCCCATGATGCTCTGCGGCCCTATTGAACCGTATTATACCTCTGCCTACAACTCCCATCACCCCCCGTGCCCCGGAGAGCCCCCGTTAGAGCCCCCCAGGTGTCCGCTTGGACCCCGAATGGCCCCAAATTCCCCTCCCTGACCCCCAAGTGCCCACCCTGGACCTCCTCCTCGGACCCTGAAGTTTCTGTCAGAATCTTTAAGTGACCACCCGGCTCCCTGAAGTGTCCTCCAGACCTTCAAGTTCTCTCTAAATTCCCTCCCCAGAGCCAAAACTTCCTAAAATGTACTCCAGAAATGTCTTCATGGACCCTAAAGTGACCCTGTTTTATCCTGTCTTTGCAAAATGATTAAAAAGAAGAGAAAGGGATTAAATAGGACTAATTATCATAAACAGGGAGAAATTAATGGCCAAAAGTGGCCAATTAATGAAATGAATTGTGTTACTTAAAACCAATGACCATTAATTTTTCTGGTTGCTAAAAATGTAGAGATTTTTTTCCTGTAAATATAAAAAAATAGAAAAAAACAATAACAGTATTATAAATATAAAAGCATAATTATATTTTTATTATCTAATTGAATTACAATATTAATAATAAATTTATAGGGGTTTTTTATGTTTTAGGATGTCAGTCCCAGCTAGGCAATGTCAGACACGGTGAGGCTGGGGGTGAGGAGCAGGTTGTCCAAACAGGGTTGGCCTGCAAGGGGCTTATCCTTCTGCATGCCCAGACCTCCTAAGGAGACATTCAGCATCAAGATCGCTTAAGGAATGCTTCAGTGAGCCCTTCTCTGAACGGAAAAATAAGAATAATATGCCCTTGATTAAAACCAAAATTCCTTCTTGTCTCACTCACAAGGAAAGCTCTGTCTCCTGCTGTTCACAAACAGAGAAGGGCTGGTGGGAGATGTGGTGCTCAGAGGCTGTTTGGGGTACAGTGACCATGAAATAATGCAGTTTTTTAATATTCTGTGAAAGCAGGTGGGGCATCAACAAAACTTCTACATTGGACTTAGAGAGAGCAGACTTTGGCCTATTCAAGATGTGGCTTTGTGGAGCACCAAATCAGGTACTGATTTTCTTAAGGGAAACAGCTTTTTAAAACAAAGGATTCCAGAAAGGATGGACACACGTCAAGAATGAAATCTTGAAGGTGCAGGAGCAGCCTGTCCCTCTGTGCCAAAAAGTGAACAGTGACCTAGCAAGGAAAATGACAGGCCTGGCTGGGCATGGAGGTTTTTCCAGGAACTCAGGGAAAAAAGAGGGTGCATCACCTGTGGACAGAGGGGCAGAAAACTCAGGAAGTGTTTAAGGATGTTGTTAGGTCATGCAGAAAGAAAATGAGAGAAGTGAAAGCTCAATTAGGATGTAACCTGGCCACTTTTGTGAAGAATAACAAAAATGATTTTAAAAATATATTTATGGGAAAAGGAGGGACAAGGAGAACCTCCATTCCTTATTGGATATAGGGGGAATATAATAAATAGGATGAGGAAATGGCTGCTATACTTAACTCATGCTTTGCCTCAGTTTTCAACAATAAGACATGTTGTCCTCAGGACAAGTGTTCTCCTGAGCTGGTAGATGGGGACACAGAGCAGAACAGACCCCCTGTAATCCAGGAGGAAGCAGCTGGGGACCTGCTGAGCCACTCAGATGCTCACAGGTGTCTCTGGGAACAGATGGGATCCATCCTAGGGGGATGAGGGAGCTGCTGGATGAGCTCCCCAAGCTGCTCTCCATCATTTCTCATCAGTGCTGGCTCAGCAGGGAGGTGCCAGAGGACTGGAGGTGCCAATGTGAGCCCATCCCCAAGAAGGGCTGGAAGGAGGATGTGGGGAACTGCAGGCCTGTCAGCCTGACCTGGGTGCCTGGTGAGGTGATGGAACAGATCACCTTGAGTGCCATCCCAGGGCACCTACAGGATGGCTGAGGGATCAGAGGCAGCCAGCATGGATTTCAATATCTGCATTGATGATCTGGATGAGGGCATTGAGTGCACCATCAGCAAATGTGCAGATGGCACCAAGCTGGGTGTGAGTGTGGATGTGCTGGAGGGTAGGAGGGCTCTGCAGAGGGACCTGGACAGGCTGGATCCAGGGCCCAAATCCAACAAGGTGAGGTTTAACAAGGCCACGTGCTATGTCCTGCACTTTGGCCACAACAACCCCTGCAGTGCTCCAGGCTGGGGACAGAGTGGCTGGACAGTGGCCAGGCAGAAAGGGACCTGGGGGCACTGATGGACAGCAGGCTGGACATGAGGCAGCAGTGTGCCCAGGTGGCCAAGAAGGCCAATGGCACCTGGGCTGGATCAGGAATGGTGTGGCCAGCAGGAGCAGGGCAGTGATTCTTCCCCTGTGGTCAGCACTGGTTGGGCAGCACCTCGAGTGCTGTGTCCAGTTCTGGGCCCCCCAATTAGGAAGGACATGGAGAGGCTGGAATGTGTCCAGAGAAGGGCAACAAGGCTGATGAGGGGTGTGGAACACAAGTGCTGTGAGGAGTGGCTGAGTGAGCTGGGGATGTTTATCCTGGAGAAGAGGAGGACTCGGGGTGACCTTATGACTACAACGCCCTGAAAAGTGGTTGTAGTCAGGTGGGAGTTGGTCTCCTTCTTCAGGCAACAATGACAGAATGAGAGGACACAGTCTTAAGCTGCTCCAAGGGAAATATAGGTTGGATATTAGGAAAGCATTTTTTACAGAAAGGATGATAAAGTACTAGAATGATCTGGCAGTGGTTGGTGGAGACACCATCCCTGGATGTGTTTAAAAACAGACTGGATATGGCACTCAGTGCCATGGTCTAGTTGAGGTGTTAAGGCAGGGGTTGGACTTGATGATCTTGAAGGACTCTTCCAACCCAGTGATTTTGTGATTCTGTGATTCTGTGAATTCTCTGAGTCTTTCAGATGAATCCTCTGTCCCTGTCCCTTCCCTGTGTCTCTGTTGCAGATGGAAGCTGCTGGTGCCTTTCTCACCTTTTTCCCATTTCCTGAATACAGACAGATGTTCCTAGGAGTGTTCAGCAGGTGTTGCTCAATGTTTATGCAAAGCTTTTGTATCCTCATGGAACCAAGGAGACCCTTGTGACACAGTGAAACCCCATGGAACCAAAAATCCATTGTGACATTGGGGCTGGATGGTACCAAGGAGACCATTGGGATACTGTGGATCCAAGGACACCATGGTGACACTGGAAACTGATGGAACCATGGGCATTGTGACACAGCAGGGCCTCATGGAACCAAGGAGTGAATTGTGACTCTATCAAACCTCATGGAACCAAGGGGCCTTTGTGACTCTGAGGAACTTCACAGAACCAAGAGTCTATTGTGACACAGGGTACTCATGAAACCATGGAGAGCATTTTGAAACCAAGGCCTGCTGGAATCAAAGGTCCATTGTGGCTCTTCAAGGCCCTGTGGACCAAGGGGAGCACAGTGACACTGTGGGGTCCATGGAACCAAGGGGTCATGGTTACACTGTGGAGCTTTATTGAACCAAGAGTCCATGGTGACACTGCAGGGCAGTATGGAATCATGGAGAACATTGTGACACTACACGATGTCATGGAATCAAGGGGCCATTGTGACACTGTGGGGACTTGTGGGACCAAGGGGCAGTTGTGGTACCATGGAAATTGTGGCAACTGTGTCACCATGGAACCAAGGAGTCCATTGTGACACTACAGGACACCATGGAGCTCAGGATTCATGTCACAGTGTGGGACACATGGAACTAAGGGGCCATTGTGACACTGTGGGGCTTCATAGAATTACAGAGACCTTTGTGATACTGCAGGGCTTCATGGAATGAAGGGGCTGTTGTGACACTGTGTGCCCTCATGGAACCAAGGAGAGAATTGGGACACTAAGGAACATAATGGAGTTGCTGCAAATGATACAACTTGAAATTTTTTAATGTAACTTCAGTCAGGATTTATGTTCACCTTTGCCCAGGGGGAGGGGATTTGAAGTTTCTATTTGAAAGACTTGGTTCACCAAGGTTGGGTGAGGCCTGATGAGTTTAACATCTACAGATTGGGAGTAGCCAGAAGATACAGAGGAGGTAAAGGAACATTAATGAACATCATCCCCAGTGTGCTTGGAGACACCCGGTGTGGAAAAAGATTGGTGAGAGAATCAAAGAATGAGGACATAATTCACATCAAAGACAAAAGGATCAACAGCCAACAGCCAATCAAATACTAAGAATTGTGTAATTTAAGATCAATGAACGTGAATTTCTTTGGGCTTTGTCTGTATAAATATGTGAAAAGCCTAGTAAAGAACCATGTGTGATGGAATGATTTTCACTGCACAAGGCAGGCATTTGTGGGTGGAATGATTTCTATTGCACGTGCTGGCTACAATATTATCCTGGCCAGAAGAAAGTAATGCCTAAATTCTCTACAAATGAGAAGATATTGTTGGGGAGTTTCTGTTTTTCATGCAGTTTCAGTGTCAGTCCTACTGAGGTCCATCACCAACACAGGCTCCTCCTGGACTCCTTGGAGGAGAGAGTTGGAGGCCATGATTGCACAAAGCTCTCAAGACTCCAAGGCTGTCTTGGTTTTGGGCAAATTTGGGGGAAAACTTCCAGAAGGAGCCCCCAGACAGCAAACCCCACGACTCCTCCCCCCCCACCCTACCGGGTTCGGGAAGAATTTCCTTGGAGAAGAGTGGGAGAAAAAACCTGTTTATTTAACAAGCAAGACACTCCCCAGCACAGGGAAAAAAGACAACACCAGCTGACAAAAAAACTCTTTCACTGTTTTGAAGGGATGACAAACTCAGTTTCTCTGGCGAGTGGTCGCTCAGTTATCAGTCTCTGGCGCTGGGGATGACTGCTGCAGGTGACAAAGTGTAGCTTCTTGGTGTTTCTTGGGGTTCCCAGGTCCCCGTCCGTTTAGATGGTATTCAGGAGAGGGAGGGGACGGGGTGGAAGAGAAAACAGTCCAGGGAAAAAGTTGGACTGCCTAGCTGAACTAACTAATAAGCAGAAAGCAAGGGCAAAGCGAAGGAAAGAAAAAGGCAGAAGCGAGCAAGCAGGCAAGCAAGCAGGCAAGCAAGCAAGCAAGCAAGCAAGCAAGCAAGCAAGCCGAGTTAAAACCTTTCCTAAACATAGATTATGGGGGAGGTGAGCCGGCTGATAACAAGACAAAACAAAGCTTCACTTTCAGACTTAGTTCTGGAAGCACAGGATATAATACCAAACATAATCAGGACACACGATTGGAGATAGAAACACCATAACATCACCCTAGGACATTCCACCCCTTATCTCCATATCGTGAACATACTAAACAGCATGTAAAAATTTCAGCAAGTAGAAATTTCTATTTTTCACTTATTCGGACACATTTCCTTCTGTCTCATGCTGCCTCACTCCACAATCAGATCTCCCTGAGGCACACATCGTGTTGTTCCATCTTTCTGCATTACCCACCATGTACAACCTGGTTCTTGAGCAAAGACAATCCCACGAATGGGTTTGTCTGTACTCGGGGCAGAATTGATCCAAACTGCCTTCTCCAACAAACCTCTGATATGTGCCACTGGGACTTTGTTTCCATTTACTATATTCAGGGACTTAGACTGGGCAGGGCCCACTCGGTTGGTGGAACCCCGGGTGTTAACTAACCAAGTGGCTTTTGCTAAATGCTGTTCTCAGTTTTTGAATGATCCCCCACCCAATGCTCTCAAGGTGGTTTTTAACAGTTTATTGTACCTTTCCACCTTCCCTGCAGCTGGTGCATGGTAGGGGATATGGTACACCCACTCAATGCCATGTTTCCTAGCCTAAGTGTTGATAAGGCTATTCTTGAAATGAGTCCCATTGTCTGACTCAATCTTTTCAGGGGTGCCATGCCTCCAAAGGACCTGCTTTTCCAGGCCCAGGATGGTGTTCCGAGCAGTGGCATGAGACACAGGGTAGGTCTCCAACCATCCAGTGGTGGCTTCCACCATGGTCAGTACATAGCGCTTGCCCTGGCGGGTTTGAGGCAGTGTGATGTAGTCAATCTGCCAGGCCTCTCCATACTTGTACTTGGACCACCGCCCCCCATACCAGAGGGGCTTCACCCGCTTGGCTTGCTTGATGGCAGCGCACGTCTCACAGTCATGGATAACTTGAGAAATACTGTTCATGGTTAGATCCACCCTTCGGTCTCGTGCTCACTTATATGTGGCATCTCTGCCCTGATGACCTGAGGCATCATGGGCCCATTGAGCCAGGAACAACTCTCCCTTGTGTTTCCAATTAAGGTCTATCTTCGACACCCCTATCTTTGCAGCCTGATCTACCTGCTGATTGTTTTTCTGCTCTTCGTTAGCCCTACTTTTGGGAACATGGGCATCTACATGGCGAACCTTCACAGGTAATTTTTTTAACCGGGTAGCGATATCTTTCCACTCTTCGGCAGCCCAAATTGGTTTTTTTTTACGCTGCCAGTTAGCCTCTTTCCATTTCTCCAACCATCCTCACAGAGCATTGGCTACCATCCATGAATTGGTATAAAGGTAAAGCTTTGGCTACTTCTCTCTTTCAGCAATGTCTAAGGCTAGTTGAACCGCTTTGAGTTCAGCAAGTTGACTGGATCCACCCTCTTTTTCAGTGGCCTCTGCTACCCGTCGCGTGGGGCTCCATACGGCTGCTTTCCACTTCCGATTCATCCCCACAATGCGACAGGAACCGTCGGTGAATAGAGCATAGCGTGTTTTCTCTGCTGGCAGTTGGTTATATGGTGGGGCTTCTTCAGCCCGTGTCACTGGTTCTTGTTCTTCATCTGTGACACCAAAACTTTCACCTTTAGGCCAATTTGTAATTACTTCTAAAATCCCAGGGCGATTTAGTTTTCCAATCTGGGTGCGCTGTGTAATGAGGGCAATTCACTTGCTTCATGTAGCACTGGTGGCATGGTGGGTTGAGGGAACCTTTCCTCTGAACATCCACCCCAGCACTGGCAGTCGGGGTGCCAGGAGGAGTTGTGCTTCTGTGCCAACTACCTTTGAGGCTGCTTGGACCCCTTCGTAGGCAGCCAAGATCTCCTTCTTTGTTGGGGTGTAGTTAGCTTCAGACCTTCTGTAGCTTCGACTCCAAAATCTTAATGGTCGGCCTTGAGTCTCACCAGGCACCTTCTGCCACAGGCTTCAGGACAGACCATGGTTTCCGGCTGCAGAGTAGAGCACATTCTTCACATCTGGTCCCGTCCTGACTGGGCCAAGGGCTACTGCATGAGCAATTTCCTGCTTTATCTGGGCAAAAGCTTGTTGCTGCTCAGGGCCCCAATGGAAATTGTTCTTCTTGCGGGTGACCAGGTAAAGAGGGCTCACAATTTGACTGTACTCAGGAATGTGCATCCTCCAAAAACCTATGGCGCCTAAGAAAGCTTGTGTCTCCTTCTTGTTGGTTGGTGGGGACATAGCTGTGATTTTGTTGATGACATCAGTAGGAATTTGACGCCGTCCATCTTGCCACTTCACTCCCAGGAACTGGATCTCTTGAGCAGGTTCCTTAACTTTACTCTTCTTGATGGCGAAGCCGGCTTCCAGGAGGATTTGGATGATTCTCTCTCTTTTCTTGAACACTTCTGCTGCTGTGTTCCCCCACACAATGATATCATCAATATATTGTAAATGTTCTGGAGCCTCACCTTTTTTTAGTGTAGTCTGGATCAGTTTATGGCAGATAGTAGGACTGTGCTTCCACCCCTGGGGCAGTCGATTCCAGGTGTACTGCACTCCCCTCCATGTGAAAGCGAACTGAGGCCTGCACTCTGCTGCCAGAGGAATGGAGAAAAATGCATTGGCGATATCGATAGTGGCGTACCACTTTGCTGCCTTGGACTCCAGCTCGTACTGCAGTTCCAGCATGTCCGGCACGGCAGCGCTCAGTGGTGGAGTCACCTCATTCAATGCACGATAGTCTACGGTCAGTCTCCATTTTCCTTTAGATTTACGTACAGGCCAGATGGGGCTGTTGAAGGGTGAGTGGGTTTTGCTGACCACCCCTTGGCTTTTCAGCTCACGGATCATTTTATGGATGGGAACCACGGCATCTTGAGTTGTTCTGTATTGTCGGCGATGCACTATGGAAGTGGCAATTGGTACCTTTTGCTCTTTTCTTTTCAGAAGTCCTACAGTACTTGGATTCTCAGACAGTCCAGACAAGGTGTTCAATTGTTGGATGCCCTCTGTCACCACAGTTGCTATCCCAAATGCCCACCTGAATCCTTTTGGATCTTTAAAATACCCCCTTCGGAGGTAATCTATGCCCAAAATGCATGGGGCCTCTGGGCCAGTCACAATAGGATGTTTTTTTCATTCATGTCCAGTCAAGCTTACATTAGCTTTTACTAAGGTAAAGTCCTGTGATCCACCTGTCACACCAGCAATAGAAACAGATTCTGCTCCCACATATCTTGATGGGACTAATGTGCATTGGGCACCAGTATCAACCAAAGCTTTATACTTTTGTGGTTTCGATGTGCCAGGCCAACGAATCCACACAGTCCAGAAGACACGATTTTCCCTCGCCTCTCCCTGGCTAGAGGCAGGGCCCCTCTAAGCCTGTTTATCCTTCTTTCCTTGGGCATATGTCTTAGAGGTTCCTTCAAGGGGATCAGATATATCATCATCATCATACTTGGCAGCTTGGCTACGGGCAACTGGAGCTGCTCTCCTTTTGGTGGAACTTCCTTTTTGGGTCTTGCCTTCCTTCAATTCACGCACCCGTTGTGCCAGAGCAGCAGTAGATTTTCCATCCCATCTCTTCATGTTTTCTCTGCAATCACGTAGGAAGAACCACAGCTCAGCTCGTGGGGTGTACCTCCTCTCCCCATCAGGGGAACGTTTGCGTTGGATACCAGGGCCTCTAATTTGTACTGCTGAGATTTGGAGAAGGTCCTCTTTAATCTCCTCCCTGAGTCTTTTATGATTCTCCTCTATCTTGTCTTTTAATTTCTGCAGACGTGTTTCCACAGCTGCAATTTTGGCATGTGTTGGGCCATGCACAGCATCTGCATATGCTCGGAGCTTCTTTGCCATATTAAGCACGGTTTCATCCCTCTCGTCCCGCTTCATTATTGCTAAAGCAGAAGCATATTTATGGGGCCCAAGTCGTACAAGTTTTCGCCACATCACAGATGTACATGGTACCAAGTCCGGATTCCTAGTTGTTATGTTATCTGAGAAGATAATCTCTGCCACTGCCATTTCTCTCAGGCGTTGGATCCCTTGTTCTATCGTCTTCCAGTGGGTCTGCTGCATATAAAGATCATCTGCACATAGGTATCTTTGTGCTACACTGTCCAGGACCCGTGCCCAGAGGCTGTGAGGGTTAGGCCCTCTCATCATTACTTGGTCGATGACAGGATCATGTGACAGGGATCCCAAATGCCTGGCTTCAGTGCCATCCAGAATTGTAGCCTCGCCTGCAGCATCCCAAAGACGGACCAACTAACTAATTATAGACTCATCAGGTTGTCGGGTGTAATCCTTTCTTAGGCCACGGAGGTCCTTTAGGGAAAAAGATTCAATATTGGCCTCTGATCTTTTACCAGTTGCTTTGACTCCTGGTTTTATGTCAGGAGGCGTCGAGGGTCCTTCTCCTGCATCATCATCATCATCATCCACTGGTCGATCAGTCTTGTCTGTGCACTTTCCACTTCTCGTGCTGGTAGCAACAGCCATTGGTTGAGGCTTACTGACAGGTTTAGCTGCTGGCTTAGGCTCACTGTCTGGTGTAGTTGTTGGCCTCGAGCCTGGGGTGTTGGCTGCAGCCTGAGTGACTGGGATAGTGGCTGATTTATCTGCCTGTCCCCCTTCCTCTGTCTGCTGCCCTACAGTATCTAACAGGGTACGGTAAGTATATGCCAGGGCCCAGCTCACTGCAATGATCTTCTTCTCCTTAGAATTACCATGGCACTTCTCTTTCAGGTACTTTGCTACCTCAGCTGGGTTCTGAATTTGTTCACATGGAAAATCCCAGGATGTAGGGTCAGAAAATTCCTTTAAGATTTGGCCCATATCCTCCCATTTCCCACACCATTCAGGATTCCTCACGCCTGGCTCTACTCTGGGGTCAAGGGTCTCAGCCCCTCTAGAAATCTCAGCTCTCATTCTAGAGAAACTGCAGACTGTATAGAGAAAGCTTACTATATTAAACACCAGAAAGATGGTCTCTTTAACACTCAGGGGGAACTGAACATTCTCTAATAAGGATGTAACAAATTCAGAGGAGAAGAAGGAGAACAAAGGCTGAAAAGCCTCATCCCCTGCTTCTCCTCTAACAAACTGAGTGCACAACCACAACCAAGAACCATACATTCCTGGAACAGATTCCAGCACCTTTATAAATCTCCTGCAGGCCATTAAAACCAAGCCCAGCCCGATGGATATTTTGGTCAATGCCCCTCTGCTACAGAAACTACGCATTAGGGACAATACCGGAGCTATTTCTGGATAAGCAAATAAACCCAGGGACCACAAAGGTATTAAGACTTCAAAAAACCCTAGGGACCAAAATCCCATGCAGGCCTCCACCCCAAAAGACATGAATTCCAACAACATAGCCAATAACTGCTCTATACCAACGCAAAAGAATTTGAACCAAATTATTATTATTAGAACAGGGTTTTTTTCCCACTTTCTCGAGCCCCACGTTGGGCGCCAATTTATTTGTCTTGGTTTTGGGCAAATTTGGGGGAAAACCTCCAGAAGGAGCCCCCAGACAGCAAACCCCACGACTCCTCCCCCCCCACCCCACCGGGTTCGGGAAGAATTTCCTTGGAGAAGAGTGGGAGAAAAAACCTGTTTATTTAACAAGCAAGACACTCCCCAGCACAGGGAAAAAAGACAACACCAGCTGACAAAAAAACTCTTTCACCGTTCTGAAGGGATGACAAACTCAGTCTCTCTGGCGAGTGGTCGCTCAGTTATCAGTCTCTGGCGCTGGGGATGACTGCTGCAGGTGACAAAGTGTAGCTTCTTGGTGTTTCTTGGGGTTCCCAGGTCCCCGTCCGTTTAGATGGTATTCAGGAGAGGGAGGGGACGGGGTGGAAGAGAAAACAGTCCAGGGAAAAAGTTGGACTGCCTAGCTGAACTAACTAATAAGCAGAAAGCAAGGGCAAAGCGAAGGAAAGAAAAAGGCAGAAGCGAGCAAGCAGGCAAGCAAGCAGGCAAGCAAGCAAGCAAGCAAGCAAGCAAGCAAGCAAGCAAGCCGAGCTAAAACCTCTCCTAAACATAGACCATGGGGGAGGTGAGCCGGCTGATAACAAGACAAAACAAAGCTTCACTCTCAGAGTCAGTCCTGGAAGCACAGGACATAATACCAAACATAATCAGGACACACGATTGGAGATAGAAACACCATAACATCACCCTAGGACAAAAAGCAAAACCCAAAGTCCTGTGAAAAACCTGCAGTCCCTGGGAGCATGAAGGAGCCCCCAGGGCCATTCCTGACCAAGGCTCCCCAGGGACTCATCCCAGCAGATCCCTGAGGCCACTGGGATGTGGGGGGATACTGAGGGCAGGACAAGGGGTGACAGTGCCCAGCCTTGCTGGGGCTGTGCCAGGAGGCCCCAGTGGCTCAGGACAAGGTGTCTCCTCACAGCCCTTGGTGGCACAGACCCTGCTGTGACCCAGGACACCAAGACTTGGCTTCTCCTGGGCACTGCCAGCCCTGCCAGGGCCCTTGGCCATGTCCAGCACAGCTTGTCCTGCACTGTGCCACAGCTGCTGCTGTGTCCCTGCAGGCTGCACACTCCCATCTCGCTGCCCCTGCCTCTGCCCTGCCATTGCCAGCCCTGCCCTGACCTCTGCCCACCCTCACCCTCTGTGCCTTGGGACACACACACATGCACTGAGCTCATCCTCCTCCTCCTGGCTGCTTCTCCTGCCACAGCACTGCCCTGGGAGGGTTCATTCCTCACTGGAGCTGCTGTGTTTGTACTGGTGCATTTTATAGCTCTGCTTCTGCTTCTCTGTCAATTCTGCCTTCAAAGAGCTCTCCAAGGAAAAGATTCATTGAATGGTGGAATAACAGAGGTGGGAAGAGCCCCCTGAGCCCTCTTGGCCTGGGTGTGGCTGGGATGGAGTTCCCTTTGCCCAGAGCAGCCCCTGTCCTGCTGTGCTTGGCTCTCTTGGCTGGAGTGGGTTTGGTCCCAGCCCGAGGCTTTGGCTGCTCCTGAGCAGGGCTGGCCCCACATGAGGCATCTCTACAACCCCCAACCAATGTCCTGGGGATGGGCAAGTGTTCCTGGGGACACAGGGATGGGACAGCTGGGCTGGACTGACCCAAGGGATCTTCCATTCCATGGGATGTCCAGATCAGCAGGGAAATGAGGGGGAGAAGACGGTCTCTGGATTTTCTGTATATAATATATTTGTCTTCCAAAATAACCAGTACATGTGCTGAATTCTTGTCTCTCCATGATCTTCATTGCTTCTGCATTTGGCCTTTGCTTTTTAGTCCCCCTAACATTAATCTCTTCTTAAGGTAACCTACAATATGTCCACCTTATTTTCTCCCGTTTTCTGAGTGAGGAGGGACAGTGACAGAGACACTTGGCTGTCACTTGATGCCCAGTGGGGTTTAACCACAGTCACCTTGCCCAGCTCTGCTTTTATGGGCACACCCAGCAATGTCAGGGCTCTGTCAGGTGCCCAGCCCTGAGCTGGGCTCATGCCCTGCTCACAGCCCCAGGGGTGTCCAGGGACACGAGTCCTTCCCTGGCACACACACACACAGTTCATTGTAGCACGGGCAGGGGCTCCCTGGGCTCTGCTGCCACTGCCAGAGCCTGGCAGGGACCTCAGCCCTGCGGGTGTCACCCTGCTCTGCCCCTGCCCGAGGTGCCCCACGGCCAGAGGGATGGACACGGGGAGCACTGGGCACAGGAGCTCATCCCAGCCCTGCATCCAGGGGTTCCCAGGGAATGTTACTCTCTGGAAACTCCAGGAACAGCTGCAGGTGTCTGTGTCACTGGGTTTATGTCCCCTCACACACACACAGGATGTTCAGGGCTGTGCAATGTCCCTGCACTGCAAACACAGACTCCTGACCCGGTCACTTGATTTCCCTCCAGGGAGGGAAGAACAACCTCTGTGCCCTGGGGTGAGAGGCCACTCCTGGGGGCAGTGCTGGCTTTGCCAGGGCACTGCTGGGACAGCCCCACCTGAACACTGCCACACTTCTGCTGGTCACTGCTGCTCTCCTCTCCAGGGCGCTGTGTTGGGAACATCCTTGAGAGCAAACTGGGAAGGAGATTGAAGCTTTCAGGCCCTGCACTGGGGAGATGCCCTTGCACGATGCAAATGCTGTTGCATAGCCCAGCTCTGTCCCAGCTGTGCCCATGGCCTGTCCCTGCCTGCAGTCCCTGGACAGTCACACAGCAGGACTGGGACTGAGCTGAGAGAGCCCTGAGGCCTTAAACCAACACAGGGCTCTGAAGGGCAGTGTGGAAATGAAGGAAGGGGAGGTTATGGAGCAGAAGCCCTGGGGCTGCCTGGCAGTGAGGAGCACTCGGGTTCCCTTTTCACCTCAGCTCTGCCCAGAGGCACCGACCCTGCAGCTCCAGAGAAGCCAGGGAGCAATAATGTCAGGGCAGCACGGTAATACAGATTTCTTTATTTTGTGTAAGCACATAAGTAGAATAGCTCCCAGGTTATAGAGTCTCTGGGTTTGCTAGAAGGGCAAACACTGAATTTAAAATCCTATAGTCAAAGACTTCTGTGCAAACAAACTCTCAATACTGTAACACCTGTGTGAGTAGCAAGAAATACAGGACACAAAGTGAGCGTAAATGTAACACAACAACACCTATGCAGAAAAAGAACAGTTTATTGCTTCTGAACAGCATTCATGGTAATTTTCCTCAGGCCATCCTTGAGCTCCTGGTTCTTCAGGCTATAGATGAGGGGGTTCAGGGCTGGAGGCACCACTGAGTATAGAAATGACACTGCCAGATCCAGGGATGGGGAGGAGATGGAGGAGGGCTTGAGGTGAGCAAACATGCCAGTGCTGAGGAACAGAGAGACCACAGCCAGGTGAGGGAGGCAGGTGGAAAAGGCTTTGTGCCGTCCCTGCTCAGAGGGGATCCTCAGCACAGCCCTGAAGATCTGCACATAGGAGAAAACAATGAACACAAAACAGCCCAAATAAAGAAAAGTACTTAGCACAATGAGCCCAAGTTCTCTGAGGTTGGAGTGTGAGCAGGAGAGTTTGAGGATCTGGGGAACTTCACAGAAGAACTGGCCCAGGGCATTGCCATTGCACAGGGGCAGGGAAAATGTATTGGCTGTGTGCAGCAGAGCATTGAGAAAGCCACTGGCCCATGCAGCTGCTGCCATGTGGGCACAAGCTCTGCTGCCCAGGAGGGTCCCGTAGTGCAGGGGTTTGCAGATGGACACGTAGCGGTCGTAGCACATGATGGTCAGGAGGGAAAACTCTGATCCAAGGAAAAAGATAAGCATAAACACCTGCGCTGCACATCCTTCATAGGAGATGTGTCTGGTGTCCCAGAGGGAATTGTGCATAGCTTTGGGGACAGTGGTGCAGATGCAGCCCAGGTCAGTTAGGGCCAGGTTGAGCAGGAAGAAGAACATGGGGGTGTGCAGGTGGTGGCCGCAGGCTACGGCGATGATGATGAGGCCGTTGGCCAGGAGGGCAGCCAGGGAGATGGCCAGGAAGAGGCAGAAGTGCAGGAGCTGCAGCTGCCGCGTGTCTGCCAATGGCAGCAGGAGGAAGTGGCGGATGGAGCTGCTGTTGGACATTTGCTGTGTCTTGGCATGAGGATCTGTAAAATAAATAATGATGGAATAGTTCAGTTTGGAGAGGACATTAAATATCCCAGACCAGTTTGGTCGCTCTTTCCTCCCACTGCCTCCCCAGGACTCTGCTGCCTGGAGCTGTCCCTGCCAGCAGCTGCTTCCCTGTGCCCAGGGCTGGGCCCTGTCAGTGCTGCCAGAGCACAGCCCAGCCCTGGGGGCTCAGCTCTGCCCTGCAGACCCCTCCCAGCACAGGGCACTGCCCAGGGGCAACTCTGCTTCTGCAGGCTCTGATGGCAATGTCATAGCTATCCTGAGGAGGCTGGAAAAGTGACACTGATGTTGCATGTAAGTGCTGATTTCTGTTACTGCCTGCTTTATCAAGATCCAAGAAAAAAAAAATTATATTTTTCCCAATCTGAACTGAGAGATGATGCAATTTGCCATCTAAGCAACCCAGAGCTGTAGGCTATAAAATCAGGATTTTCATTTTTATGCAGCCCCTGCCTCACGTGCTCCCAGTATAGTCTACCTAGAAATATTCTGGAGTTACATGTTCTGCTGGGAGCAGTGCTGAACAATGCAGCATCCTCACCACACTAGGAGAACACTTCCAAGCCTTACCAGCTGTTTCCTTCCACCCAAACCTTGTCCCCCAGTGCTGGGAGCAGCTCCCAGGGCTGGCTGAGAGCTGTCCCTGGCAAGCAGCAGAGTCCCTGCCCCAGCACAGCGCCCTGGGCTGCAGGACCCTGCTCTGCACCACAGCCCTGGGCACCCCTGGCTGCTCTACACAAGAGATCATCAGAGAATGTACTCACACAGTCTGCAGGCATTGGGATGTTCCAGCTTTAGGAGATCACTGTAGGAGCTGCAGCTGCATTGTCCTGCAGCCAGAGGCTTCCTGGGTCAAGGGCTGGGAGTGATTCTGCCCCAGTCACTTCTGAGCATCTTCCCAGCCCTGACTGATTGAAGCTCTCTGTGCCTCTGTGCTGTGCCCGGGGTGGCTGCAGGCAGTGCCTCAGCCCTGCTGGGCTGGGAGAAGAGCTGCTCATCAAGAGAAATGTGATTTTGAAGCTCTTCTTGGTTGCCAGGATCACCGACCAGCTCATCAGCACAGACACAGCACAAGGACTTTAATGAGCCTCTTGGGGTTTGTGCTGAGGCCCTGAACATCAGTCCCTGAGAGGGAGATGAAGAAACTTCTCAAGAACTCCAAGTCAGAATCAAACTCCAAAATTTCCTGAAGTTTTAATGGGTCCCACTGAGGGAAACAACTGAGAAAGTGTCCCCAGGTTCCAGTTAGAGCAGGAAATTGGAGGCAGTGTTGACAGGTGGGGACAAAGAGAACCCAAGTCTTGGTGCCCTGGGGCACAGCAAGGTCTGAGCTGTGCTGAGCCACTGGGGCCTCCTGGCACAGCCCCAGCAAGGCTGGCCACTGTCACCCCTTGTCCTGCCCTCAGCATCCCCCCACATCCCAGTGGCCTCAGGGATCTGCTGGGACGAGTCCCTGGGGAGCCTTGGTCAGGAATGGCCCTGTGGGGCTCCTTCATGCTCCCAGGGACTGCAGGTTTTTCAGAGGACTTTGGGTTTTGCTTTTGCCTTGGAGTCTCTGAGAACTTTGTGCAATCATGGCCTCCAATTATCTGCTTTATCTGATAACCTTTGTCAGTAATGGTACTCATTGGGGCTCATTAATGGTTCAAGGTACGTCAGTTTTTTAAGGTACTTGGAGGTTCCCTTTTGACACCAAGTCTTTTAGTAGTTTATGTAATCATGGCCCCAATTATCTACTTTAATTAGTCCCTTGAGAGCTTTGTATTGACACTCAGTGGGGCTCATTAATACTATTAGATAGTTAGGGTTTAAAAGGTACTTTGGATTTTCCTTTCTCTCTGAGTCTCTGAGAGGTTTTTGGGCATTCCTGGTGTCCAGTTCTCTCCTCCAAGGAGTCCAGGAGGAGCCTCTGTTGAGGATGGACCTCAGTGGCACCCATTAATGCTTTGAGACACTTCGGGTTTTTTCTTCTGCCTTTGACTCCTGGACAGGTTTGTGCAATCTCCTCTCAGGCCCTGAGGTTCAAGAGCTCAGCACCAAATGCACCAGGGGGCTCATTTGGATCAATCAAGTCCTGACAAACCATGGCTCTGCCTTGATTTCCCTTTGATCTGGTTCCATTCATTAGGAAGATTTTCAAATCCAGTTATGGAGAAATATTTCCAAGAGCTTCTAAGAAATACCCATTCCTATTTTGAAGGGTGTATTTCATTGCTATTCTCTTTAGAACAGAGGTGATTGCAGCATTCTGTGGTTGATATTGATCCAGAGTCTCTCCTCAGGAGGTCTGGCCTGCTCACAGAAGCTGTGCCTTGAGGTCTGATCCAGTGTGGACAACCTTGCTCCACATTCCCCAGCCCCATGCTGTCTAGCCTCACTTTTTTTTTCCGTCTAAAAGTCCTGAATTTCTTCATTGAAAACAGACATGTTTGATTAGTCTGTGCTGCCATGCAGTCTTGGCTCTGTGAGGTTCCATATAGTCACATGGACTTTTGGTTGCTTGAGGTTCCATACTCTCAACAATGCTCTCTGTAGTTCCAAAATGTCACAACGGACCCTTGGTTTCATGAGGCCCCTCAGTGTCACTGTGGTCTCCTTGGTTCCACAAGGTCATGCAGTGTCACAATGGCTCACAGGTTCCATGGGACCCCGCAGTGTCACCGGGGTATCCTTGGTTCTTTGAGGTTCTGTAGTGTCACAATGGATGTTTGGTTTCATGGGGCCCACAGTGTCACAGGAGTCTCCTATTTCCTGTGGCACCCAGCAGATGTGCAATGCCAAGGGCAGCACCATGGGGCGGCCCCTGCCAGGCTGCTGAGCAGGGACAAGGAGGCAATGAGGCCCCAGCACAGCAAGGCTCACTTGTCCCCTGCTGGCCTCAGGCCCAGGGCCAGCCTGCATGGCCCAAGTGCTGCAGGAGTTGGCTGTGTCAGGGCCTTTCAGCTGCTGCCCATCCCTGTGCCCTCTGCAGCCCAGGCTGTCCTACGGTGTCCATGCCCTGCGCCTCTGTCCCTGCAGGCTGTCGTCATCCCCCGGCTGCCCCACCTCGCTGGCCCCTTCCTTTGCTGACAGCTCTGCCTCCTGCCTGCCTCTGCCTGCACACACAGGGCCTTGGCCTTGATGTTAAAACGTTTCAATCAATTTTTACTGTGTCTTTGAACTTTCAGCAGAGAAACAAGGCATTGAGGGACTATTTTCCTGGCAGGGATGGTTGCAAAAGAAGAAGACATCTGTCTCAAGGGTGCAGAGACAGAAAAAGCAAGGACTGAACCTGGGAACTTGGGGTGGGTTTTATGGTAATGAGTAAAGTGTAATAACATGTAGCAATTGCATATGAGCAACATACTTTTGGCATCACATGTCTATGTAAGGTTTGGTGTTTTCCCCTGCTGGACCTCAGGCCTGAATAAATGATGACCTCTTTAAGACCAGATTAGTGTTCAGGAGTCTTATTGCTATATTTTGGAGATTTGGTGGCTGTGTGGCCTCACAGACCCAAGGAGTCAATTGTGACACCTCATCCCAGTCTTAGACATGGACACTCGGAGGAGAAGGACAGTTCTTTTCCATAGGAAGGGAAGCACAGAGCCTGCATGTTTGGAAAGCGGGTGCGAGGCAGCCCCCAAAAGGCCTGGGGCAGCCAGACCTGTCTGTCCTGGCAGCTTTCACTTGGGAGCAATCCTTGGATGTAAAGTGTTTTGGAGATGGAATCCAAATTTCGGCCATGGGTGCCTGGTCAGATGGATGCTTTTTCCATAGGAAAGAAAAGCTCGAAGCCCAAGAGTTTTGGAAGAAGATGAGAGATGACCTCCCATGGGCCAAGCCAGCCAGACCTGTATCTCCTGACACCTTTCATCTGGTGACTATCCTTGGACACAGGGATTATTGGAGGTGAAATCTCAACTTTGGTTGTGGGTGCCTGGAATGGAAGAAGATTTCTTTTCATTAGGAAAGCAAAGAGCCTCAGTGTTTCAAAAGGCAGATGAGTGCTGGCTCTCAGGAAGCCAAGGCCAGCCAGTCATGACAGCTTTTTGTCTGCGAGCTCTCCTTGGGTATAGGGAATTCTGGAAGCAGATTCCCAACTTTGTTCATGTATGCCTGGATGTGAAAGGTGCTTTTTTCCCATGGGAAATGAATCACATGTCCATGTAAGGTTGGGAGTTATCCCATGTTGGACTTCAAGCCTGAATAAATGATGTCTTCTTTAATACCTAATTAGTGTTTAGGAGTCCTATTCTGATATTTTGCAGATTTGGCAACAGTGGGGCCTCAGAACCGAGGAGTCAACTGTGACAGCTTGGAACCTCATGGAACCAAGGGGCCATTGTGATGCAGGAGAATCTCATGGAAGCAGAGACACCTTTGTGAGACTGTGGAACTTCATAGAAACAAAGGAGCCATTCTGATACTGCCACCCCTCATGGAACCAAGAGTCCATTGTGACATCACAGGGCTTCATGAAGCAGAATCACAGAATGAACAAGGTTGGAAAAGATCTTTGAAATCATCAAGTCCAACCTATGACCTAACATCACCTCATCAACTAAACCATGGTTCTGTGTGCCACGTCCAGACTTTTTTTTAATGCTACCAGGGATGGTGACTCCATCACCTCCCTGGGCAGAAGTTTCCAGTGCCCAATCACTCTCTCACTGAAGAATTTTTTCCTGATGTCAAACCTATACACCCCTGGCTCATCTTCAGACTGTGTCCTCTCATTCTGTCAGGTGTTGCCTGGGAGAGGAAACCAACCCCCACCTGACTGCAACCTCTGCTCAGGTGGTTGTAGAGAGTCTCACTGGAGACCATTGTAGCCATTGGGGCCATTGTAGCACAGCAGGGCCTCATGGAATCAAGGGGAGCACAGTGACAGTGTGGGGCTCCATGGGACAAAGGGGCCATTCTGACACTGTGGAACTAAGGAGATCATTGTTACACTACAGGGTGTCATGGAACCAAGGAGGCCATGATGACACTTTGAGGCCACGTGGAACCAAAGGACCATTGTGGCACTGCAGGGCCTCATGGAAACAAGGGCACAAGAGTGACACTGTGAGCTCCAAGGGACCGAGGGGCCATTCTGACACTGCAGAAACAAGGAGACCATTGTGACACTATGAGGCATCATAGAGCCAAGAGTCCTTTGTGACAGAGCAGGGCCTCATGAGACCATGGAGGTAACTTTTACAATTTGAAGCTTTGTGAAACAAAAGGGCCATTGTGGCATTTCAGGGCCTTATGAAATCAAGGGGCCATTGTGACACTGCAGGGCCTCATGGAATCATGGAGTCCATTGTGACACTACAAGACCTCACTGAAGCAAGGAATCGTTGTGACACTATGGAGTCCTGGCAGGCCAAGGGGCAATTGTCACAATGTGTGGCATCATTGAACAAAGGAGTCCATTGTGACATTACAGGGCCCCATGGAACTAAGGATTCATGGAACAGTGCTGGACCCCATGGAAACAAAGGTCCATTGTGACACTGTGGGGCCTCATGGAATCCTGGAGGCCATGATGACACTTTGAGGCCTCGTTGAATCAAGGGGCTCTGCAGGACCTTGTGGAACCAAGGAGACCCTTCTGCCATTGTGAGTCCCCATGGAACCAAGGGTCCATTGGGATACTGCAGTGTGGGAAATGCAGGCCCAGAGAGCTCTCAGGGCCTTGGGCATACAGGCCCAGAGACAGAGATGGATCCAAGGTTTGAGCTAAGACCTTGGAGAAGGCTTAGAGAATTAGAGCATTAAAGTGAAACAGACATAAAACAAGAATATAAGTTTGTAGTTTAAGTAAAAATATATTTCAAGAAAACAGAAATATGGATTATGTAAGCAAAGCAGTATGATAAGTAAGAAACTAAAAGATTTTAAAGTTTGGCAAAACTAACTTGTTATAAAGTTAATTAGATATTAAGATATATCAATGTAGGTTTGTGCAGTGTTATGATATACTGAAAAATGATGCATTGCACCAAAACCATGGGAAGCAAAGCAATTAATGATTGGTGTAAAAAGACACAGCAAAGTTCATAGAAATTTTTGATTGGCTGAAAAACCAATATAAGGCATTTGTAACTAAGAATGAGGAAGCTTCTCATATTATGACACTGGATGTAACACCTTTAATGTCTCACCCTTCTATGAGACTGATGAAATAAAGCAATAAACCATCTTTGACAACGTCTCTCAGTTGTTCCATCTCTTGTAATATTAATTTCCCAATAGAGATGTTAAGGACATCAGGTCTACCCTTTGAAATCAATGGCAACGTAGGAATAGCAAGTCTACCTATTTTAAAAAAATCAAAGGGGATTTAGGAACATCAGGTCTACCTTTTGAAGTCAATAGGAATTTAGGGAAACCAGGTTTACCAATTAGTCAATGGGGATGTTGCAGAAATTTGGTGCTAAAACGGGGAAATTTGGGGTAAATACTGGGTTGAATTCCAGGAATTTCCATTTCAGGATCATGGTGCTGACACTCTGGAAGTCCTGCCATAATTCCTGGGAGCTAATCACAAATTCTTGATCTCACACCTTCAGCCTCTGCTGGAGCTGTGTCTCCACTTAAGCCCCAAATCTTTGTTTTCAGCCCCAAATCTGGGAATTCTGAGCCCAAAGTTGGGATTTTTGGGACCAAACATTTTCAGACATTGGGTGTACCCATTGAGGTCAAAGGGGATTGAGGGATATCAGGTCTACCCATTATTAGGGCTTGATTGGGAAGGGTTAGTGGTTCAACTGGGAGCACTGGGAAGGGCCAAGGGGGGACACTGGGGCATAAGTGGGACCACTGGGAGGGATTTATAGAGATAAATGGGTATAAACAGGACTCAACATGTACCCGTTAAAATCAATGGGGATTCAGGGTCACCAGGTCCACCCAGTCAAAGAAATGAAGATTTTTGGTACACCAATTTTGAGGACCCTCATGTGATTTAGGTGTTCAAGGGGTACTCATGTGTACCCAGGTGATTTTTGAGGAGATCCAGGTGATTTGGGGGAGTACACAGGTGTACCCAGATAATTTTGGGGGATCTCCAGGTTATTTTGGGGCACCCAAGTGTCCTGACTCACCTTGATGGGCCAGGAGAAGATGATGGCCACTGTCCTCCCAGTCGATGTGGACACAGATGACCCTTGGCAGCCAAGGGGCTATTGGGGGGCACCCCAACATTCAACAAAAAGGCCCCAGCAAAAAGCCCCAACAAAAGCCCAGGTGAGGGCCCCAAGGCTGGGAGGGAGCCCTGAGTTACCTCAGGAGAGGATGCAGTGCAGGTACACCCAGGTGCTTTGGTCTGTGGGGTTGCTGAAGACAGTGTTCTGCACCAGCTCTTGCTCTGGTGGGGCAAAGGGGGCATCCCAAAATCTCTAGGGGGCAGTGAGGGACACCCCAATATCTGAATATTCAAGTGTACTAGAGTTCAGGTGTACCCATTAAAGTCAAAGGGATCTAGAGACACCAGTTCTACTCATTCAACCCAACAGAACACATCACCTCCCACTTTAGGTGGGGGAGGGCCTGGAAAATTTTGGGGATCCTGTGAAATTGTGGGAATTTTTCTGGGGAATTGCTCACATTTCTTCAGCCTTTCGTGGGGCAGTGCCCCAGCCTCACCCTTTCTGGAGTCCCTGGCAGCTGCAGGCGGTGGTGCCAGGCCGAGAAGTTGGAGAAGTCACGGCTCAGCAGTGCCCCAGCAAAGGATAGCTTGGCCTCAGGGTCCTGCCTGCCCGCCAGCACCCACTGGTGTTCCTAGGCATAGACTGAGAGGGCACCAGTATAAACCAGTAAGCACTGGGAGCCACCCCCCAGCTTCTGAGGCCCAGGATGGCAGCTCCCAGCAGAAAACAGTAAGGCCTCATGCACTCAAACCCATCCTCAGTGTAGTCTAAGGGCTCCCAGGTTTATAGTGGGAGGGCACCAGTATACACCAGTAAGCACTGGGAGCCACTCCTGAGCCCCTGAGACCTGTGGCAGCAGCTCCCAATATAAACCAGTAAGGGTTGATGCACCCAAACCTGCTCCCACTGTGCTCTAGTGAGATGGGGAACATATACGGTTTTGAAAATTCACAACTTTAGAAGTCTAGGATATGCTTAAGCAGGTAGAGGGGAAATAGATCGCATAGCAGAAATGGTATGTAACAAACCATATAGAAACTTATTTGCCAGGAAAAAACTTTCAGATAACATATATTGCAAAAACTCAGCAAAGCAAAACCAAGCTATTGTACAAACCCAACAAAACAGGAACCTGTGGCTCCAGAAACCAGCCAGGACCAGCCAGGTGGTTTTGAGTGGGACAAACTGACCTGAGGGAGAGGCAAACCTCCACTGTGCCCGCCCAAAAGCAGAGCTCAAACAGAGATTACTGAGGAAGACATACAGCCTTCATCCCAAAGACCACCAAACACAACCACCAGGAGGGGTGGCAGCTAATAATAATACAAAGGGAGAGAAGGTGGAGATGGGCGGGCAGGAGGCGTGGGCTTGTGGGATCAATGTGTATTTATACCTGGAACCTGTCTTGACCAGGTACACGTGGTTTGGAAGAAATATCCCCCCATGTGTCCCCCATGTGCTGGCAATGAAACACTCTCTACAATTTTGGTGTCAAGTGCTGATTCTCGAAATCAGTTGTTGAGCCAGCCAGAAGGTCTTCGTCTGTCTGCTGGAGCACAGGGGACGTCGACATCCCAGTGCACCCCAGACTTTTTCTGGAGTTGACCTCTGCTCCCCGGTCACTCTCTGCAGGGACGAGCAACCAACCTCCTATATGGCCTGGAGGAACGTTTGACCAAAATTTTTGGGGGTGGCCCAAGATAAGGTGAGCGTGTAAGACACTAGGGATGCCTGCACATGGCTAACAGTGTGTCAGAGACATCCAACACACAGAGCTGACAGGTTTGGGGAAGGTATTTGGAAGCTGGCAAAGGGGTTTCTGTTGACCACATAGGGTGGCCACTAGCAGGTTTGGGGGGTAACTTGAACAGGAACCAAGTTGTTACCAGTATTATTAACAGCATAACTCACTGCTATAACCCTAGCTGCCATAAATTGTGCTTGTTGTTGGTTGTAGGGTGGTTGAAGGAAGTCTTTTATATGGTGGTTGGTGTTTTGTGTTTGCATCACTCTAATGTTGGTGCTGGAGATTTTGGATTTTGGGTGTCTTCTCTGTTTTCTGTAGTGGACCTCTGCAATATCTGATGTAGCACTGCCCTGTTGTGTTATTGACTGTCATTGCAACAAATTAAGATTTCTTTTCTGAGGCATGAGATTCTATTGTTTCTGATGTAATGCTGCCCTCCTGTGCCTTTAACTGTCAATGACAGGTTAGTGATTTTTTTTGGAAACTGTCAGAGTTAAAAAGGTGATGGAAGCTCGGAGTGAGTGCAGAGGGCTCGACCAAGCAAGGAGGAAGCCCCTTCTAGGTGGCTCCAGATTGAGCCCCTGGATTTCTTGAGGGATCAAGGGAAACTTGTACGGTTGGTATGGGAGGACGGGGGAGTAGAGCAGGTACACTTGGGAGGAATATTCTCAGATTCCATAGATAGTTATCTGGGTTTTGATTGGGAGCAACCTCTAGTCGAAAGGGAACCTAGAAGGGTTAGACCAATTCTTTGCTTTGCGTGTGGACCAGCAATTTGGACACCAAGGTGGCATCCAGCCTGGGACCTCCTACAGTGTCATTGGTGCAAAAGGAAGTGGCACTGCAGATCTAGGAGGTGGACGCCTACATGCCCCAGGTGTACCCCGGGCCCATGGCATCATATTCAGGAATTAATACAGGTTGAGTGTGAGATTGTGAATTTGATCTGGGGAAAGAGTCATTCAGTTCTCAAGGATTGGCATGTTTTCAATGACCACTGGGAGGAAGTGAAAGAATATTGCCAGCAGAGGTTTGGGAGAGGAGATAAGAGAAATAAGGAGAGAAATCATGAGGACCCAGCAAAATAAAGAGGTGCCTAAGAGGAGCCCTTTAGGATGTATACTAACCCACTGGAAGGAAGTTGTGGGGACAGGAGGAACAGAGAGCAAAAGGGATTTAATCAAATACTCTAATCAATGGTGGCCTCTGTATAAACCAGAAGATGGGGCAAAGTGGCCATTAAATGGAACATGGGACTATAACACCATGTTGAAGTTAATGTTGTTTTTAAGGCAGGAAGGAAAATGGGATGAGGCACCATATGCAGATGTTTTTCACATTACAGAGCCACCCAGAATGGCAAAGGGATTGTGGTATTAACCCTCCACAAGACCCACTGATCCTAGCAATGGAAAGAGAAAACAGAAGGGTCTCACATATATTAAAATGATGCTGCTCAGCCTGTAGTCTTGGTCAGAAGTGCACTAAAAATAACAGGGTATATAAGGAAGAAGACTCTGATCTGGATGATCTCCCCTCCTCCATCACTCGAGTTGGGTGGGAGCCCAGGAAGGGCACCAGATCCAACTCCAGCACCCGTGGAAAGTCCAACATCCTCCCATACAAGGGCAAAGCCAGGGAACCACCAGTAGTTTTGCAGGCACCTCTTAGAGAAGAAGTGGGACCAGATGGAGCAATGATGCTACTAAAGGTTCCCTTCAATACCAATGATTTGGAAATTTGGAAAAGGAATGTAAAGGATTACAGAAAGGACCCTCTAAGTATAGCTGAACACTTTTGGTTAATAGTGAAATCACATAACCCGGATGGGAATGCTATACAGTTACTGTTCCATGCAATGACAGAAACAGAAAGAACTGATCCCAAAGGTACCCTGGGATTTGGCTGAGGAGCACTGTAAGACATGGGGGAGGATGTAAAGGAATTCTTTCCTCCCCAGGATTCAAAGTGGGATGTGAATAGAATGGCAGGAAGACAGAAGGTACAAGAATATCAGGAGTGGATTGCAAAGGGAATAGAGAAAGCCATCCCCAAATCTATTAACTGCTCAGCTTTATATGCTATTAAACAAGGTCCCTTTGAGTCACCACCTGAGTTCTTGGACAGGCTGAGACACAATGCATCATAGCACACCTTTGGACCCAGAATCAGATATTGGGATACAGCAGTTAGTGTCATCATTTTTAGGTCAATCCACCGGTGATAGAAGATATAAACTTCAGAAATTCAGACCCACTGAAGGAAGAAACTTAGAAATATTATTGGATGAAGGCTGGAGGGTGTTTAGCAATCGAGAAGAAGGGAATAAGGGGAAACAAGGAAGGGTCATAGCAGTAGTTAAAAAGGAAGATGAAAATTTTAAAAAGGGGCTTCCCCCTCGGCGCCTAGGAAGAAAAGAATGTGCTCTATGTGAGCAATTAGGCCACTGAGAAAATGAATGCCCAGAACGCTGAGGAAAGGGAAACAAAGGGGCACGGGTAGTGGCAAATGTAAATGAAGACTGACAGGAACCAGGGGGATCTTCCCTGGCTGATCCCTTGGTTATAATGAAGCTAGGGGAAGGAAAAGATCAAAAGCAAAGAAAATTTTTAATTGATACAGGGGCAATGTGTTAGATTTTAAACACAGCTTTAACTCAGGTGAGGGAAGATTATATCATGGTTAAGGGAGCCACTGGCCAAGCTGACAAGGTTTATTTTTGTGGACCACTAAAATATAAATTGGGAAAACCAGTAGGCTTGCATAAGTTCTTATACATGCCTAATTCACCACATGCACTCCTTGGAAGAGATTTGCTTGAACAATTGAGTGCAACAATCAGATTTGAAAAAGGGGAGATTACTCTGGAGGTGGATACTCAAGAATATATTCAAATAAGGAGGTTCCCATAGAAGGAAAAATCAGTGAAGATATCATCAACCAGATGTACCCTGGTGTGTGGGCCAGTGAGAAGCCAGGAAGAGCTAAGAATGCATCACCAATAGATGTAAAGCTTAAGGAGGGACAATGACCAGTAAGGATAAAACAATATCCCTTAAAAAGAGAGGGGAGGGAAGGAATCCAGCTGGTAATAGAAAAATTCTTGCAATGGGGTCTGTTAAGGGAATGTGAATCTGATTTTAGCACTCCCACATTACCAGTTCACAAACCTGATGGAACGTACAGAGTAGTCCAGGATTTAAGAGCAGTCAATAGAATAACAGAGGATTTATGACCTGTAGTAGCAAACCCACACACTTTGTTAACAGTACTGACACCTTAACTAACCTGGTTTACTGTTTAGATTTGAAAGATGCTTTCTTTTGCCTCCCTCTCTATGAAGTCAGCCAAAAGATATTTGCCTTTGAATGGGAAAGTGGACAAAGGACCCAGCTCACTTGGACTGTACTGCCTCAAGGATTCAAGAATTTCCCCACCATATTTGGCAACCAACTCGCCAAGGATCTCGAGTCTTGGGAAACCCCACCCAGGAAGGGGAGACTGCTACAATACAGAGATGACATCCTGATTGCCACTGAGACAGAAGATATTTGCATGCCTTGGACAGTGAGTCTCTAAAACTCTTTGGGGCTCCAAGGGCACCGAGTGTCTAAGAAGGAAGCCCAGGTAATGCAGCAGGAAGTCACTTACTTGGGGCATGAAATTAATGTGGGGCAAAGAATTGTGGGGCAAGCCTGAAAAGAGGCTCTATGCCAAATACCAAAACCACAGACTGTAAAAGAATTGAGAACTTTGCTCAGAATGACTGAGTGGTGTCGCCTTTGGATCTATAATTACGAGTTGCTTGTTAAACCCCTGTATGCACTGATCAACTCTGAACAGAAGCATCTGCAATGGGACAAACAGGCCACATGAGCCTTTTGAACAATTGAAAAAGGCCCTGATGTCAGCTCCAGCTCTGGGACTCCCTGAGCTGGGTAAGCCTTTCTTTTTGTTTTCTCATGAGAAACAGGGAATCGCCCTGGGAGTATTGGCACAAGATTTCGATTTAGATATCACAGAGCAGTCACCTACATCTCCAAGCAATTGGATGTGACCACAAAACGATAGCCAGGATGTCTGAATGTGGTAGCAGCAGTAGTGCTAAATATCCAGGAAGCTTGAAAATTCATTTTGGGACAAAAAAATGACTGTGTTGGTGTCCCATACAGTGTCTGCAGTATTAGAAATGAAGGGCAGGTACTGGCTTTCTCCACAGAGCTTCCTGAAATACCAATCCATACTGGTAGAACAGGATGATGTGGAGATTGTGATCACTAACATTGTCAATCCAGCTTCTTTCCTCAGTGGAAACACGGGAGAACCAATACACCATGACTGCTTGGAAACCATTGAAGCAACATCCTCAAGCTGCCTGGATTTGAAAGATGTTCCTGTGGAAGATGCAGAGGACTGGCTCATGGACAGAAGCAGCAATGTCCTGAATGGCAAAAGGCATGCAGGATATGCCATCTCCATCAGCCATGGGGTAACAGAGTCAGAACCATTGCCTGTCAATACCTCTGCACAAAATGTGAAAAACGCCTTGACCCGAGCCTTGGAATTGACCCAACGTAAGAATGTGAACATAGACATGGATTCAAAGAACACTTTTGGGGCTGTGCATGCTTATGGAGCAATCTGAAAGGAAAGGGGGCTACTGAACTCTCAAAAGAAAAACACTGAACGTGCAGAAGAAATTCTGAAATTGCTGGAGGCAGAACAGCTCCCAAAGAAAATAGCAATTATGCACATCAGAGCACATCAAAAGGCATACTTGGAATCAGAAAAAGGAAATGAGCTGGCAGACAGGGAGGCAAAAGAAGCAGCAAAAACAGAGGTAAAGTTGGAAGTAGCTCTAATCCCAGACAGGAAAATCTCCCTTGAGGGTAAACCAAATTATGACAAAGAGGATCTGAAGCTAATTACAAATTTGGATGAGACATACAGTAAAGAGGGGTGGGCCCATACCCCAGAAGGAAGGGTAATCATACCTGGGCATCTAATATGGTCTGTAATAAGGGAGGAGCATAGGAAAAGACACTGGGGACCACAGACTGTGTATGAACACTTAAATCAGAACATCATGGCTAGAAATTGATACACTACAGTGAAGCAGGTAACTCAACAATGTGATCTCTGCCTCCAGACTAATCCTAAAAACAAAGCCAGAAATGGGTGAAATTGAGAAGGGAAATGTACCTGACCAATTATGGCAAGTGGACTTCACAGAACTCCCAAGAAAAGGGAGGTTTCATTATTTACTGGTATAAACTGATACCTTTTCAGGATGGCCTAAGGCTTTCCCTGCTAGAACTGCTAAGGCCAGAAAAGTGGTCAAGGCATTAGTAAAAGAGATAGTATCACGATTTGGGGGTCCAGCTGCCATTTCTTCAGATAGAAGGCTCTATTTTATTGCAAAGGTGGTAAATCAGGTTAGTAATACTTTAGGTATAGATTGGCAATTACATACCCCATATCATCCCCAGTCAATTGGACAAGTGGAGAAGATGAATCATTTCATCAAACAGCAAATTGTTAAATTAGGACAGGAGGTCAATCTGCCTTGGCCTCAATCCCTTCCTTTAGCCCTTTTACACATATGAACTAAACCAAGGGCAAAGGAAAGGCTGAGTCCTTTTGAGATCCTGTATGGGCGACCTTATGCAATACAGAAGGGAACATCAGCACAAATAGGGGAAGAAACAGTAGCAGAATACATGGTGGCCCTAGGGAAACAAGTCAGTAATATCAGGAAACATGTATAAAGAAGCTGGTGTAGGGGATTGGATGGGCCAGTACATAATGTACAACCTGGAGACTGTGTGTATGTGAAGTCTCTTACAGAAAAGACTTTGGAACCACAGTAGGCAGGACCATACCAGGTGCTCCTCACCTCCTTCACTGCCATCAAGATCAGAGAACAAGCAGCACAGATACATCACACTGGAATTAAAAAGGCTTCACAGTCACCATGGAGAATCAAGCAGGTGCCAGCTGGAAAGCTGTGGCTCTCATGATCATAGCCATGGCTATGACAGACATGTGTGCAAGACCTCCTATACACAATGGGACTGGCATTTATATGTGTCAGGGGAAAGCTTCTGACTTTGTCTCTCCTAAGTCTCTGTGGCAGGTGTTACAAATATCAAACACAACTGTCTGGCCAGGGAAAGATGTCTGAGGATGCAAATTTGCATTTTTTCAGAACTGATTCCATCAGGGACTTATAAAACCCATTCAAATTGGTACTGAATGTTGTGACACATGCTTCACTAACTGTTCTGAATTCAGCCTTAAAATAGAGGGATGTGAAACCAAGGCTTTTAGAATTAAACCATGAGGGAACTGTGCTACATCTATCTGAACATACAACATGGGCACAAGAGGTTAAAGGGAAGTGGCAGATTATTAACATAGAGCTATGTGCCACAAGAAAACAACTGAGGTTTGTATGTGAAGGAAATGTCAACAATGACCGAGATATCTGCCTGGATCCACAACAAACCATCTGTCTCTTCAAAATCCATTCAGTCAACCAGACAACCTTGTTGGTATATATAGCTCAGGGTTGTGTATGCCTCAGAACAGCATGCCCCACCATAAGAGTGGATGAGCTCATTTGTTGGAGGTTGAATTACGCCCTTTTCTTTCAGTGGAATTTTCTCCCATTGTTATGCTAAGTAATTGTGGCTACACCTTAAAACGACAGATAATGTTCTCTCGTAGGGGGGTGGCTGGAGGGGGAGCAGGGGGGAACCGGAAAAGGAAAGGTGGGATAGGGGGGTCTGGAGCTGGGCTCTCTCTCGCTTGGCTCCTGGAGTGGGAAGACAACCTGGGCTCTGCTCTGGCATCTTCCCCTGCCATCCCAGCACTGAGATCCACGCTCCCTGCCTTTGGACATCGCTCTGCTGCTCTCCCAGCTCACCCTACTATCTCCGGACACTCTGTTGAGCACCACGACCGACACCGTGAGGGGGAGTCACTTTCCCCATCCCCGCTCACCCCTGGGCCGCGGCCGCCATCACCCAGCCCTCTTCAACTGCGCGGGGCCTGCCCTGCCCCCACAGCACCGGTAACAGCACAGGGAGACGGCCTGCGGCCAGAAGGGACTGGAGCGGAGCTAGACTGTTCTGTTGCCAATTTTTATAGCTGTTGTTGTTTTTCTGCTTTGTTAGATACCAGTAAAGAACTGTTATTCTTATCCCCATATCTCCTGCCTGAAGGTGTCTGAATTGGACCTAAAATAATTAAAAGGGAGGGGGGTTGCACTCTGCATCACAGAAAAGGGGCTCTTGCCTTTCCTTAGACCATACCTGTCTTTCAAACCAAGACAGCTTTTGGCGCCCAACGTGGGGCATTGCCTGAGGGCATTGAGAGAGGGGATAACAGTTCTTAAATTACCCAAGCTTGTGGTAGGTGACACCATGCTGTCCAGCTTACCCTGGATTGGCCTCCATGTGGTCACTGCTACATCTCTCCCATTTGCAAGCCCTTTTTTAAACATGAGTTTCATAACCAAGGTTACTGTGGCTATTATCCAGTTTATTATGTGGGTTGATCAGTTGAGGAATTTATGGATTTTTAATTTTCTCTGGAAGATGGCCACATGGATTCAGAGCTATCACACTCTAAGTGTGTGTTTCTGGGGCTACTTCAATAATGGTACTTACTGTGAGGAAGTGGCAGCAGGTGAAATTTTTTCTCAACCCATCACAGGGTTTTTGAAGTTCACCCCACCAATCTTCAAGGGGTTCCAATCCACTTTAAATGCTAATGACATTATATTGTGGCTAGTGTTGCTTATATCCCTGTTAAACCTGTTCTATCTAACATTCAGAGATAAGGGGAGATTGACTTGGATAACAACCCTGATACCTACCCCAGGGATTAGTGATGTTACCCCAGAGCCTGATCCTGTCCCAGAGACTAGGGATATTACCCCAGAGTTTGACCCTGCTCCACAGCCTACCTCGGAAAGGAACCACCCAGAATGGGTGGGGGTTCTAGCAAAGGAGATACGTGAGATGGGCCAGATGCTGAAGGAGTACCTCTCCCCAGCTGGTGAGAAACCCTCCCCCTGCCTTAAAGACGGAGACTCTGATGATGCAGCAGTGGGACCCACAGATGTTACATCTGTCCAGGTTCCAGCTGAACTGCAAGGGCACTCACAGCCAGCAGCAGTTGCCCCTGTGGAAACTAGGAAGTCTAAGATGAAAACAAGGCACCTAGATAATAAGGGTCAGGAAGGGGGCCCCTCACAACCAGCAGGGGAGCCAGAAGTTGAGATCATCACCGAGTCCCTGTCATACAAGAGTCTCCGTAACCTGCGAAAAGACATTGTACGACGGGGCCATGAGGCTTTTACAACCTGGTTACTGCGGGTCTGGGACCTTATGGGTACAGGTGTGCAACTGGATGGTACTGAGGCAAGGAATTTGGGAGCCTTGACCCAGGACTCAGGTGTGGACCAGGTATTTGTAAGGGAGACAGGTCTCCTTTCCCTCTGGGAGCGACTTTTAATGAGTGTGAGAGAGAGATTTGTCCACAGGGAAAGAATGCAGGAGTACCACCAGAGAACACGTTGGAATACCCTTGAGGAAGGGATCCAAAAGCTGAGAGAAGTGGCAGTACTGGAGGTGCTCTTTGGGAGGGATGGACAGCATGACAATGACCCTGACAAGGTCAGGTGCACAGGGCAGATGTTGTGGAATCTGGCAAACCTGGGCCCATCTCAATATACCCCCTTTATTGCAATGATTGATGCTGATACCAACCAAGTGACAGTGGGTTCTGTTGCCAACAGGCTCAGGAATTATCAGAGTATGATGGCTGGCCCAGTGCAGGCTCATGTCTCTGCTGTGGCTAAGGACCTCAGAGAGGAGTTTAAGGAGGAGATGAAGGAGATAAGGGAAGAGGTGAGGAAGATCAGTGCAGCACCAGTGCGAGTCATGGACCCCAAAAGTAGAGCCCAACGCCCCCCAGCTAGGGAGAGAGGGTACACCCCATGTGCTGACCTGTGGTTTTTTCTACGTGACCACGGGGAAGACATGAGAAGGTGGGATGGGAAACCCACTTCTGTCCTGGCAGCACGGGTGCGCCAAATCAGGGAGGGGAACACCAACAGAGGGAACTCCACTAAAGTGAGGGTAGCCTCAGCCTCCCATGGAGGTGCAGGGTATTACAGAAAGGAGGATGATCTGTCAGATCCCCTTGTATGTATGCCCAGGAGAGAAATAATAACCAGGGCTAGAGGGGCCCTGCCTCTAGCCAGGGAGAGGCACGGGAAAACCGGATCTTTTGGACGGTGTGGATCCGATGGCCTGGCACATCAGAGCCACAGGAACACAGAGCATTGGTTGACACTGGTTCGCAATGTACATTAATACCATCAGGACATGTCGGGAAGGAACCTGTTTCAATTGCTGGGGTTACAGGGGGATCTCAGGAATTGACTCTGCTGGAGGCTGAGGTGAGCCTGACTGGGAAAGAGTGGCAGAAACATCCAATTGTGACTGGCCCAGAGGCACCATGTATCCTAGGCATAGACTTCCTCAGGAAGGGCCATTACAAAGACCCAAAGGGACTCAGGTGGGCTTTTGGAATAGCTGCTGTGGCAGCAGAGGGCATTAAGCAGTTGAACACCCTGCCTGGGCTATCAGAAAACCCATCTGCAGTGGGACTCTTCAGAGTGAAAGAGCAACAGGTGCCAATTGCTACCTCGACAGTGCACCGCCGGCAGTACCGGATGAATCGAGATGCCGTGATCCCCATCCACAAGATGATCCGTGAGCTGGAGAGCCAAGGGGTGGTCAGCAAAACCCACTCACGCTTCAACAGCCCCATCTGGCCTGTGCGTAAATCTGAAGGAGAATGGAGATTGACTGTGGACTATCGTGCATTGAATGAGGTGACTCCACCACTGAGCGCTGCTGTGCCAGACATGCTGGAACTGCAGTACGAGCTGGAGTCCAAGGCAGCAAAGTGGTACGCCACCATTGACATCGCCAATGCATTCTTCTCCATTCCTCTGGCAGCAGAGTGCAGGCCTCAGTTTGCTTTCACCTGGAGGGGTGTGCAATACATGTGGAACCGACTGCCCCAGGGGTGGAAACACAGCCCCACCATCTGTCATGGGCTGATCCAGGCTACACTGGAGAAGGGTGGAGCTCCAGAACATCTGCAGTACATTGATGACATCATTGTGTGGGGGGATACGGCAATGGAAGTATTTCAGAAAGGAGAGAAGATCATTGAGATTCTGCTGGGAGCCGGCTTCGCCATTAAAAAGAGCAAAGTCAAAGGGCCTGCCCAAGAGATCCAGTTCCTGGGAGTAAAGTGGCAAGATGGACGGCGCCAGATCCCCAGTGAGGTCATCAATAAGATCACTGCAATGTCTCCACCAACCAGCAAGAAGGAAACACAAGCCTTCCTAGGTGCCATAGGCTTTTGGAGAATGCACGTTCCTGAGTACAGCCAGACTGTGAGCCCTCTTTACCTGGTCACCCGCAAGAAGAACGATTTCCACTGGGGCCCTGAGCAGCAGCAAGCCTTTGTCCAGATCAAGCAGGAGATTGCTCATGCAGTAGCCCTTGGCCCAGTCAGGACGGGACCAGATGTGAAGAACGTGCTCTACTCTGCAGCCGGGAACCATGGTCTGTCCTGGAGCCTGTGGCAGAAGGTGCCTGGTGAGACGCGAGGCCGACCACTGGGGTTCTGGAGCCGAAGCTACAGAGGGTCCGAGGCCAACTACACTCCGATGGAGAGGGAGATCTTGGCCGCCTATGAAGGGGTCCAAGCAGCCTCAGAGGTGGTTGGCACGGAAACACAACTCCTCCTGGCACCCCGACTGCCAGTGCTGGGGTGGATGTTTAAAGGAAAGGTTCCCTCAACCCACCATGCCACTGACGCCACATGGAGTAAATGGATTGCCCTCATCACACAACGTGCCCGTATTGGAAACCCGAATCGCCCTGGGATTTTGGAGATAATTACCAACTGGCCGGAAGGGGAAGACTTTGGTCTTGCCGACGAAGAGGAACAGGAACAGGTGACCCGGGCCGAAGAAGCCCCACCATATAACCAACTGCCAGCAGATGAAACACACTATGCTCTTTTCACTGATGGTTCCTGCCGCATCGTGGGGATGAACCGGAAGTGGAAAGCAGCCGTATGGAGCCCCACACGACAGGTCGCACAAGCTACCGAAGGAGAAGGTGGATCGAGTCAACTTGCTGAACTCAAAGCTGTTCAGCTGGCCCTGGACATTGCTGAAAGAGAGAAGTGGCCAAAACTCTACCTTTACACTGATTCATGGATGGTAGCCAATGCTTTGTGGGGATGGCTGGAAAGGTGGAAAAAGGCTAACTGGCAACGTAGGGGAAACCAATCTGGGCTGCCAATGAATGGAAAGACATTGCCACCCGGGTGGAGAAGCTGCCTGTGAAAGTCCGTCATGTAGATGCCCATGTCCCCAAGAGTCGGGCTAATGAGGAACACCGACACAATGAGCAGGTAGATCAGGCTGCACAGATAGAGGTGTCGAAGATAGATTTAGACTGGCAGCACAAGGGAGAGTTGTTCCTGGCTCGATGGGCCCATGATGCCTCAGGTCATCAGGGCAGAGATGCCACATATAAGTGGGCACGAGACCGAGGGGTGGATCTAACCATGGACAGTATTTCTCAAGTTATCCATGACTGTGAGACGTGCGCTGCCATCAAGCAAGCCAAGCGGGTGAAACCCCTCTGGTATGGGGGGCGATGGTCCAAATATAAGTATGGAGAGGCCTGGCAGATTGACTACATCACACTGCCTCAAACCCGCCAGGGCAAGCACTATGTACTGACCATGGTGGAAGCCACCACTGGATGGTTGGAGACCTACCCTGTGCCTCATGCCACTGCTCGGAACACCATCCTGGGCCTGGAAAAACAAGTTCTTTGGAGGCATGGTACCCCTGAGAGAATTGAGTCAGACAATGGGACTCATTTCAAGAACAGCCTTATAAACACCTGGGCTAGAGAACACGGCATTGAGTGGGTGTACCATATCCCCTACCACGCACCAGCTGCAGGGAAAGTTGAACGGTGCAATGGCCTGCTTAAAACCACCTTGAAGGCACTGGGTGGGGGAACTTTCAAGAACTGGGAGATTAATCTACCAAAGGCCACCTGGTTAGTGAACACCCGAGGTTCCACTAACCGAGCAGGCCCTGCCCAATCTGAGCCCTTGGGAATATCGAATGGAGATAAGGTTCCAGTGGTACACATGAGAGGTATGCTAGGAAAAACTGTTTGGGTGAATCCTGCCTCCAGCAAAGACAATCCCATCCATGGAGTTGTATTCGCTCAAGGACCAGGTTGCACCTGGTGAGTGATGCAAAAGAATGGAGAGACCAGATGCATACCCCAAGGAGACCTTGTTTTAGGGTGAAATACCTATAGTACTGTGCCTATGTCTCTAACTGCATGTATGTATATATAATGTAACAGTTTAATTTGATATAGCATATTAGTATGGGAGAAATTCAGGGGTGGATAATGTTGGATGTTGAATTACGCCCTTTTCTTTCAGTGGAATTTCTCCCATTGTTATGCTAAGTAATTGTGGCTACACCTTAAAACGACAGATAATGTTCTCTCGTAGGGGGGTGGCTGGAGGGGGAGGGGGGGGGAACCGGAAAAGGAAAGGTGGGATAGGGGGGTCTGGAGCTGGGCGCTCTCTCGCTTGGCTCCTGGAGTGGGAAGACAACCTGGGCTCTGCTCTGGCATCTTCCCCTGCCATCCCAGCACTGAGATCCACGCTCTCTGCCTTTGGACATCGCTCTGCTGCTCTCCCAGCTCACCCTACTACCTCCGGACACTCTGCTGAGCACCACGACCGACACCGTGAGGGGGAGTCACTTTCCCCATCCCCTCTCACCCCTGGGCCACGGCCGCCATCACCCAGCCCTCTTCAACTGCGCGGGGCCTGCCCTGCCCCCACAGCACCGGTAACAGCACAGGGAGACGGCCTGCGGCCAGAAGGGACTGGAGCTGAGCTAGACTGTTTCTGTTGCCAATTTTTATAGCTGTTGTTGTTTTTCTGCTTTGTTAGATACCAGTAAAGAACTGTTATTCTCATCCCCATATCTCCTGCCTGAAGGTGTCTGAATTGGACCTAAAATAATTAAAAGGGAGGAGGGTTGCACTCTGCATCGCAGAAAAGGGGCTCCTGCCTTTCCTTAGACCATACCTGTCTTTCAAACCAAGACATCATTATAAAGGAAACACAATCTGATTTGCGCATTTGTAACTTGGCCAAAATTGAGGGGTGCAATTCTTCCTATTGGGCACCTGTTGTATCACATCAGTATATAAAGGCAAACATGACAACTGTGCAGGATGTATTGCCTGTGCCCATAAGAATGCATCTCACTCTAGTTATAGAGCTACTAAAACACAGATCTTCAGGAAATTCTGAAAGAAATGAGAAGTATGGGAGCGAAGATCTTGATCACAAGACACCATGAGACAGACTATAAGGAGACCATAGAAGGTTGGAGGGAGACACATCTCACCACTGGTGGGATGTATTTTTTGGGTGGTCTCCTACTGCAGCAGGGTTTCTACACTGATTGTGTCATCTGATAGTAGTTTTGTTAGTTCTGATGAGTTTAAGTTTTGTTCTTGGTAATGATTTTCTGGAATTTGAAACAGTCACAAAGAATGGCTACAGTGCCTATCCTGTTATTGAATTAACTACGTAAAGACAGTCATAGAGTGTATGATAGATATCTTAGAAAGCAAAAGAATTTGCATCATTTAGAAGAAAAGGGGGGAAATAAGATGGGGAACATCTATGGTTTTGAAAATTCAGAATTTTAGAAGCACATAATATGTTTAAGCAGGTAGAGGGGAAATAGAACACATAGCTTAACCATATGTAACAAACCACATAGGAAATTAGTTACCAGGAAAAAACATTAAAATATGTGGCAAAAACTCAGCAAAGCAAGACCAAGCTATTGTACAATCCCAACAAAGCAGAAACCTGTGGCTCCGGAAACCAGCCAGGACCAGCCAGGTGGTTTTGAGTGGGACAAGCTGGCCTGAGGGAGAGGCAAACCTCCACTGCACCTGCCCAGAAGCAGAGCTCAAACAGTGATTACTGAGGAAGACACACGGCCTTCACCCAAAGACCACCAAACACAACCACCAGGAGGGATGGCAGCTAATAATAATACAAAGGGAGAGAAGGTGGAGATGGGCGGGCAGGGAGGTGTGGGCTTGTGGGATCAATGTGTATTTATACCTGGAACCTGTCTGGACCAGGTACACGTGGTTTGGAGGAAATATCCCCCCAGGTGTCCCAGCTGGCAATGAAACACTCTCTACAATTTCGGTGTCAAGTCCTGATTCTCGAAATCAGAACAAGGTCCAGCAGCTGTGTTGGTTCTGCAGAGCAAAAATGGCCCCGGGTTCCACGGGACCCCATTGTCACAACTGACTTCTTGCTTCCATGTCACCCCCTCAGTGTCAAAAAGGCCCCTTCTCTGCAACAGAACACAAAAGTTTTGCATAAATATTGAGCAAATTCTACCTAACACACCTGGGAACATCTGTTTGCATTCAAAAGTGAGATTAAAGGTGAGGGTGGCACCAGCAGATTCCATCTACAACAAAGACCCAGGGAAAGGACAGGGACAGAGAATTCAGCTGAAAGACTCAGAATTCTGCTTGCAGAGATCATTTCTGGTCACACTGTCCCTCGTAGGAAGGTGACATCATTGCAGACAGCCTGGACTGAGCATGTGGTTCCTCAGTGGGGTTTGTTATTTAGGAAAACTGCTCAGGTTTTTCCATTCTGTCCTCACAAACAGGAAAATTTCTCCTGGGCCTGTGTGCAGGCAGAGCCCTGAGGAGAGCAGGTGGGACATGGTGCAATGGGCTGGGACACCCAGCTGCAGAGCTCAGGGGACAAGGTTCTGGTGCAGGGCACAGGGATGTCAGTTCCAGGTGGGTGATGTCAGACATGGTGAGGCTGGGGGTGAGGAGCAGGTTGTCCAAAAAGGGTCAGCCTGCAAGGGGTTCATTCTTCTGCATGCCCACACCTCCTAAGGAGACATTCAGTGTCAAGATCAATTGGGAAATGCTTCTATCAGCTCTTCTCTGAACTGTAATTTAAAGCAAAACACTGACTTGATTAAAGAAAAAAAGTGATGAGGCTCACTTTGAAATCTTCCTCCTTAATAGAACTCCAAACTGACTCCAATCAGCTGCACAAGGTCTGGAGTAATACAAAGAGCTCCTGAAGGCTTTCTGTATTTTAATCAGCCTCACAGTGGATTTGGGGCTAAGCCCAGGACCCCCAGGCACTGAGAGAAGGTTGAAGAAGCTGCTCCAGGAGTCAGAAGCAAAACTCCAAGTCCCTTGGAGCATCACTGGCCCCACTGAGGGCAGGGAGTGCCAAAGGCTCCCCAGGGAATGGTGAGAGCAGATCCTTGAGGCCAGGATTGCAGGAGCCCGAGGCTGTGAGCAGGGAACTGCAATGCTGAGCAAGGCCTGGGCTGGGTGGAGGAAGCAGAAAGGCCAAGGCCTGAGCCCAGGCCTGGGCCAGCAGGGCCTGTCCCTCACAGGTGTCTCGGGGCTGTTGCTGGGGCAGTGGGATGGCAGGGGCAGCAAGGACAAATGTCATCAAGCTGTGTGACACTCCAGATGCTCATGGAACCAAGGGCCAGTGTGACACAGCAGGGCCTGATGGAAACAAGAGGCCATGGGGAGCCTGGGGGGCTGTAACACCCCAGAACACTGAAATGCTGGGGGTGACCAAATGTTCCTTTGGTCAAGTTTGGTGCACAGGAGAAACCCCAGCCAGGTATTCTCAACATGGCCAGATGCAAAGAATATTCTTGGTAGGAAGGGTCCCACAAGGATCATCAAGTCTAACTCTTGAGTGAATGGCCCACACAGGGATTGAACCCACAATCTCAGTGATACAAGCACCCTGCTCGAACCAATTGAGCTAAGTGGTCCAAATGACATAAAATTTTACAGGCAAAATATAGACAATCAAAGAACTTGGGCAGAAGGATTTATACAAGCTCCAACTCACCATAAAACTCTTCTCATAGCATTAACTTAATTAACACAAGACCATTTAACCTAAAACCCTTTAACCCTGAAGATGTTAAATTACCCAAAAATGTTCCAGGTAAGTAGGATTAGACAATGAAATAGAGAACAACAGAAGCACAGAAGATCCATAGACAGAAAGGCATACAGGTACCAGCTGCTCAAGTTCCAGCATGGCTCACAGAAGAAGCCCAGCAGACAACAGGATCCAAACCACAGCTGACCTCGAGCTCCAGCTTTTAATCCCCTGAGCCTGTATGGGCCCACCCTTTGGGTGGGATTTCCAGTTGTTTGCCCAATCAGAGTCAGGGTTTGTACCTGCTGCTAGTGTGTGACTGATTGACAGCTCAGCCAATCCGAGCTGGGATAACACTGCCGCTACTGTGTGATTGACAGATTGGCCAATCAGAGCTGGCTTAACATCACCTCTGATGTGTGATTGATTGACAGATTGGCCAATCAGAGCTGGCTTAACATCACCTCTGATGTGTGACTGATTGACAGCTCAGCCAATCAGAGCTGGGTTAACACCACCCCTGCTGTGTGATTGATTGACAGCTGTGCTAGGCCAGGGCTGGGGGCGGGGCTCTGTCCCACCACAGTCCCAGGCCTGACCCGGCCCTGGCCCTACACAGAGTACTCTGAGCATCCCGAGGTGTCTGGGACATTGATCTCATCCAGCCTCTGACAGTGACTGTGGTGACACTGCAGAACCTCATGGAACCATGGGTCACTTGTGACAACGTGGGTCCAAGGACACCATGGTGACACTGTGGTGCCTCATGGAACCAAGGAGATCATTGTGACACCCGAGGGCCCCAAGGAACCAAGGGTTTATGGTGACCTTGTGGAGCCCGTAGTGTCACAGAGGAGCCATTGTGACACAGCGAGTGCTCATGAAGCCAAGGGGCCATTGTGACACTTCAAGGCTTTGTGGAACCAGGAACCCACAGTGATATTGCAAGGTGTCATGGCAGCATGGGGCCATTGTGATGCTTCAGAAGCAAGGAGAACATTGTCACACTGCAAGGCCGCATGGAACCAAGGGAACATTGAACAGGTCTGGCTGGCTGGGCCTCCTGGGGGCCACCTGGCAAGTTCAGCTGATCTTGGTATGTCCAGGGCCACTTCTCATCTGCCCCTGAAGCACTGGGGCTCTGTGCTTTCCTTCCTATGGAAAAGAACTCCTCCAGGTGTCCAGTGTCAAAATTGGTATTCGGCCTCCAAATTTCCATATATGCAAAGATTATTCCCGGATGAAATCAGCCAGAAGAGACAGATCTGGTTGGCCATGGCTTCCTGAGGGCTGGCACTCATGTGCCTTTGAAAAACTGGGGCTCTGTTGCATGGTCCAGCAGTGTCACAGTGGTCTCCGTGGTGCCACAAGGCCCCAAAGAGTAACACTGGCCCCTTGGTACCGTGGGGCCCTGCAGTGTCACCATGGCCCCATTATTACATGAGGTTCCACAGTGTCACAATGCACTTCATGTTTCCACGAGGCCAAAAAGTGTCACAACTGTATTCTTGATTTCATGAGGCCCCATGGAGTCACAGGTGCCCTTGAATTCCATAAGGCTCCAGAGGTCCACAATGGATTCCTTGTTTTTACAGTGCCACAATGGAGCCCTGGTGACACAAGAGCCTGCAGTGTCACAATGGATTCTTGGTGCCATGACACCCTGCAGTGTTAGGGTCACAGTGGTGTCTAAGTACATGAGGCCTTGCAGTATCACAGTGGGCCCTTTGTTCCAGGGGGCACCTAGGTGTCAAAATTGTTCCCTTAGTTCCACAAGTCCCTGCATTGTAACAATGGCCCCTTGGTTCAACAAAGCCCATTGTGTCCCTGTGGCCTTTGTGGTTTCACAATGACCCAGAGTCATCAATGGACCTTGGCTCCATTTAGCCCCACAGTGTCACAATGGGACCTGGATTCCCCAGGGCCCTGCAGTGTCACAATCATCACAGAATCACCCAGGCTGGAAAAGATCTTTGTGAGCATCAAGTCCAACCTGTGACCCAACACCACCTTGTCACCCAGACCATGGCACTCAGTGCCACATCCAGTCTTTCCTGAAACACTTTCAGGGATGGTGACTCACCCACCTCCCTGGGCAGCCCATTCCAATGCTCAGTCACCCTTTTTGTGAAGAATATTTCCTAATGTCCAGCCTAAAACTCCCTTGGCACAGCTTAGGGCTGTATTCTCTTGTCCTGTCACTGCTCCCTGGGAAGAAGAGCTCAACCACCCCCTGGCTGTACCCTGTGGAGAAGCAGTTGGGGATATAAGAATAAAAGAGTTGTCAAATGGTTTGAGTGAGAGGAGATCAAAAAGAGCCTCTGGTCCAACTCCCTGTCAATTACCTTCATTCATTCAGGTAATACAAAGCCCCTGACCTTGGACACTTCCAGGGATGGGGTTTCTATTCAGAGGGCAACAACCTGTGCCAGTGTCCTGCCACCCTCATCATAAATATTTCATCCGTATGGAAAATCTGAATCTGCCCTCATTAAATTTATACATATTCTCTATTATTCTGGCAATAAAACCTTAAGGTCAAAAGTTACTCAACCATTCCTGGACTTAAATCACAAAATCTCCAAGGCTGAATGCCTTTGGGAGGGCCCAGAGATCTCCAGAGACATGGTTCAGAGGCCAAGGAAATGATCACTCTATGGGAGCTAGGAAGTTTTTGGTTCAGTTGCATGGAGACTGAGGACACAACAAGAATGGACTGTGAGGATTACAAACGTGGATTCAAATATATTGGATCTCTTTTTCAGAGTGGAAATTAACCTGAGATAGAAATAATGCCACCAAGTGTAGCTGGAGAGGTCCATACTGGACCCAAAGAGAAAGGAATTTCCCTCCCAGGGCAGGGCTGGGGTGCAATACATCCCCCAGCAAGATTCTGGAGCAGCCCAAGGCTTTGTGTGTCCAGGCAGAGGCAGGCAGGAGGCAGAGCTGTCAGCAAAGGAAGGGGCCAGCGAGGTGGGGCAGCCGGGGGATGACGACAGCCTGCAGGGACAGAGGCGCAGGGCATGGACACCGTAGGACAGCCTGGGCTGCAGAGGGCACAGGGATGGGCAGCAGCTGAAAGGCCCTGACACAGCCAACTCCTGCAGCACTTGGGCCATGCAGGCTGGCCCTGGGCCTGAGGCCAGCAGGGGACAAGTGAGCCTTGCTGTGCTGGGGCCTCATTGCCTCCTTGTCCCTGCTCAGCAGCCTGGCAGGGGCCGCCCCATGGTGCTGCCCTTGGCATTGCACATGCCCAGAGCCCAGTGGGCCGGGAAGAGCCCTGAGCAATGAGGGAGGGACAGGATCTGCCTTGCCAGGGGCTGGGGCTCAGCCCTTGGCCCTTTGCATTCCTGAAACACATCCAGGTTTGCTCAGCACCAGAGACACCTTTCCCTTGTTTGTCCCCACCTGTCATCAGTGCCTCCAGTGTTCTACTCTAACTGGAACCTGGGGACACTTTCTCACTCCTATCCCTCATTGGGACCCATTAAAGTTAAAGAAACTTTGGAGTTTGAGTCTGACCTTGAGTTCTTGAGAAGTTTTCTTTCAGCTCCCTCTCAGAGACTCATGTCCAGGGACACAGCTTTGTTGGAAAATCCCATCTCTACAGAGATGGGTCAACTGAGAGGGGTTTTAAAAAGATTTTATTCCATTATCAGTCTCATTGAAGGGTGAAACATAAAAGATGTAAATCTCTATGCCATTCTATTTGAAGCCAATTTATTTGCTGTTTGCAATATTTTATGTTTTCCAGCCTATTAGCTTTTGCCGCACAGTGGTGCTAATAATCCTAACACCAATCACCTAGTGTTTTACTCCACGTAGCCTTGCCACAATGCATCTTTCACACTTCTAATTCTCAAAAATATCTGATCTTTTTGCAAGGCCATTGTTTGAAACTTGTTTCTCGTTCAATCTCTCTCTCAGCAATGTCTTCTCTATTCCAGGGCCATTCTGAGTCAGCACACCTTATCTCAGAGTTTGCATCCAGATGTACAAGACTGTGTGAGCTTTCAGTCAGGCTTTGAGAATCCTTTACAAATCCATTTCTCACAAATATCAATCACAGAATGCTGCAATCACCCCTGCCCTAAAGAGAAGAGTAATAAAATACATCCTTGAAAATGGGAATGGTTATTTCTAAGAACCTCTTGGTCATATTTCTCCCAAACTGGAGTTAAAAAACTTCCAAATGAACTGGATGAGATGAGAGGGAAATCAAGACAGAAACGTTGTTTTCTAGGAAACCTCTGAAGAATTCAGTCAGAATCGAACTCCAAAGTTTCTGACACAATTCATGTGTCTCGCTGAGGGCTGTGACTGAGAAAGTGTCCCCAGGTTCCAGTGTGAGCAGGAAATTGGAGGCAGAGATGACAGGTGGTGTGGGAAATGCAGGCACAGAGAGCTCTCAGGGCCTTGTGCATACAGGCTCAGAGACTGAGATGGATACAAGCTTTGACCTAAGACCCTGGAGAAATCTTGGGCAATCAGAGCATTAAAAGTAAAATAGATATAAAACAAGAATATAAGTTTTTATTTTAAGTAGAAATATATTTTAAGCAAACAGAAATATGCATTATGAAAGCAAAGCAGTTTGTTAAGTAAGATAGTAAAAGATTTTCAAGTTTAGCAATAGAATCTGTTATAAAGTTAATTAGAAGTTTAAGGTATATTAGTGTAGGTTGGTGAAGTGTTATAGGATTGGTTGACAAATTGCACATTACTGCAAAGCCATGAGAAGGAAAGCAATTAATGATTGGTGTAAAAAGGATGCTGGCAAACTTCACACAAGTACTTGATTGGCTAAAAATGAACATAAAGCATTGTAACTAAGAATGAGGAGGCTTCTGATATTATGGTGTTGGATGTAACACCTTTAATGTCTCACCCTTCTATGAGACTGACACCATGAGGCCATAAACCATCTTTTACAACATCTCTCAGTTGCTCATTCTCTTACTATATCAATGTCCCAATGCACATTTTTTGACATCAGACACGACTAATGAAATCAATAGGGGCTTATGGACACCAGGTGTATCCCATTAAAGTCAATAGGGATTTAGGGACACCTGGTTTATCCATTGAAGTCAATAGGCTTCTGATGAAATTTGGTCTTAAAATGGGGAAATTTGAGTTAATTTGGGGGAAATAGTGGGCTGAATTCTGGGAATTTCCACTCCAGGATCATAGTGCCAATGCTCTGGATATCCTGGATGAATTCCTGGAGGCCAATCCCAAATCCCTGATCCCTCACCTGTGGTCCATGCTGGAGCTATGCCTCCAGGTAAGCCCAAGAATTTCCATTCTCAGACTGAAATCTGGGAATTCTGAGCCCAAAATTGGTAATTTTAGCACCAAAAATGTTGGGACATCAGCTCTGCCCACAGAAGTCAAAGGGATTGAAGGACACCAGGTCTACCCCTGTAAAGTCAATAGGGATTTCGGGATACCAGGTCTACCCAATTGATTGGGCTTGATTGGGAAGAGTTACTGTTTAAACTGGGAGCACTGGGAAGGGCTAAGGGGGGACACTGGGGTGACTGGGAGCACTGGAGAAAATTTGGGAACACTGGGAGGGATTTGTAGAGATAAATGGAGATAAACAGGACTCCAGGTGTAAGCCATTGAAATCAATAGGAATTTAGGGACAGCAGGTTTATCCTTTAAAGGCAAAGGAGTTTAGGGGCACCAGGTCTACCCAATCAAAGCAATGAGGATGTTTGGGACACTAGTTTTGGGGGGCCCAGGGGTTTTTCGTGATCCAGGTGTCCAAGGGGTACCCAGGTGTATCCAGGTGATTTCTGGGGGTACCTAGGTGATTTTTGGAGATACCCAGGTGATTGTTGGATGGGATCCAGGTGATTTTGGGCAGTATCCAGATGTATCCAGATAACTTCTGGGGCTATCCAGGTAAATTTTGGGACACCCAAGTGCCCTGACTCACCCTGACAGGCCAGGAGAAGATGATGGCCACTGTCCTCCCAGTCGATGTGGACACAGATGACCCTTGGCAGCTGCAGGGCTGTCGGGGGCACCCCAACATTCAGGGGGTACCCCAAAACTCCAGGTGAGCATATCAGGCGTGGGAGAGAAGCCTGAGTTACCTCAGGAGAGGATGCAGATCAGGTACAGCCAGGTGCTTTGGTGCATGTGCTTGGTGCAGATGGTATTCTGCAGCAGCTCCAGCTCTGGCATGGGCAAGGGGGCACCCCGAAATCTCAGGGGGGCAGCGGGGGAAGCGCCAGTGTCTCAGAGGGGAAACCCAGGTATCCAGGAGTTCAGGTCTACCCATTAAAGTCATTAGGGATTTAGGGAAACCAGGTCTACCCATTCAACCCAACAAAACCCACCAGCTCCAACTTTAGGCAAGGGAGGGGCTGGAGAATTTTGAAGATCCTGCAAAATTGTTGGAGTTTTTCTGGGGAATCCCTCACCTTCCTCCAGCCTTCCAGGGGGCAGTGCCCTTGCCATAGTTCCTGGTGGGCATCAGCAGCCCCAGGCAGTGTTGCGAGGCTGAGAAGTTGGAGAAGCTGTGGCTCAGCAGGGCCCTGGTGAAGGGCAGCTCGGCCTTGAGGTCCTGCCAGACTGCAAGTGCCTACCAGTGTTCCCAGGTGTGGACTGGGAAGGCACCAGTATAAACCAGTAAGCACTTGGAGCCACTCCTGAGCTCCTGAGGCCTGTGGCAGCAGCTCCCAGTATAAACCAGTAAGGCCTTATGCATCCAAACCCATTCACAGTGTAGTCTAGGGGCTCCTAGTGTGGTCCTGGGGCTCCCAGGTTTATACTGGGTGGGCACCAGTATAAACCAGTAAGCACTGGGAGCCACCCCTGAGCCCATGGCGACAGCTCCCAGTATAAACCAGTAAGGCCAGCACAACCTGAAGTCACTCCCAGTAGGTCTCAGGCCCCATCCCAGTATAAATCAGTAAGGCCAGCATCCCCAGAAGTTGCTCCCAGTGGAGTGCCATGCATCCCTAAGCCCCTTCCCAGTATAACCCAGTGCACCCCAGTTTAGCCCAGTAAAGTCCAGAATATCCCTGTATAATCCAGTATAAACCACTACAACCCAGTGTCCCCCAGGACCACACATCCCAGTGTAAACCAGTATAACCCAGTATAACCCAGTCACCCCCAGCACCCCATCCCAATATAAACCAGTATAACCCAGTATAACTCAGAGTGGGCCACCAGGTCCTCCCAGCCAGCAGAGGGCACTCACACACCCCTCTCGCTTTCCCAGGAGAACCCAGTACAAGTCAATTACCCCCCAGCACCCCATCCCATTGCAAACCGTACAACCCAGTAACCCCCAGCACGCCATCCTGGTATAATCCAGTATAACCCAGTACAAATCAGTAATCCCCCAGCACCCTATACCAGTACAAACCAGTATAAACCAGTACAACCAGTACACACAGTGCTAGGTCCTCCCGGACGCTCACACATTCTCTCCCAGTATAACCCAGTGCAACCCAGGAACCCCAGCCCCATCCCAGCACCTCCTGGACCCCATTCCAGTACAAACCAGTACAAACCAGTACAAGGCATTCACAGTTGCAGGGGTCGGCCACCAGGAGGTGCTCGTACAGTGCCTGCTCCTCCCAGCCAGCAGAGGGTGCTGCAGCGTGGCTGAGCACCCAGCCCTGGTGGTGCCACACCCCGTAGGATTTGGGATTCAGCCCAGGATCTGCCCTATGAACAACAGCTCCAACAGCACCCTGAAACCTGTATAAACCAGTATGGACCAGTATGGACCAGTATAGACCAGTATAAGTGGTAAAAAACAGTAAAAAGCAGTATCCAACTGTGTAATGCAAACCGGTAGTAAGCAGTACAAACCAGTAGGGACCAGAAAACACCAGTATGGATAGCAACAAACCAGGAAAATAGGTAAAAACCAGTACAAACCAGTGAAAACCATTGTCTGTGTCAGGAGCCAAGCTGGCTGGGCCCGGTAACAAACCTGCTGCCCAAAGTCAGTAGAAATGTTACGACCCATTTCAAACACCTCAACACCCATCCCTTCACCCACCAAATGATTTGTAAAGACATGAGCACACATCTTTCCTCTCACAATGATGGTTCCTGTGCTGGTGACAGTCTTTAAACCCAGCCTTCAGCCTGAGCTCTCTGCTGTTGCAGTTCCATGCACAGAGGTTGTTGTCTCTCAGCCCTTCCATGGGCAGGCTGGTGTTCAGCCATCTCCAGGACAGCAGGGCCCCAGCCCACGTCACTGTGCCCTGGGAAGACAAAAACCATCACTCCAAATGTCCCCTTCTCCTTCTTCCCAGGCATTTGGTCCCGTTGGGTGCCACAGGGAAAAGGAGACCACTGTGACACTGTGGGGCACATGGAACCAAGGGTCAGTTGTGACACTTTGGATCTAAGGAGCTCATTGTTGAGTACAGAACCTCATGGAACCAAAAGTCCATTGCCGCAGATCAAGGCCTCAAAAACTCATAAAGAACACTGTGTCTCCGTGGGACCCAATGGACCCAAATCTCCATTCTGTCAGGGAGGCAAGGAGCCTTTGTGACACTGCAAAGCCTCAGGGAACCAGGGAGTCCAAAGGTCTGAAATAATCCTTGCAGGGTTATATCTTGGGAAAGGGGAACCTCCTTGGTGGCACCTTGGGCTTGGTACACACCTGAGGAGTCTGTCTTTTTGCAGTGGGGAAACTTAGGAGTTTTAGATTGCTGCCAAAAAAAACAGGAAAACCACTGTTTGCCTGAGTGCAGCCAGTTCTCCAAGCAAAGCAGGTCCCAGGAGTGAGGACAGACAGGATGGGGTTGGGGAATGTGGAGCAAGGTTGTCCACACTGGGTCAGACCTCAAGGCACAGCTTCTGTGAGCAGGCCAGACCTCTTGAGGAGAGACCCTGCATCAATATCAACCACAGAATGCTGCAGTCAGGTGTGCTCTAAAGAGAAAAGTAATAAAATAAACCCTTAAAAATAATAATAAATATCTCTAAGAAGCCCTTTGAATTATTTCTCCATAAGTGTGGCAGGAAAACTTCCTAAAGAACTGCCCCAGACCCGAGGGAAATCAAGGCAGAGCCATGGTTTGTCAGGACTTGCTTGATCCCAATCAGACCCGTGGTGCATTTGGTGCTGAGCTCTTGAACCTCAGGGCCTGAGAGGAGATTGCACAAACCTTTCCAGGAGTCCAAGTCAGAAGAAAAACCCAAAGTGTCTTGAGGCATTAATGGGTCCCACTGAGGTCCATCCCCAACACAGGCTCCTCATGGACTCCTTGGAGGAGAGAACTGGATGCCAGGATTGCCCAAAAACCTCTCAGAGAGTCAGAGAGGAAAGGAAAATCCAAAGTACCTTTAAAACCTTGAGTATCTCAAAGTATTAATGAGCCCCACTGAGTGTCAATACAAAGCTCTCAAGGGACTAATTAAAGTAGATAATTGGGCGCATGATTCCAGGAACTACTAAAAGAGTTGGTGTCAAAAGGGAACCTCCAAGTACCTTAAAAAAATAAAGTACCTTGAAGCATTAATGAGCCCCACTGAATATCGCTACTGACAAAGCCTCTCAAGGGACTAATTAAAGCAGATAATTGGAGGCCAGGATTACACAAACCTCTCAGAGACCCAGTGTCAAAAAGTAGAATTTAAAATAACTCTGAGTACCTTGAGGCATTAATGAGCCCCACTGAGTGTTGTTACTGAAAAAGGCTCTCAAGGGACTAATTAAAGAAGATAATTGGAGGCCATGATTACATAAAGGTCTCAGAGATTCCAAGGCAAAAGCAAAACCCAAAGTCCTCTGAAAAACCTGCAGTCCCTGGGAGCATGAAGGAGCCCCCAGGGCCATTCCTGACCAAGGCTCCCCAGGGACTCGTCCCAGCAGATCCCTGAGGCCACTGGGATGTGGGGGGATGCTGAGGGCAGGACAAGGGGTGACAGTGGTCAGCCTTGCTGGGGATGTGCCAGGAGGCCCCAGTGGCTCAGGACAAGGTGTGTCCTCAGAGCCCTTGGTGGCCCAGACCCTGCTGTGCCCCAGGGCACCAAGACTTGGCTTCTCTTTGTTCCCACCTGTCATCTCTGCCTCCAATTTCCTGCCCTAACTGGAACCTGGTGACACTTTCTCAGTTGTGTCCCTCAGTGGGACCCATTAAAACTTCAGGAAATTTTGGAGTTTGATTCTGACTGGGAGTTCTTGAGTGGTTTCTTCATCTCCCTCTCAGGGACTGATGTTCAGGGCCTCAGCACAAACCCCAAGAGGCTCATTAAAGTCCTTGTGCTGTGTCTGTGCTGATGAGCTGGGCTGGGCTCCTGGCACAGAAGGCAATCCTGGCAACCAAGAAGAGCTTAAAAAACACATTTCTCTTGATGAGCAGCTCTTCTCCCAGCTCAGCAGGGCTCAGGCACTGCCTGCAGCCACCCCGGGCACAGCACAGAGGCACAGAGAGCTTCAATCAGTCAGGGCTGGGAAGATGCTCAGAAGTGACTGGGGCAGAATCACTCCCAGCCCTTGACACAGGAAGCCTCTGGCTGCAGGACAATGCAGCTGCAGCTCCTGCAGTGATCTCCTAAAGCTGGAACATCCCAATGCCTGCAGACTGTGTGAGTACATTCTCTGATGATCTCTTGTGTAGAGCAGCCAGGGGTGCCCAGGGCTGTGGTGCAGAGCAGGGTCCTGCAGCCCAGGGCTCTGTGCTGGGGCAGGGACTGTGCTGCCTGCCAGGGACAGCTCTCAGCCAGCCCTGGGAGCTGCTCCCAGCACTGGGGGACAAGGTCTGGGTGGAGGGAAACAGCTGGTAAGGTTTGGAAGTGTTCTCCTAGTGTGGTGAAGATGCTCGATTGTTCAGGGCTGCTAGCAGCATGACATTTGAATCTACAACAGTTCCAAACAGATTATACATGGAGCACGGTGAGGCAGGGGCTGCATAAAAGGGAAAATCCTGCTTTTTAATCTACTGCCCTGGGTTGCCGGAATGGGAAATTGAACGCTGATATTCATCTCTCAGTTCAGATTGGGAAAAATTTTTAAAAATTCACTTAGATCTCCAAAAAACAAGTAAAGAATAAAAAGCAGCATAGGGGTCCTTAAAGGCGGCATCAATGTTACTTTTTCAGCCTCCTCAGGATTGCAGTGACATTGCCATCAGAGCTTGCAGAGGTAGAGCTGGCCCTGGCAGTGCCCTGAGTGAGTCTGCAGGGCAGAGCTGAGCCCCCAGGGCTGGGCTGGGCTCTGGCAGCACTGGCAGGGCCCAGCCCTGGGCACAGGGAAGCAGCTGCTGGCAGGGACAGCTCCAGGCAGCAGAGCCCTGGGCATTCAGTGCGGGGAAAGAGTCACCAAGTTGGGCTGGGATATTTCCAGTCCTCTCCAAACTGAACTATTCTATGATTATTTATTTTACAGATCCCCATGCCAAGACACAGCAAATGTCCAACAGCAGCTCCATCAGCCACTTCCTCCTGCTGCCATTGGCAGACACGCGGCAGCTGCAGCTCCTGCACTTCTGCCTCTTCCTGGCCATCTCCCTGGCTGCCCTCCTGGCCAACGGCCTCATCATCAGCGCCGTAGCCTGCGGCCACCACCTGCACACCCCCATGTTCTTCTTCCTGCTCAACCTGGCCCTCAGCGACCTGGGCTCCATCTGCACCACTGTCCCCAAAGCCATGCACAATTCCCTCTGGGACACCAGACACATCTCCTATGAAGGATGTGCTGCTCAGATCTTTATGTTTGTCTTCTTCCTTGGATCAGAGGTTGCCCTCCTGACCATCATGAGCTACGACCGCTACGTGTCCATCTGCAAACCCCTGCACTACGGGACCCTCCTGGGCAGCAGAGCTTGTGCCCACATGGCAGCAGCTGCCTGGGCCAGTGGCTTTCTTAATGCTCTGCTGCACACAGCCAATACATTTTCCTTGCCCCTGTGCCATGGAAATGCCCTGGGCCAGTTCTTCTGTGAAATCCCCCAGATCCTCAAACTCTCCTGCTCACACTCAAACTTAAGGGAACTTGGGCTTCTTGCTGTTAGTGGCTGTTTAGCTTCTGGATGTTTTGTGTTCATGGTTTTCTCCTATGTGCAGATCTTCAGGGCTGTGCTGAGAATCCCTTCTGAGCAGGGACAGCACAAAGCCTTTTCCACCTGCCTCCCTCACCTGGCTGTGGTCTCCCTGTTTCTCAGCACTGCCACATTTGCCAATCTGAAGCCCCCCTCCATCTCCTCCCCATCCCTGGATCTCTCCCTGTCAGTTCTGTACTCAGTGGTGCCTCCAGCCCTGAACCCTCTCATCTACAGCCTGAGGAACCAGGAGCTCAAGGCTTCAGTGTGGACACTGATGACTGGAAGATTTCAGAAACATTAAATTACAGGCAAAATACTGAAATCACTTGTAAGAAAAATAATGTTTGATTTTTCTTCTTGGTTTGGTTTTGGCTTTTTCTTTTTTTTCCTGTGTTTTAGTTTTTTAATATTGTCCACAATAATGTGTTATTGTCCACAATGTGCTATTTCTCATTTTGGTTCTCTCCACCTCTGCTGTGGCCCTAGACTCTTTTTATGGGGATTTTTGCTCTCGGGGGAATTAATGAACAAAAGATCTCCCAGCAAAATTTTCCCTGGTGATGCCCCTTTTTTTTCCTTTTTCTGGAGCTGCAGCAGCAATGTCTATGTGAAGAGCTGGACAGATCAGTGCTGGCACAGCAGCTCTGCTCCTGCTGGCCACACCATTCCTGATCCAGGCCAGGAGCCATTGGCCTTCTTGGCCACCTGGGCACTCTGCTGGCTCATGTCCAGCCTTATGTCCATCAGTGCCCCCAGGTCCCTTTCTGCCTGGCTGCTGTCCAGCCACCCTGTCCCCAGCCTGGAGCACTGCAGGGGTTGTTGTGGCCAAAGTGCAGGACATAGCACTTGGTCCTTTTAAACCTCACCTTGTTGGATTTGGGCCCTGGATCCAGCCTGTCCAGGTCCCTCTGCAGAGCCTTCCTACCCTCCAGCACATCCTCACTCACACCCAGCTTGGTGCCATCTGCACATTTCCTGAAGCTTCACTCCATGCCCTCATCCAGATCATCAATGCAGATATTGAAATCCACGCTGGCTGGCTCTGATCCCTCAGCCATCCTGTAGGTGCCCTGGGATGGCACTCAAGGTGATCTGTTCCATCACCTCACCAGGCACCCAGGTCAGGCTGACAGGCCTGCAGTTCCCCACATCCTCCTTCCAGCCCTTCTTGGGGATGGGCTCACATTGGCACCTCCAGTCCTTTGGCACCTCCCTGCTGAGCCAGCACTGATGAGAAATGATGGAGAGCAGCTTGGGGAGCTCATCCAGCAGCTCCCTCATCCCCCTAGGATGGATCCCATCTGTTCCAGAGACACCTGTGAGCACCTGAGTGTCTCAGCAGGTTCCCAGCTGCTTCCTCCTGGATTACAGGGGATCTGTTCTGCTCCCTGTCCCCATCTACCAGCTCAGGAGAACACTTGTCCTGAGCTCAACCTGTCTTATTTTTGAAAACTGAGGACACAAATGGGTTAAGTATTTCAGCCTTTTCCTCATCTTTAGTTACTATATTCCCCACAGCATCCAATAAAGAGCTGAGGTTCTCCTTGTTCCATGTTTGTTAATAATTTATAGATATATTTTCTATTATTTTTCACTGAAGTGGCCAGGTTAAGTCCTAACGGAGCTTTTGCCTGTCTTATTTTCTTTCTGCATGACCTAATAATATCCTTAAACATTTCCTGAGCTGCCTGCCCCTCTGTCCAAATGTGATGCAACCTCTTTTTTCCCTGAGTTTCTGGAAAAACATCCATGCCCAGCCAGGGCAGACTTTTCCTCACTGGCTCATTTTTGGCACACAGAGAGAAGCTGTTCCTGCTCATTCAAGATATCTTTCTTTAAGTTTCTCCACCCTTCCTGGAATGCTTTCTTTTTAAAGACTGTTTCCCTTAAAAAAGTCAGCACGTGATTCAGTTATCTCCAAATCTGCATCCTAGATAGTCTGAATTCTACTCTGTAAGGCTAGTGTAGAAGTTTTGTTGCCCCTCCTTCTCTCACAAAATATTTAAAAACTCAATAATTTCACTGTCACTGTACCCCAAAGAGCTTCTGACCAGAACATCTCCCACCAGCCCTCCTCTATTTGTGAACAGCAGGAGTCAGAGCTTTCCTGTGGAATGGGAAGAGAAGGAAACCTCCCCAAAATGCAGCCTGGAAGGTTGAGCCTGGAGGTGAGGATACACAAAAGTCCCTCCCAGGGCAGAATGTTGGTGCCCGAGGTGTCCCAGCGTGAGGCTGGGCCATGCCATGGCTCTGTGTGCCAGGAGCCGGCAGCGCTGGGTGCAGGGAGCCCAGGGAGGGCACAGCAATGCTGGGCTGAGAAATGCTGGGGGGGACAGCGAGATGGGTGTGTGCAGCCGGCCAGGGCACAGGAGCAGCACGCACAGGGGGCACAGCCTGCAGGAGAGATGGCCAAGGGCTGGGCAGGGCTGGCAGGGCCAGAGGCACCCAGGCCTTTGTGCCCTGGGCTCGGGCAGGGCCTCTACAGCCCCACAGAAGGAACTTTCCTGGCAGGGGCTGCTCTTTGCTTCTGCCTCGGCCCTCCCTCAGGAGGCTGGCAGGGCTTGCAGCCTGATGACATTTGTCCTTGCTGCCCCTGCCATCCCACTGCCCCAGGAACAGCCCTGAGCTACCCGTGAGGGACAGGCCCTGCTGGGCCAGGCCTGGGCTCAGGCCTTGGCCTTTCTGCTTCCTCCAGACAGCCCAGGCCTTGCTCAGCATTGCAGTTCCCTGCTCACAGCCTCGGGCTCCTGCAATCCTGGCCTCAAGGATCTGCTCTCACCGGTCCATGGGGAGCCTTTGGCAGTCCCTGCCCTCAGTGGGGCCACTGATGCTCCAAGGGACTTGGAGTTTTGCTTCTGACTCCTGGAGCAGCTTCTCCAAACTTCTCTCAGTGCCTGAGGGTCCTGGACTCAGCCCCAAATCCACTGTGGGGATCATTAAAATACAGAAGGTTCTCAGGAGCACCTTGTCTTCTTCCAGTTGTCTTCAAGTTACGAGGGATTTGCAGCTGCTTGGAGTCAATTTGGAGTTTTGTTAATGAGGAAGGATTTCAATGTGCACCTCATGACTTTTGTGTTTTTAATCACATGAGTATTTTTTTATTTTTCATTTTAGAGGAGAGCTGATAGAATCATTCCCCAAGTGATCTTGATGCTGAATATCTCCTTAGGAGGTCTGGGCACACAGAAGTACGAGCACCTTGAGGGCTGTTCCTGTTTGGACAACCTGTTCCTCACCCCCAACATCAACATGTTTCAAATCACCCACCTGGGACTGACGTGCCAAAAAAAAGATTATTAATTTATAAAATTAAAATAATATTTTTTCATAATAATATTATTCTATATTTTTATTACCTTAATTTTCTATTTATGTAAAAAAATCCATAAATTTTTGGTAACCAAAAAGTTTTTTTGTCATTGGTTCTAAGTAACACAATTCCCTTCATTAATAAGTGACCACTATTGGCTATGGATTCTTCCATCTTTATGATTATTAGTCCTATTTTTAGTACCATTGTCATCTTTTTAATCATTTTCTCAGACCATGTAAAAAGGATCCATTTGGGATTCATGGAGACATTTCTGGGGTACATTTGAGGCAGCTTTGGGTCTGGAGAGGGAATTTAGACAGAACTTTAGTGTCTAGAAGAAACTTGGGGGACCTGAGTGGGCACTAGGAGGGGCACTGAGGGATTGTGATGGACACTTCAGGGCCCGGGAGAGCTCTTGGAGGTCCAGGAGAGCACTTGGGGGTCAGGGAGGAGAATCTGTGGCCAAAGGTTCTCTTACTTTTAGTGAGTCTCACTGATAAACATGAAGGAGGGGGTTTCCCAAGGGTTGAATTAGAGCAGAAAATTGCTGACAATGATGTCAGGTAGGCAAAAATAGGGTAAAGGAGGAAAAGAAACCTCTCAAGAATTCAAAGTCAGATTCAAAGTCCAAACTTCTTGAAGTTCTCATAGGTGCCACTGAGGGACACGGCTGAGAAAGTGTCCCAGGGTGTGGGTTTATTCTTCTTATGTTACATTTTTAAAGTGTTTGTTTATTGTTTTTATGATATATTTTTAAAGTGTGGGCATATTGTTTTTATGTTACAATTTTTGGTGGAGATTTTTCTTTCCCAAAGGAAGCAAAGAGACAGGAGTTCTGAGTTGCTTTAGACAGTGTAGTTTATTTTTTTTATTTTCTATCCAGGCAGAAAGGGTAAGTTTGTCTTACAGATGGTCACAGCATGGCTTAAAAGTCACAAGAGTTAAGTTTACAATGTCTTTTAAGGATTTATTAGCCAATAAAACACTGTCAACAGAGATATCTATGTTTCTAATTCAATACTAAGATATTTCCTCCTACTGATTGATGATACAGAGTGAAATTTCTTAGCCAATTATATGCGGACACACAAACTTAACATTGCTGCACTCACAACTTTTTTTCCCTTTCTAAGTACCTTTATTTCTTCTAGATCTTAAATTCTAAAGCTAAACCTATCTCTACTTAACTGTGTTTAGTTCTAAGCTTTGGCTTACAGACCCAATATTCTGAAAATTCCTTGTACTTTGAATTCTAACACAGCAATGAATTGACTTTGCTCTGGGTGTTGCCTGCAGCCTCCATCAGCTCCAGCTGAGCTTTGGATTTCCTAAACACATGAACACACACTCAGGGCAGATTTCTGAATTCCTCCTCTGTATCTTCTCCTCACTTCCACCTCCTGGTCGTTGTGCTGTGGCTCATGCCTGTCATTTGTCCCTAAGGCAGCACAGCCCCCCTGGCCAGCACAGGCCCCACATCCCCTCATCAGACACGGCACAGCACAGGGAGTGTTTTGGGTGGGCAAATATTCCCCACCAGAGTGTCCACTCCACACCTCAGTGTCCAGTCCCAGCACCCACATCCCGTGCCAGGGATCACAGAGAGCCCTGCTCTGGGCTCTGCCAAGGGCTGGGTGAGGAGGGAGCGCGGGCAGGGCTGATGCTGCCCCTAGAGCAGTGCTGAAATCAGCAGGAGGAAGGAGATAAGCACAGAACAAATAGACCAAGAAACTGGGGAGAGTGCCCAGGTCTGGAAGTGGCTGATGGAAGAGACTGGAGAGATGCTCCAAACCCTGGGGCACCTTCTCACACTGGCCATGCCACCAAGGCCACAGACCGAATTCCTCAGTCCTGCACCTGCCTGTCTGAGATCCCTGCCAGGGGACTGGCACAGCAGCACACACCTGCTGGAACATGTCCTGGCCCTGCAGAGTCACACAGCTCAGCTGACAGGAGTGGGTTTTATCTTCTGGGCACTCAGCTTAATTCTTTGGGGCCTCAGCATGTCACAATGTTCTCCTTGTTTCTGCAGTGTCACAATGGCCCCTTGCTGCCATGAGGTCCTGCAGGGTCACAATGGCCCTTTGGTTCCCCACAGTGTCACAATGGTCTCCATGATTCCATGGGGCCTTGCAATGCCACAATGGTCTCCATGGATCCACGGTGCCCTGCAGGATCACAACGGCCCTTGGGCTGCACCAGGCCCTGGAATGCAACAATGGCCTCTTGGTTCCACAAAGCCCTGCTGCTTCACACCGGCCCCTTGGCACCATGCAGCCCAGCAGTGCCACAATGATGTCCTTGGTTCCACAGGGTATCCACAGTGTCACAATAATCCCTTGGATCCATGGTGTCCCCACAACGTCACAATGGCTCTTTCATTTCAGAAGGCCCCAAAGTGTCACAATGGTCTCCATGGTTCCATGGGGCCCCACAGTTTCACCATGATCTCCACAGGAAGGAATCCATGAATCCCCCGTGTTTCATGGCCTCATGAACTGCAGCCACCAGAGGCCAAGGCCAGCCAGACCTGTCTGTCCTGGTAGCTTTTGTCTGGTAGAAATCCTTGTGGATAGGAATTCAGGAGGAAAAGCATCAATTTTTGCCATGAGTGCCTCTGGAAGAGGGATGGGTTTTTTTTCATAGGAAGGAGAGCATGGAGCCCCAGTGTTTGAATACAGATGAGACCCAGCCCTAAGGAAGCCAAGGGCAGCCAGAATGTTGGAAATGGCAACTTTTGTTTGACAGCAATCACGGATGTTGAGAATTTTGGAGAGGGAAATCTCATTTTGGCAATGGGTGCCTGGATGAAAAGCGTAGTTCTTTTCCATTTGAAGGAAAGCCCAGAGCGTCAGGCTTTTAGGGGCACATTACAAGAGACCCTCAATATGCCAAGGGCAGTTGGACCAGTAAGACCAAGCCTACCAGACCTGTTCCCTTGGATCCATGGGGCCCTGCAGTGTCACAGTGGCTGTGTTATATTGGATCCTTGGCTCCACAAGGCCCAGCTGTGTCACACTGGCTACTTGTTTTCATGGGGTTCCACATCATCACAATGGTCCCTTGTTTCCCTGAGCCCTTGCAGTGTCACAGGGGTCTCCTTGGTGCCACAGTATCCCAATGGACCCTTGGTTCCATGAGGACTCACAGTGTCAGAACGGTCTCCTTGGTTCCACAAGGTTCTGCAGAGCTCCTTGATTCAACGAGGCCTCAAAGTGTCATCATGGCCTCCAGGATTCTATGAGGCCCCACAGTGTCACAATAGACCTTTGGTTCAATGGGGCCACAAAGTGTCACAATAGTCTCCATGATTCCATGAGATCCCAAAGTGTCACTATGGCACCCTGGTACCATGGAGCCCCACAGTATCACTATGGATTCTTTGGTTTCATAAGGCCCTGAAATGCCACAATGGTCCCTTTGTTTCACAAAGCCTCAAATTGTAAAAATGGCCTCCATGGTTTCATGAGGCCATGCTGTGACACAATGGAGCCTTGGTTCCATGGTGTCCCATAGTGTCACAATGGTCTCCTTGGTTTTGCAGTGTCAGAATGCCCCCTCAGTCCCTTGGAGCTCACAGTGTCACTCTTATGCCCTTGTTTCCATGAGGCCCTGCAGTGCCACAATGGTCCTTTGGTTCTATGTGGCCTGAAAATGTCATCATGGCCTCCTTGCTTCCATGATGCCCTGTAGTGCAACAAAATTCTCCTTGGTTCCACAGTGTCAGAATGGCCCCTTTGTCCCATGGAGCCCCACACTGTCACTGTGGTCCCCTTGATTCCATGAGGCCCTGCCGTGCTACAATGGCCCCAATGGCTACAATGGTCTACAGGGAGACTCTCTACAACCACCTGAACAGAGGTTTCAGTCAGGTGGGGGTCGGTCTCCTCTCCCAGACAAGACCTGACAGAATGAGAAGACACAGTCTGAAGATGAGCCAGGGGTAGTTTAGGTTTGACATCAGCAGAAAAATTCTTCACTGAAAGAGTGATTGGGCAGTGGCATCTTCTGCCCAGGGAAGTGGCGGTCCCTGGCAGCAAAAAAAAAAGTCTGTAAGTGGCACTTAGAGCCATGGTTTAGTTTTTGAGGTGATGTTAGGTCACAGGTTGGATTTGAAGGTTTCACATGTCTTTTCCAACCTCATTCATTCTGTGATTCTGTTTCATAATTGTCTCCATTGTTCCATGAGGCCCTGCAATGTCACAATGGACCTTTTGTTCCATGAGTCCCCACAGTGTAATAACAAACCCTTGGTGCCAAGAGGTTTCTCAGTGTCACAATGGCCCCTTGGTCACAATGGACTTCTGGTTCCCTGAGCTTTCATACTCTCAGCAACATTTCTACAATGTCACCATGGACCATTTGTTCCATGAGGTTCTGTAGTATAACATGGTCACCTTGGTTCTGTGAGGCTCTGCAGTGTCACAATGAACTCCTTGGATCTGGGAGGCTCTGCAGTGTCACAATGCACCCATGGTTGTAGGAGCTTCCACAGCGCCACCATGGCCTCCTTGGATCTGCAGTAGAACAAGGGACCATTGGTTCCATGTGGCTCCACTCTTTTAAAATGGATTTTTACTATGAAACCTCTCATATTGTCAAAAGGCCCCTTTGTTCCTTGAGGTTCCATAGTGTCACAGTTGACTCCTTGGTTCTGTGAGGCCCCACTGTCACCAAATCACCAAAACATCAGAATAAGACAGTTTTAACAGTAATTTGGTTCTAGAAAGGGCATAATTTCTTTCAGACATCAGGTCCAATGTGGAATAACTGCTAAACTTATGTAGAGACACGATTCTACAAGTGTGTTGCATATATTCATTGACTACATGTGTATTACAATTTACCCATTTCCATAAAACCCACCCTAAGTTACCAGGTTGTGTCCTTGTTTTTTCTATCACTCCACCTTTGAGCCAGATATTTTCTTATTCTCTTCAAACCATCCTGGCTGGGAAATCAGCCCCTGCATGCCTTGTTCCTGTGCTAAAAATTCACAGGCAGAGTAAAAATAGAATGAACTCTTTTTGGTATCCAGCCCAAGGCTTTGTGTGTGCAGGCAGAGGCAGGCAGGACACAGAGCTGTCAGCAAAGGAAGGGGCCAGCGAGGTGGGGCAGCCGGGGGATGACGACAGCCTGCAGGGACAGAGGCGCAGGGCATGGACACCGTAGGACAGCCTGGGCTGCAGAGGCCACAGGGATGGGCAGCAGCTGAAAGGCCCTGACACAGCCAACTCCTGCAGCACTTGGGCCATGCAGGCTGGCCCTGGGCCTGAGGCCAGCAGGGGACAAGTGAGCCTTGCTGTGCTGGGGCCTCATTGCCTCCTTGTCCCTGCTCAGCAGCCTGGCAGGGGCCGCCCCATGGTGCTGCCCTTGGCATTGCACATGCCCAGAGCCCAGTGGCCCGGGAAGAGCCCTGAGCAATGAGGGAGGGACAGGATCTGCCTTGCCAGGGGCTGGGGCTCAGCACTTGGCCCTTTGCATTCCTGAAACACATCCAGGTTTGCTCAGCATCACAGACACCTTTCCTTTGTTTGTTCCCACCTGTCATCAGTGCCTCCAGTGTTCTACTCTAACTGGAACCTGGGGACACTTTCTCAGTTGTGTCCCGCATTGAGACCCATTAAATTTAAAGAAACTTTGGGGCTTGAACATGACTTTTAAGTTTTCCTTCAGCTCCCTCTCAGGGACTGATGTTCAGGGTCTCAGTACTGTTGGAAAATCCCAGCTCTACATTGATAGGGCAACATTAGAGGGGTTTTAAAAAGATTTTATTCCATTATCAAACTCCTTGAAGGGTGAAACATAAGAGATGTAAAACTCCATGCCATTTTCTCTGAAGTCAACTTATTTCCTGCTTACAATATTTTATAAATGTGTTTCAGCCTATTAGCTTTTGCCACACAATGATGCAAATAATTCTAGCACCAATCACCTAGTATTTTACCTCACGTGGTCTTGTCACAATGCATCATTCACAGTTCTAATTCTCAAAAATATCTGATCATTTTGCAAGGCCATTGTTTGAAACTTGTTTCTAGTTCAATCTCTCTCTCAGCAATGTCTTCTCTATTCCAGGGCCATTCTGAGTCAGCACACCTTATCTCAGAGTTTGCATCCAGATGTACAAGACTGTGTGAGCTTTCAGTCAGGCATTGAGAATCCTTTACAAATCCATTTCTCACAAATATCAATCACAGAATGCTGCAATCACCTCTGCTCTAAAGAGAACAGTAACAAAATAGGAATGGATAAGCCCTTTAAAATCAGAAAAGATATTTCTAAGACAGTCTTTGTTATATTTCTCCATAAGTGGAGTTGAAAATCTGCTGAATGAACTGGACCAGACCAGACGGAAATCAAGGCAGAACTGTGATTTTCTAGGAAACCTCTGAAGAATTCAGTCAGAATCGAACTGCAAGGTTTCTGATACCGTTCATGTGTCTCAATGAGGGACACGACTGAGAAAGTGTCCCCAGGTTCCAGTGTGAGCAGGAAATTGGAGGCAGAGATGACAGGTGGTGTGGGAAATGCAGGCACAGAGAGCTCTCAGGGCCTTGTGCATACAGGCTCAGAGATTGAGATGGATCCAAGGTTTGACCTAAGTCCTTGGAGAAGGCTTGGACAATTAGAGCGTGAAAAGTAAAATAGACATAAAAGAAATGTATAAATTTGTAGTTTAAGTAGAAATATATTTTAAGCAAACAGGAATATGTATTATGTAAGCAAAGCAGTATGTTAAGTGAGATAGTAAAAGATTTTAAAGCTTAGTAATAGAACCTCTTATAAAGTTAGAAGTTTAAGATGTATCAATGTAAGTTTGTAAAGTGTTTTATGATTGGTTAAAAAATGATGCATTCCAGCAAAGCCATGGGATGCAAAGCAATTAATGATTGGTGTAAAAAGATGATAGAGAACTTTGTAGAAGTATTTGATTGCCTAAAATCCTAACATAAGGCATTTTAACTAAGAATGAGGCAGCTTCTGATATGATGGTGTTGGATGTAACACCTTTAATGTCTCACTTTCTATGAGACTGATGTCATGAGGCCATAAACCATCTTTTCCAATATCTCTCAGTTGCCCTGTCTTTTGTAATAATAATATCCTGATAGGCATTATTTGGACATCAAAGCTGCCAATTATAGTCAATATGGATTTAAGGACACCAGGTCTATCCATTAAAATCAATGGGGATTTTGAGGAAATTTGGTGCTAAAATGGGGAAATTTGGGGGAAATGTTGTGCTGAATTCTGGGAATTTCCACTCCGGGATCGCAGTGCTGATGCTCTGGAAGTCCTTGATGAATTCCTGGAAGCCAATTCTGAATTTCTTGATCCCACACCTGCGGCCTGTGCTGGAGCTGTGCCTCCAGGAAAGCCCAAAGATCTCCGTTTTCAGCCCAAATTCTGGGAATTCCAGGCCCAAGACTGGAATTTTTAGCACAAAAGATTTGGGGACATCAGGTCAGCCATTGAAGTCAAAGGGGATCAAGGCTCACCAGGTGTACACCACTGACATCATTTGGGGATTTAGGGACACCAGGTCTATCCATTAATAGGGCTTGATTGGAAAGGGTTACTGGTTAAACTGGGAACACTGGGAGCACTGGGAGCAGCTAAGAGAAGGCACTGGGGTTACTGGGAGCACTGGGGCATAACTGTGACCACTGGAAGTGAAAAATAAAAATAAATGGAGATAAACAGGATACCAGGTCTACCCTATTGAAATCAATGGGAATGTAGGGACACCAGGTTTACCCAATCAAAGCAATGAGGATTTTTGGGACAATAGTTTTGGGGGGCCCCAGGGGTTTAGGGTGATGCAGGTGTCCAATGGAGACCCAGAGGTATCCAGATGATTTTTGAGGTGATCCAGGATATTTTTGGGGATACCCAGGTGTACTCAGGTGGTTTTGGAGGGGATCCAGGTGATTTTGGGGAGATACCCAGGTGACTTTTGGGGGTACCCAACTGTACTCAGGTGATATTTTGGGGTATCCATGTGATGTTTGGGGCACCCAAGTGTCCCAACTCACTATGACGGGCTGCGAAAAGTTGATGGCCACTGCTGCATCCTCCCAGTCAACGTGGACACAGATGACCCTCTGTGGGGATGGGCTGTCGAGGGGCACCCCAACATACAGGGCGCACCCCAAAACTCCAGGTGAGGACCCCAGGGGTGGGGGGGAGCCCTGAGTTACCTTGGGAGAGGATGCAGCACAGGTACACCCGAGCACTTTGGCCTGTCGGGTTGGTGAAGACGGCGTTCTGCAAAAGCTCCAGCTCTGGGGAGAGCAAAGGGGCACCCAAAATCTCAGGGGGGCAGTGAGGTCACCCAAATTGATGCACAGAAAATCTTTATAACCCACAAAGTAAGTTACAGATATGTATTTTACTCAGCACTGAGGTGCATGGGGGATAGCTCCTCCAAAATCATGCACACCTTCAGCAACCTGAGCCTCTTTTAATTCTCTACAAACTAGGATTGCACAATACACCAAATACATATTCATTTCCTAACCACCCCTGCTTCATATTAAAATTAGCTCCACGCCTCTTTGAGACTGCACACTGCTCCTTGTTGGTCACTCTGGTGGTCATCTGGGGGTCCTTGGGGTGAAGTAAAGAGTCTTCCTCTCAGTTGAACTTTTCACCTCGCCTCTTTGTGTGTGCATATTAGTCTCTGGTCACTTTCCAGACCTTGATGCCAGTTTTTGCTGGCTCAGGTATCTAAGGAATCTCCCTTATCTGGAAGGGGCCTCTCTCATCCATCCCGTTTGCACATTCTTGCCCATCTATCTTACCTTGTAGCCTTGCTCTGTCCTGTTCTTGCAAAGACAGTGAATTTTAAGCATTCATAGCATCTTGTCAGCTCCCTTCTAGTTGAAGCATCCACCTGTATTTTTACCTTTAACACTTTTATTTAAATTCTAATTCCCTCTCTTTCAGTGTCACAATGGCTCCTTGGTTCTACAGGCCCCACAGCTTCATCCTCTACCCTTGGTTCCATAGGAGTCCTGATTTTCACAATGGTCCCCCTGATTCCATGAGTCACCAGAGTGTCACAATGGTCTCTTTGGTTCCATGAGGTTCCAGAGTGTCTCCATGGTGTCTTTGGATCTGCTGCTGTCCTTATCAAAACTGACCCATGGTTCCATGAGGTTCTGCAGTGTCACCATGGTCACTGTCAGAGGCTGGATGAGATCAATGTCCCAGACACCTGGGGATGAGCTGTCTATCAGTCACACAGTGGTGCTACCGTATGGACTAGAAATCCTGAATATTAGAATATAAAGTGTATAAACCATAATAGTAGTAGTAATGCTAAGGCTTGAAAACTGCAGTCCCCAGAGTAGGCCCTGGGAAACTAACTTAGGAATGTGCTGTGCTAAGAGCATGCAGAACCGTTAGTGATAAGGTTAAAGTATAAACATAAATAAAGTACTGGTGGTGGGCAGTGGCGCCAGAGAGAGATTGAGGGGGAGAACACTATAGTCCTAAGATAAACAACCATGTAGGATTTATGACGCCAAAATGCTATCTTCAAGGTGAATGTATCTACAGAAGAATGTGTACTTCTGCACATAAACCATTTGTAAAAAGGGTATAAAAAACCCTCTAAAAAGGGAACCAGTGGGATCCTGACTTGGGACGCGAGTCCGCAGGTCCCCGGGCCCTGAATAAAGCACCGCATAAACTGACACTCTGTTAGTTTGTGTTTTACTTGGGGTTTCGGGCAGCAGTTTTCTGGCGACCGCGGCAGGACTCCGGGGGCGGCAGGGGCGGTTCGCGAGCTGATCTACTCCACGCCAGCACCAGGTGATTTCTGGGGAGACATCAACCCGTGCCCGACCCCGCGCCTGACGGACGACTGTGAGGTAAGCCCGCAAGGTGCTTTATTCTTTATTGAAAGGGAAAGCCCGCCGATTAAGACGGGACGGTGATCCCGCACCAGGGGCAAAGGACGTCTTAAAGGTTGTGGAAAAGGAAGCCTAGGCGCTGGTCGTCAGACGCAACAGTGATTGCGCAGATCCAGCACTTGCCACTCGCCGTGACGAGAAAGGCAAGAATTGTGGTAAAGGGTGTGTGAGTGTGGAAATAATAGTAAAGTGCGTGGGTGTGAGTGTTATGATGCCTTTTAAAACCTTTAAAGTTCTGGCTAGTTCGGGGATGGAAATTCCGAATGATTCACCCTTGGGCTGTTTGTTGCAACATTGGAAGGTGGGGAAATTTGGTCAAGAACTGAGTAAAAAGAAATTGATTGATTTTTGTAATCATGTGTGGCCCCAATACGAACCTGAGGGTATGCAATGGCCCCGAAATGGTACTCTAAATCCTGATATTATAACTCCTCTTATGCATTTCTTACAAAATAATGAGAAATGGGAAGAAATCCCGTATCTTGATTTGTTTTATTATTTGAAAAATAAGCCAGAATGGCAGAAGGAGTGTGGCGTTATGGTCTTAAAAACAGCAACAGATGGTTGTGCGGGCTGCAAAGGGTGGCAAAAAGGGAAGGAGTATTCTGTTAAATTTTCAGACCCTGAGGAGGATGTTTCTCTGTTGGTAGCACCTAGTGCCCCCCCCCCCCCCCCGGAAGAGAGTGAATTGAGTGAGTCGGATGAAGAGGTGAATGAGGAAGAAAAGGGGGGGGATTTAGAGAAAGGAAAAGTCGTTGATAAGCCGCGTACTCCTCTATGTGAAAGGACCCGTAGCGGGCAGGAGAAGAAAGGAAAAAGGGGTGCACAATTGATGGCTCCGTTGCGGGAAGCGGTCAGACCCCACGGGGAATGAGTAATGGTGAAAGTTCCTTTTTCTCCTAATGATTTGTTAATTTGGAAGCAGTCTGTGGGGGCTTATCGGGAGGATCCTGAACGGGTGGCAAGGGTAGTGAAAATGGTGATTAAAACACAAAATCCAGACTGGAATGATTTACAGGTCTTACTGGATACAATAATGGACTCTACTGAGAAAGAGATGGTGTTTAAAGCTATGAGGGAAAAGGCACGAGAAATGATTAGGTTGCAAATAGCGGATGGTACATTAAATGATTTGGTGCCGCGGGAGGATCCAGAGTGGAATGTTAATTCAACAGGGGGTTACCGTAGACTTAAGGCTTATCAAGAATTGTTGATAGAAGGAATACGGAGCGGGATACCTAAGACGTTAAACTGGTCCAAGCTGTATTCAGTAAGGCAGGAGAAAAATGAGTCCCCGTCAGCTTTCTTAGAAAGGCTTAAGGAAACTGCTCGAAAATATACCAGTTTAGAAATTGAAGGGGAATCAGGGAAATTGCAGCTAGCTTTAATTTTTATGGGACAATCCCAAGAGGATATTCGGAAAAAGTTGCAGAAATTAGAAGGGGAAGATACACGGAATTTGGATAAACTTTTAGAAGTTGCGTGGAAGGTGTATAATAATAGGGAAAAAGAGACTGCTAAGAAACAACAAGCTAGTATGTTGGCAGTACTACAGCAGATAATGGGGAATGGTATGTGGGGAGGTGGCCGGGGGCACGGACGGGGGCGAGGAATGGCTAGGGGAGGAATTTGGATGGGTGGAAGGGGATTCCCAAACCAATTACAAATGGGACAAGGAAAAATGAGATTGGGATTGGATCAGTGTGCCTTGTGCAAGAACAGAGGACACTGGAAAAACGAATGTCCACTTAATCAAGGTATGGGATTCGGGCTGAATAGCGGGGAGGGGTTGATAAATAATTCAAGTGCAGTTCAGGGAGGGCCACAGGGTGTCGCCCAAGCCTTTATGATGGGAAGCTACCAGAATCAAAGCTGACTAGATCGGGATCTGAAGGTAGTTTTAGAAGTAGACGGGGAACCATTGGAATTTAGAGTAGATACGGGGGCTACGTATTCTGCAATTAACACCAAATTAGGACCTCTAAGTGATTCTACCATTCGGGTGGTAGGGGTTACAGGACAGGTTGAAGAAAGGGCATTTTTACGTCCGTTGGATATAAAGTTTGGGGGGAAAGAATTTGATCATCAATTTTTATACATGCCAAATAGCCCGGAATCATTAATGGGGAGGGATTTGTTATCAATGTGTCCTAGGGTGATGTTATGGTGTTTGTATCTCCAATCATGTGTCCTGATTATGTTTGGTATTATGTCCTGTGCTTCCAGGACTGACTCTGAGAGTGAAGCTTTGTTTTGTCTTGTTATCAGCCGGCTCACCTCCCCCATGGTCTATGTTTAGGAGAGGTTTTAGCTCGGCTTGCTTGCTTGCCTGCTTGCTTGCTTGCCTGCTTGCTCGCTTCTGCCTCTTTTTCTTTCCTTCGCTTTGCCCTTGCTTTTTGCTTATTAGTTAGTTCAGCTAGGCAGTCCAACTTTTTCCCTGGACTGTTTTCTCTTCCACCCCGTCCCCTCCCTCTCCTGGATACCATCTGAACGGACGGGGACCTGGGAAACCCCAAGAAACACCGGGAGTCTACCCTTTGTCACCTGCAGCAGTCATTCCCCAGCGCCAGAGACTGATAACTGAGCGACCACTCGCCAGAGAGACTGAACTTGTCATCCCTTCAGAACGGTGAAAGAGTTTTTTGTCAGCTGGTGTTGTCTTTTTTCCCTGTGCTGGGGAGTGTCTTGCTTGTTAAATAAACAGGTTTTTTCTCCCACTCTTCTCCAAGGAAATTCTTCCCGAACCCGGTGGGGGGGTGGGGGGGAGGAGGAGCCGTGGGGTTTGCTGTCTGGGGGCTCCTCCTGGAGGTTTTCCCCCAAATTTGGCCAAAACCAGGACACAATGTTAGAGGCAAAAATAATCTTTGAAAAAGGAAGAGTAAAATTAGAAATTCCAGAAGATAATATAGCCAAATTATTTACAGTGAAAGAAGTAGAGGCAACAGAAATCCCCACAGAAATAGAACAGGCTGTGGTACCATGGGTATGGGAAACAGGGATCCCTGGAAAATCAAAAGCAGCACAACCGGTAGTTGTGGAATTGAAGGAAGGAGCACAACCCATACGGATAAGGCAGTACCCTCTGAAACTAGAGGCTCGGAAAGGAGTAGCACCCTTAATACATCAGTTTGTTAGTTTAGGGATATTACAGGAATGTGAATCAGAATTCAATACCCCCATATTTCCGGTAAAGAAGTCCAATGGTAAGTACAGGTTAGTTCAAGATCTGAGGGCAATTAATAATATAACAAAGGATATTCACCCAGTAGTAGCAAATCCATATACATTGCTAACAGCTGTCTCGGAGAAATTTAAATGGTTCACAGTAATTGACTTGAAAGATGCATTCTTCTGTATCCCTTTGGCATTTGAAAGTAGGAAAATTTTTGCTTTTGAATGGGAAAACCCTGCTACAGGACGAAAAAGACAGCTCACCTGGACACGTTTACCACAAGGATTCAAGAATTCTCCAACCATCTTCGGAAACCAACTAGCCCGGGAACTGGAAGAATGGAAACTAACCCAGGTAAAGGAGTCACCTTTCTCATTTATTCTTCTACAGTACGTAGATGATATTTTTCTAGCCTCAACAGAAGAAGACATCTGTCGAAGACTCAGCATTGAACTCCTCAACATGCTCGGACAAGCTGGATACCGAGTGTCAAAAGAAAAGGCCCAGCTGGTAAGAACACAAGTCATTTATTTGGGATGCGAGATATCACAAGGAGTTCGGAAATTAGGGGTGAACCGGATCCAGGCAATATGTGCTATACCGACACCTCGAAATCCACAAGAGTTAAGGTCCTTTTTAGGAATGGCAGGGTGGTGCCGGTTGTGGATTCCAGAATTTGAACTAAAAGCAAAACCTCTGTATGAGGCAGTCAAGAATCCTGAATTTAAATGGAATAAAATACAAGAAAAGGCATTTCAGAACTTGAAGCAAGCTCTAAAAGAGGCACCTGCATTAGGGTTGCCAGATCTCACAAAACCCTTTCAACTATATGTAAATGAGAGGCAAAGACTGGGGATTGGGGTGCTGACACAAAAATTGGGAACATGGAAGCGCCCGGTGGGGTACTTCTCAAAACAACTGGATCCAGTAAGCGCTGGATGGCCTGGCTGCCTTAGAGCTGTTGCTGCAACAATGCTTCTGATACAAGAAGCTAGAAAACTAACTATGGGGCAGAAAATGGAAGTGTTTGTCCCACATATGGTAATAGCAGTGTTGGAACAAAAAGGGGGGCATTGGCTCTCCTCCAGCCGTATGCTGCAATACCAGACAATCCTTAGAGAACATGATGATGTTGAAATGAAGGTAACTAACCATCTCAATCCAGCCGAATTTCTTAGAGCCACCCAAGAAGAAGGCAACCTGGTACACGACTGTGTGGAGACCATCAAACAGGTGTACGCTACCCGCAAGGATCTAAAGGATGAGCCCTCAGATGAACCTGAATGGGAGCTGTATACCGATGGATCTAGTTTCGTGGAAAATGGAACCAGGTACGCCGGGTATGCAGTGGTAACTCTAAGACAGGTTATAGAAGCCAGAGCCTTGGCTCCCGGAACATCAGCACAACAAGCTGAAATCCAAGCCCTCATCCGAGCCTTGGAATTGAGTCAAGGGAAAAGAGTAAATATTTGGACTGATTCTAAATATGCATTTGGGGTAATACATGTACATGGGGCATTATGGAAGGAGAGAGGACTATTAAATTCACAGGGTTCGTCAATCAAACACCGAGAACAAATTGTGCAACTACTGGAAGCAGTACATAAGCCCCAGGCGGTAGCAGTAATGCATGTAAAAGGACACCAGCAGGGAGAAGAAAGAGCATTCCAGGGAAATCGTCTGGCTGACAGAGCAGCCAGACAGGCTGCTCGCGAGGTATGGACCCAAATGGCGTTGCTACCAGCACGTACCAACCCTGCGGAAGCTTTTATGGACAAAGTACCAGTATACCTACCAGAAGATGGAAAATTAGCACGGCTAGTACAAGCTAAGAAGAATGCGGCCGGATGGTATGTAACTGCCGTAGGACAAGTGATATTGCCAACAAAAATAATGAAAATGATATTAGAAATTGAACATAACAAATGCCATTGGGGAGCAGAAGCTTTAGTGCAATTTCTAAAACAAGAAATAATCTCCAATCAGATGTTAACAATGGCCAAAAGGATCAATGCAATGTGTCCAGTTTGTATTAAGAACAACCCAATGACACGTAGGCAAGTGCAAATGGGAAAATTGCAAATAGGCCCACAGCCAGGAGATTTTTGGCAGATAGATTTTTCAGAATTACCAAAAGCACAGGGGTATAAGTATGTTTTAGTCTATGTATGTACCTTCTCAGGCTGGCCAGAGGCATTCCCATGTAGAACAAACCAAGCAAAAGAAGTGATTAAAACTTTACTTCGAGAGATCATCCCTAGGTTTGGAATCCCACTAGGGATGTCCTCTGATAGGGGACCTCATTTTGTGGCAGGAATAGTGCAAGAAGTGGCTAAGGTACTTGGGATAACATGGAATCTCCATACACCTTGGAGACCTCAGTCTAGTGGACAAGTAGAAAAGATGAATCAAACACTAAAAGGCCAGATTAAGAAAATCTGCCAAGAAGCAAAGATACAATGGCCTCAAGCATTACCTTTAGCTCTGTTAAGGGTCAGGATCAAACCTAGAGACAAGGTAGGAGTAAGTCCGTATGAAATTTTATACGGCAAACCCTATCATGCTGCAACTTACAAAGGGGACCCGAATGTGGTGGGAGATCAGGTACTGTTAAATTACATTTTGTCTCTCAATAAGACTCTTACAGCACTACGGGGGGCGTTGCAGTGGAATCGACCTTTGCCTCTGGAGAATCCCGTCCACGATATACAGCCTGGAGACCAAGTCTACATAAAAAACTGGAATGTGGAACCACTAAAAGAAACATGGGACGGTCCCCGACAAGTGATTATGACTACATACACAGCCGTAAAGGTCCAAGGGATCGACAATTGGATACACTACACCCGAATCAAGAAAGTCCCATCACGATGGGAAGTCCAGCCTTTAACTGACACAAAACTGGTGTTCAGGGCAAGGCCTTGATTGTGATGTTAATGTTAAGCATTGCTTGTATCGGAGATGCCTTTGTTAAAGTTACTGTTCCTAAACCAACAGTGATTGTACCACAAGGGGCAAATGTAAATCTAACCAGTTTGTTTTCTGATGACCAGGGAGCTGGATTTGATGAAGTAAAGACGAAATGGAAATTGATCACTACAAATAAGGTATTTTCAGAAGGGATTGTGACAATTTGGGATATGAAACAACAGAAAGGTAATACTACCCTAATGATCTCACACTTGCAAAAAGCTCAGGTTGGTCAATTTTCATGCATGGTATGGATCAGGGAAAGCTTCGATTATGGGAACTTAGATGGAAAAATTTTGGCGGAGGGTTTTAAGACAAAAAGGCATTCTTATCCAATACAAGTAACACCCACAAGTATGAGAATTGACATGTGGGATGGTCCTTCATTGAGAATCAATTGCACTCTCAAATTAGGGAATCTTTGCAGGATGAGAGAAACTAGAACGGTCCAACAAGCAAAAGAAATGGAAAATGTGAAACAGGAATTGGGGCAAGAGAATTTGGTAGTGGGATTAATTAGGGATTTTGGGAAAATGCAAAATGTAACAGCAATAACAGCGTGTTTGCCCTTGCCAAAGGCAGCAAGTGACCCTATACCGTGGGGAATCATCCCATTAGGAGAAATGCCCCCCAAAATAGTAAATGGAACGAGGAAATGCCACAGAGAGCTACGAAATCGCACTAGAATAGTAGAAGAGGTTTATACCTATGGAAGACGATGGTCAACCCCAGGGCAAAGATCGGAATGTTTAAAATTACCAAATTCTGTATTCACTGAAATAGGTCAATACAAAAATGTTGGGTGGTGCACATTTGAAGTAAATCAGAAAAGGAGAAAACCTGTAGTAGATTATTATCATGAGATAGTGTGTCAAGAAGGGAAAGAAGAGTGGGAGCAATGGAAAGCAATTTGGGGTCCTAGCCTACTGGAACCCTATAGTTATATCGGATCAATACACTGGTGTATCGAGTGGTCAAGAAAACAGGAACATCCAGGGGCCCTCGAAGCTGAAACAGTGCACCACAACAGACTAGCCCAAATATCAGGTTGGAACTGTAGTAAAGTCATAACCTGTGATACCCCAGAATCCCAAATTGGATTGGTACCCGTCCGGGTGTTGTTGAAATGGGGATGTGAATGTCAGAGATACAACCATACAATAACGGGAGAATTAAAAGGAGCTCGGAAAGATTGTCAATCAACCACAGTACGAAGCCCCGGAAATTCAGTCTGGGTAATGGGACATGGCCAATGGACTACACATTTACCGATAAGTGGTCCGATTACTCAAATAACATTAGGGATACCAACCTTATGTCCATTTTGGAAACAGTCCAAATTAACCAAGGAGGACCAAGAGAAAAGGACGAAAAGGGGATTAAGCCCTGAGACAGTCGAAGCAGTAAATCTGAAGAATGAATGGCACGAGCCAGGGGAAAGTGTAAAATTCGGTTGGATGCTTGAATCTTTATTTGCACCTGTATCTACATATAGAAACCGGGAAATGTTATATAAATTACTAGAGCAGACAGAAAGATTGGCAGCAGTAACAAAAAAGGGATTTAGAGATCTTAATATACAATTACAAGCCACAACCAGGATGACAATCCAGAATAGAATGGCATTAGATCTGCTCTTATTAAAGGAACACGGAGTTTGTGGATATTTACAAGGAAGGGATGATCACTGTTGTGTACATATCCCAAATGTCACGAAGGAAGTAGAAAAGGATATAGGTCAATTGGAGCGAATTGAACTAAACATACATGAAGTACAAAAGGATGCAGAACATAATTGGGTTGGAGCTTTATTCAGTTCTTTAGGAATCCAGGTCTCTGGTTGGTTATCCTCAATTATTCAAAATGGAATAATGATTGTAATAATCATTGTAGTAATTGTGATTATGTATAGGTGTCTTTTAGGAATAGTTGCTAAAGAAGGAACACACACACGGCAAATCATGAAGGCCCTGACTTGAAAAGAAGTGACTCAACCAACTTCCTGAAACAACCCTCCACCATCATATCTAGAAACTATCACTTGGAAGAATTGAGCATCCTTGCAGAAGGCTCTAAAGAATGCTCAAAAGGGGGGAGTTGTTACCGTATGGACTAGAAATCCTGAATATTAGAATATAAAGTGTATAAACCATAATAGTAGTAGTAATGCTAAGGCTTGAAAACTGCAGTCCCCAGAGTAGGCCCTGGGAAACTAACTTAGGAATGTGCTGTGCTAAGAGCATGCAGAACCGTTAGTGATAAGGTTAAAGTATAAACATAAATAAAGTACTGGTGGTGGGCAGTGGCATAAGAAAGAGATTGAGGGGGAGAACACTATAGTCCTAAGGCAGTGGCGCCAGAGAGAGATTGAGGGGGAGAACACTATAGTCCTAAGATAAGCAACCATGTAGGATTTATGACGCCAAAATGCTATCTTCAAGGTGAATGTATCTACAGAAGAATGTGTACTTCTGCACATAAACCATTTGTAAAAAGGGTATAAAAAACCCTCTAAAAAGGGAACCAGTGGGATCCTGACTTGGGACGCGAGTCCGCAGGTCCCCGGGCCCTGAATAAAGCACTGCATAAACTGACACTCTGTTAGTTTGTGTTTTACTTGGGGTTTCGGGCAGCAGTGACACCACAGCCCTGGCAGCCCCAACCTTCCATCCCTGGAGACGCTCCATGGCAGCTTCCAGTCAACGCAAGGCACCGGCCACGGAGCACCCCCAGCCTGGCCTGATGGGGATTCCTCTGCACACAGCTCGGGCAAGGCCCCCCTGGACACCTTCACTGTGCCACACACAAGTGTCACACACAGCTACAGAGCTCTGCCCACAGCTGCCACGAGGAGCTGATTAACAAAATTTAAAATTATAAACTGCAATAATCAAACCCATCCGAGAAAACAAACAAATCCAACAAGAACAACGACATAAACAAAACTAAAAACCACTAGAGAAGGAGAACATCCCCCCCAGTAGACCCATTCCATCTTTCACTTGGTACAGCTGCACGCACACAGGGGCTGAGACTGCAAGAAAAAGAAGATTCCTTGAGTACATTTTCAGGAAAAGCAGATTTAGGACAGGCTCTCAGTTCCGACTCTTCTCAGCAGATTGAAAACGGCCCCTTTGGCATCTGCAGGGCCCTTGCCAATGGCAAGTGCCACACCCTCAGCCCGTGGGGGAGAAAAGGGCTCTGAATTGCCCTCCCTGGCATGTAAACCCTGCTCCCAGGCTGCTTCACACACAGGATTGTTCTGGATGAATCCAGAAAGCTGAGGGTCTGCTCTGGCTCCTCCATGTCCTAAAGCTGCCAGAGAGAAGAAATTTAGGGTGGGCTCCAGGGGCACAATCCCTGCTGGCCCAGGGCACAGTGCCAGGAAGGTCTCTGCGTGCCCAGCCTTTGCTCCAGCCAAGAAAAGCTCCCGGCACAGGCTCACCTTTCCTGCTCAGCCAGAACCCCCGAGTGCCCCAGCAGCAGGAAACTGACGGCTCTGGGCGGCACCGATGCTGGCAAACACCAGACCTGGGCACTGCCAGCGTCAACAATCTGCTGGATCTGCAGTGCTGGCACCCACAAATCACCAGATCTGAGCAGTGCTGGTGCTGGAACCGGGGAATTGCCGAGTTTTGGCTTTCTGTGCATGCAAATTGCTGGACTTGGGATGTGCTGGTGTTGGGATGGATAACGATTTGACAGGAAAGTCTCAGAGATGTGTATGAATGTGATAAATGTGATTCGTGCTAATTATATTGTAACTATATTAGCAAAATTGTACTCATATCAATAGAAAATAATTGTTACAAAGCCAAATAAAAAGGAAATGAGTGAGATCAAGCAGAGGGCATCCTCCAGATGTTGGAAGGGAATAGTAAAAGGATGTAGGTCTGATAAGCAGCATCTAGAAATGGAAAGATTCGACCTTGAAATGGGCCAAAATGGGATGAGTCCAGGCATGGGATTCAATTAGAGTATTATTATGGAAAACATCTGCTCAGTTACACAGGGTGCATGAGCTACCTGCAGGTCACACCTTGGTCACTGATGAAGATGATGAGCCTTCATCAGAAATAAGACCCTCAAAAGGATGAGAGACCCCATAACCCATTAGTAGAGCATGTGCCATACACATAGTGATGTAGATTTTAGGAATAGAAACTAGGAGGAGTTTTCTAGAAACTTCTGTATTAATATGTATGAGCATAGAGTATATAAGTGGGATTTTGGCCTTGAATGTTCAGTACGTGAGGAAGGGCGAGCCCCTCCCTGTACCCCCAGTTGGTTTTGCTTATGCTTTATAGGAACCTCAATTATACTAAATTATTGACTGCCAAATTTTGTATATATTCAGATATATGTATCCAATATATTTTGATTGTATTCATTTATATACAATTGTTGCTATTAAAAAAATTGCAGCAAAATTTAACCTTGTTGTCTGATAAACTGTACAAACAGAACGACATTCATGACAGATAGAAGCATTTCCAGAGTGATCTTGATGCTGAATGTTTCCTTAGGTGCTCTGGGCACAGAGAAGGATGAGCCCCTTGCTGGCTGGCCCTGTTTGGACAACCTGCTCCTCACCCCCATCATAATTGTGCCATGATATCGCCCACCTTTGACTGACAGCCCAAATTCGAAAAAAAAAAAAAATTCTCTTTAAATTAAAAATGTTCTTAAATATTAAAATAGAATTATATTTTTCTTATTTATAATTGTACTATTCTATATTTTCATAAGCACATTTTAACATTTATAATAAAACTCTATACATTATTAGCAAACAAAAAAATTATTGACCAATGGTTCTAAGTAACACAATTCCCTTCATTAATTAAATAAACTCTCCGGGTTATTTATTTCTCCCTCTTTTTGATAATTTGTAATATTTGATAATTTGTAATATTTGTAGTCATTTGGTCACCTTTATTATCATCTTTTTCTCAGACAGGGTCCAGGGGGCTAACTTTGGGAGACATTTCTGGGGCTGATTCGCAGCAATTTTGGGTCTGGGGGAAGAATTTAGAAGGAAGTTGAGGATGGGAGGACACTTGGGAGCATCGAGTGGGCACTACCAGAGAACTTAGAGATCCTGAGGGAAAGTCTGGGCTTCGGATGTTACCTGGCTGTTTCAGGGAGGGCCTTGGCGCTCAGGGAGGGGAATCTGGGGCCATTCGGGGTCCGGACGGGCACTCGGGGGCTCTAACGGGGCTCTCCGGGACGCGGGGGGTGATGGGAGTTGTAGGCACGGGTATAATAAGGTTTAAAGGAGCCGTGGAGCATCACGGGAGTTGTAGGCGCAGCTGCAGTGTCTCTCAGTGGGGCGCAGGGCACGATGGGAGATGAAGATATGGTTAGAATGGCGTTTAACTGGAACCGCAGAGCATTATGGGAGCTGTAGTCCCGGAAGTGGTTCTTATGGAGAGTTTGGTGGTCTGAGAAGGCAGTTGGGGAACACATTTGCCTCTGAGTGGCGGCTTCAGATCCTAAGGGGGGAACATATACGGGTCGGGAGAACTTGGGGGGAGCCTGGGGAGTTCCTTTTCTGGAAGCTGAGTGAAAGGGCTCCATGTGTACTCCCTCATCAGTTTGGTGGTAAGTTACATTGACTCCTGATCTCTGCTATTTCTTCACTAGCTGTAATATAGGGAACTTTATTGTGCACTGTGTATCTACCTGGACTTCTTTTGTTTAGCCTGTGTATGAAGTAGTCCATTTAAAGTCTTTTTTTTGTTAATCTTGAGTCTGTTCAATAATAGACCTAATTTGCCATTCTTAAGAACTTGTGAGCAAGACAATTTGGGTTACAGGTCGCCTGAAAAAGAGCTACTGCCTGAAACCTGAGCATAAGGCAGGACCTTTTTTTGCCATTTAATCGTTTCCTGTTTATACACCGATATCAGCAATCTCCAGTTGATATTGATCCCCAGCCCCTCCTCATACAGTCTGAACAGATATGAAAATCAAGACCCTTTATGGCTGACAATCAGTCAGATTCTGTCCCTACCCCCACCCCACCATTTCCCCCATCCAACCCCTGGCACTCAGAGCAGCCTTGTGCAAATCTGAGCACCCTCCACTCCAGGCTGTGCCTGCAGCTTTCAGCTCCTTGGCACCAACTCCCACCTGCTTTCCTTGGAGAAGGAGCTGCCTGAGACACAGAGGGATGTTCATTGATTGCCAGCAAACAAAACCAAAGGCAGGCACAGCTCCATAAAAATCAAAAGTCCAAGGAGTGCTGGGCAATGGAGCCACATCCAGGGGTGTCCCCAGGGCTCAGGATTGGGGCCAGGGCAGTGAAATCTCTTTATTGCTGATGTGGACGAGGCCATGGAGGGCACCCTCAGTCAGTGTCAGGTGAGCCCAAGCTGGGTGGGAGTGTGGCTGTGCTGCAGGGCAGGAAGCTCTGCAGAGGGATCTGGACAGGCTGGAGCCATGGGCCCAGGACAATTGGATGAGGTTCACCAAGGCCAAGGGCTGGGACCTGCCCTGGGCTCACAACCACCCCAAATCCCTGGCTGTGCCCTGCCCCTGATCCCCACAGCCTGTCCTGTTTCCTTCATCCCTGCATTGCCAGGGACTTTGTGTGACAAGGGAGCTCTGCTGTGGCTGTGGAGGGAGGTGCAAGTGCCACCACTGCAGTGGGAACCACAACCCATCAGGTTTGTGTCCTTTGGGGGTCAGCAACTGGTGAGACTCAGAGGAGAGAAAGGTTTCTCTTCTCTTCTCTTCTCTGCCAAAAAACAAAAGTTGAACAGGATACAATTTAATAACCATCACAGCTCTTCCCTCAGCTCTGTGCAATGTCCCAGCAGTATCTGATGAGTCTACCACCTACAAGGGGTTTGTGTACAAAGCCAATTTTAGACAAAGGTGATTCTAAGACAGATATTAATGCTGTTCAAGAGTTGTATCAGATGCTCTGCCTGGAGTGCGGGTTAATCACCTCAAACAGTGCCCTATTTTCAAAGCTGTCAGTGGTAAATGGAGGAGTCAGGCTCATTTTGATGTTGAGGAAATGCTGAACCCAGCCTGACTCATTTTATTTCCTCCTGTCCTGTCTGATCTCTCCTCATTCCCCTTCCACCTTTTTTGTCTTTTGTCCCCTCCAGCCCCCCCAGTGCAGAGCCTGGCTCTGTGTTCTCCATCAGCTCCTGGGTGGCTCTGCCAGGCTGGCATGAGGAGCCCCTCAGCCTTCCCTGCTCCAGGCTGGACAAGCCCAGCTCCCTCAGCCTCTCCTCACAGCCAAAGGGCTCCAGCCGCACCTTGGAGGCCCTTCCCTCACCCTGCTCCAGCCCCAGACATCTTTCCTGCCTGGGCAACCCAAACCAGGCCCCAGTGACCTGGATAATCCACGTCCTTGATGTCCTGGTCACACAGCCCTGGCCCCTTGTCCCCGTGTCAGGCTCTGGGGTTGATTTGTGGAACATCCTTGGGGGAGGCTGTGGCTCCAGGTGGACCAGGGGGATCCCGGGGGACAGGGGACCCTGCTGGGCATGAACAGCATTGGACTTGTCTGTGAGGGGGGTCTGGGGCAGAGTGACCAACGCAGTGACCTCACACAGCCCTGCTGGGATGTCACACAGCCCCTCCTGTGATGTCACAGCCTGCTCTGTGATGTCAGACCTCTGCCCTGTGATGTCACAGTCAGCTCTGTGATGTCACAGAGACAGCCTGTGATGCTCAATGACCTCACATACCCCACTCTGTGATGTCATAGCCCACTCTGTGACCTCATGTTACCAGATGATAAACTGCCCACCCCAGGTGAGCTAACACAATGTTTGTTCTCCAAAACCACTGGCCTCTGGAACCTGCACAATGCCCGTTGTGTGAGAAGGGGAACTGGAAGTTCCCCAGCCTCAGTGTCCTGCCAACTCAGCCAGGCTGAACTGGAACATTGGGGTTAATGACCACCAGGGACCACCAGAGAGACCCCCAGGACAGAATAAGCCATGGGAAAAGGGGAGGGAAAATATGTTCATGATTTTGGGGAAATGATTATCATATGTCTGTTTAGTTCAGGACAATCAATGAATAGGTTTGCAGAGTACAGAATATAAACAGAAATTTCTTGTACTCAGCATGCACGGCTTTGGGAGGAGCTGTCCCCCTGTGTATCCAGCCAAATAAAGAATGCTGCTTTTTAATGCTGCGCTGGTGTTAAGGAGTTTTTAATTTGAACAAATTTTTGGTAACACTCTCACTCCCAAGGAAAGCTCTGTCTCCTGCTGTTCACAAACAGAGAAGGGTGGGAGATGTGGTGGTCAGAGGCTGCCTGGGGTACAGTGACCATGAAATAATCCAGTTTTCAATATTCTGTGAAACAAGGAGAGGCATCAATAAAACTTCTACACTGGAATTATGGAGGGCACACTTTGGTCTATCCAGGATACAGTTTTGGAGAGTACCAAATCAGGTACTGATATTTCAAGGGGAACAGTCCTTCTGAACAAAGGGGTCCAGGAAGGATGGACACACTTCAAGAAAGAAATTTAGAAGGAGCAGGAGCAGCCTGTTGCAACAACACATCATCAGTAGAGTAAAACTAACCTGTCTCACAACGGTGTAAACCCAGCTCACGTTCACTATCAGTGGGTGAACAATCCAAGGCCTGGTGAATTCTGCTTCACAATGATTGGGAGAGCCGACATGGAAGGATGTTTGCCTAGTGAGAAAAGTGCACAACGGGCAGGGGCAGCCGTGGCAGGCCACGTTTCACCGCCCCCAGGGAACCCATCCACCAAGTGTGGGAGAAGCTGCCACCGACCATGCCACGGGCCAGCGGCTTTTGCCCACCCCGCAGCGATCGGATTCCCTCCAGAAAACCCGGGGGACGGCAAACAGTGACCAAAAATAAAAAACAAATAAAAAGCACAGGGTGTGTCATACAACCCGTGTTAGCCACGGGGTCACGGGCCAGGGCTGGGGGCGAGGCCCACGCCTCTCACTCCCCCCAACCCCTCCATCGACATCTCTCGCTCTCCAGCCTCACCCACGACATTCCCGGGGGCTCTGCCGGGTTCCGGCCACCGCCACCGCCGCTGTGATAAATGTGATTCGTGTTAATTAAGTTGTAACTATATTAACAAAATTGTATTTAGATCAATAGAAGACAATTGTTACAGAGTGAGAAGGGGGAGATGGGTGAGACAGGATAAAAGACATCTCCCAGATGTTGGGAGTCGAAGAAGGAGGTTAGAAGAAAGTCAGATAAGAATAGTAGAAGGACGGAGGTCTGATAAGCGGCATCTAGAAATACAGCTTCAACCTTGAAGCTGTCAAAAATGGAATGATCACAAGCATGGGACTTAATTAAAGTCATGTTATGAAAAACATCTGCTCAGTCACACAGGGCGCCTGCGCTACCTGCAGGTCACACCTCGGTCACTGATGAAGATGATGAGCCTTCACCGGAAATAAGACCCTCAAAAGGATGAGAGACCCCCTAACCCATTAGTAGAGCATGCGCCGTGCAGTATAGTTACGTAGATCTTAGGAATAGAAACTAGGAGGAGCTTTCTAGAAACTTCTGTAGCCTACAGTATATAAGTGGGATTGTTAGCCTGGATGCTTTGGTACGTGAGGAATGGGAGCCACTCCCCGTACCCCCGGTCGGAGGGGGAGCCCCTCCCCGGTCGGTTTTGCTTATGCTTTATATGAACCTCAATTATACTAAATTACTTACTGCCAAATTTTGTATATTCTTAAATATATGCACTTTGATTGTAGTCATCTCCAATACTTTAATTGTCATCACCTATACTTTGATTCTATTCATTTTGTTACTATTAAAAATCTACTATTAAATTTAATTTTGTTGCTTGATAAATTGGAAAAATAGAACATCATTCATAACAATTTGATGCTGAAACCCGGGAACTCCAGTCCCAGTGAAGAGCGGCTGGTTTTGGGAAGGAGCTCCTCACCAGTTGTTAAGGTGGTCCCGAGGCTAGGCCAGACTCTCTTGGAGAAGGAGTTCCAAATTAAAATAAAGCATAAGCCAAAGAAGCTCGCTACAAGGAGCTGTGCCAGAAGAAGGCTCCTGTGGGAATGCCGGCAGAAAGGGAAAGGTGCCCGTAAAACGTCTTGTGCACAAGAGCCCTGTGTGAAAACGGGGCTGTGTGAGCACCACGGGGTTGGGTAAAGGGGGCGGCTGTGTGCTTGTGTGTGAGTGAGGAAGGTCTGAAAGGGGAGAGCGAGTGAATACCCCGGGAGGGACTGGGAGGGAAAGTCCCAGCCCGAGAACTGACAGGAAAAGTCTTTGAGAAGGGAGCTGATGCTCAGAAAAGTGATTTAAGAAGGGAGTGAATGAGTCAGGTTCAACTATCTGTTGGGAGGATAAGAGATGGAAGTTTTGGTACGTGATTAAGAAGGATTGTGGAGAGTGGCCAGAAAGAGAAGTTGGGGAGAGAATAAAAGGAAAAGAAGGAATTAGGTGGGAAACAAGAGGTTGGCAAAAGAAGTGAGATAGTGTATATTAAGCGAAAGAGTTGAACTGCAGAACGAGTGAGAGAGAGCAAGGGAGCTGCTGCTGCCAGAGATGGGTCAGAGGAAAAGTAAAATCTCCGACCCAGGGGTTGTGAAGTGTGAGAAAAATTCGCGAGAACCCGGTGTGCCTGGGAACCGAGAGGGGATTTCCCAGAAGGGGAGCGAGATTCCTCAGGACAGCCCCCTGGGGATAGTGTTACAATACTGGGCTACAAGGGAATCCCAAAGAGAAAAAAGTAAGCAGAAAATGATACAGTACTGTATGGGCGGACAAAAGAAAAGATCCGTGCAGACAATTTATACTGGCCAGAGTTTGGATCATTTGAAGATTGGATTTGTCAGGCTTTAAATCTATATGTGAATTCAAAACAACGTTTTAATTAAGAAGAAAGTGAATATGCTGCTTTGTGGCTTCCAAAAGGGGACGGGGGTGAATTTGTAGTTCAAAGGCAGGAAAAAGAAGGTTATTCGTTATACCCTTTGCAAACTAAAGGACAGGCAGCAAGAAGGGACCAGATAAAGCCATGGGACCCGTTAGATCACCTCCCACCCCCATACAGACAGCCTGGCCAGCCTGTCCAGCCCCTGGTCCCTGATGCACCCCCTATTCAGGACGAGCCAGTAGCACACAGAACTAGAGGCAGAAGGGCACAGGAGGAAGAAAGTGACAAAGAGGATGAGGGAGCAGGAAGGGAAGATCGATTATACCCTCTTAGAGAGGTTCCAATGGCAAATCTGGCCCCAGGACAGGGACCTATTGGTTATGAGTGTTCCCCTGAATACTAGGGACTTTAGGGAATTGAAGAAAGAAATGGGCAGGATTCTAGAAAATCCTATTGGAGTAGCAGAGAGACTAGATCAGTTTTTCGGGCTGAATATTTACACCTGAGTGGTTTTAGGAATCTTGTTTACAGTGGAAGAGAGAGAAATGATTAGACAGTCAGGAATACGGGCTTGGAATAGAGATCATCAGGGGCCAGACCAGGGAGATCAGAAATGGCCTATGGCAGATCCAGACTGGAATAATCAGGAGGCAGAACACAGGCAAAATATGAGGGATTTCAGGTGGATGATTATCCAAGGAATTCGGGGAGCAGTGCCCAGGGGACAAAATATAGGAAAAGCTCTGAGTGAGCACCAAGGGAAAGATGAGTCCCCGGCAGAATGGTTAGAGAGATTAAGAAAGGATTTGCAAATGTACTCAGGCATAGACCCCGATACATCAGCAGGGCAGGTTCTGTTAAAAACACAATTTGTAGCCAAGTCCTGGGGGGACATCAGGAAGAAACTGGAGAAATTGGAATATTGGCAGGATAGGAGCTTCAGGAGTTGTTAAAGGAAGCACAAGAAGTGTATGTTAGGAGAGATGAGGAAAAAGTAATAATAATAAAAGTCAGGATTCTAATGGCAGCAGTCCAAGAAATACAAGCAGCCACAAACACAGAGAATTTATCAGGAAAGAATAAAAAGAAAAAAAAATCAGGATCTACTTCTGAGGACACGAGACCCATGTGTTTTTCTTGTCACAAAAAAGGACATTGCAAAATTCTTGTCCTGTCTTTAGGGGTACAGGACCCATTTGTTTCTATTGTCATAAAAAAAAGGATATATACAAAAAAAAACCTGCAAAAAAAGGCAGCAAAATAAAACAAATGCTTCAAGAAGACTAGAAGTGTCAGGGGCTCATTTATTTAATGTGGACTGAAACACCAGAAGACCCCTTGATAAAGCTGAAAGTAGGTTCTCAAAATGAAGAAATCATATTTTTAGTAGACACAGGGACTTTGTTTTAGTTTAGGGTAAATTTGGGAGGAAACTTTTAAATAAGGTTTTTCTAGTAAACAAATTTAAGCAGTCTTTTTTTTCTAGTTGGTTAGGGGAAATATATTTCCTCAGAGAGAAGTGGGGAAAAGAAAAAAAAAAAAAGAAAACTTTATTTAACAGGCAAAACAATTTTCAGTATAAAAATGAACAATATTGAACAGCAAAACTTCTTGTTGTTTTGAAGAGATGACAGATTCAAAAGAGTTTTTTTGTGAGTTGCAGCTTGACTTAGTCTGGTATCAGTTCCTTCAGTGCTGGGAAATGCCATAGCCCAGGCCAGGCTTGGTGGGCTATGGTGTGAGCTTCCAGTGGTTTCTTGGGTTCTCAGTCCAGAGCAAAATTGAATAATTCAAGGAAAAAAGAAAAAAAATGGGAACTTTTTTGCTTTAATTGGTTAGAAAAAAAAAAAAAAATTAACCAAAAAGCAAAAGAGAGTTCTCTCCCCCTGTCCACTGCAGGCAACTAAGTCTGTGAGCAGGAATGTGGGGGAGTCATTGAAGTTTCTGATAAATAATTCTGCACTTTTTCCTCCCCTCGTTCACTCCTGGAATCAGTCTTAAAGCTGCAGAATTCAATATTCAGCACCAACTGAACAGACTATTTGGGGATAATAGCATCATAAAATAAGAGGAAACAATTTGGCTGATGATGAAGCAGGGGGGGAGCCCTAGGAGAAAACAGCAGTGTGAGTGTGGCTTTTGGGGAAGCAGAAGCACAGGGTGGGGCACCATGCTTTTCCTTGGCAGAAGCGGAGGCTGTGAAGAAGCTGGGGGTAACCCTGGAAGAAGGATAAATTCTTCTGCCCACGGTAGAAGAGCGGGGCTGGGACCTTTGGCCTGACAGATCCCAGGCAGCTCACATGGGGGGGATTCACTGGGGCACCAGAGCACTTTGTGACCATTTTTGTAAAATTTTATGAGTGTATAAGAATATTTGAAATTAGGAAACAAATTAGTCAATAAAATTGTAATAAATCCATGGTGAAGTTAAGGAAGGTACTGGGTGCCAAAAGCTACAGTCTATATAAAGTTAGCATAGAACCACTGTACTTTGGGATCAAGGGGGAATGTGGTTTTTGCATATGCAGTGAAAAATGTTATTTTATAGCATTGCCGTTTGAAATACCAGTTTGAAGTTGTTTTGAGAGGTGCATTATCAAAGTCTGGACATCCTGAATTAGCTGCTAACTGCAACTTCGTTGAGCCTGAAGGCAGAACAGCACTGATGGGAAAGAATCAGACACCTCGTTGATCAATGGGAACAGCCCAGGAGGATTGAAAATTTTCTCAGGAGCCTCCAGCAGTCAACATTAACTGATTTATTTGAAGAACTACAACTCCAGAAAAATAGACTGGTAACACCTGTAATTAAGAAGGTCTAAAAACAATTAACACATTGGGAATGTACTAACCATAGCTTAAAGTGTTGTCCATACATTTGTGGTTTTGTACCTGTTTTAATTTGTGGTAAAGATTAATTAGAATGAAAGAAAAAGAAGAAGTCTATGTGCCACGTAGTAAATACGTCTCACCAGGAAATTGGCATTGCGAGTAAATCTATTGGTGGAAGAGAAGGTTTGAAGACCAGTAAGAGGAACTATTTAACTGAAACAGTGTGAAAATAAATTTTGTTGCAGTTGGCATATCTCCGGAGCTTTAGTGGATTAGGAAAAATAGCTGATCAACCTAGGGAGAGGGATAAGGCAGTGCTGTAGAACTGCAAATACTTTGTGCCATCTCTGGAACAGAAAAAGCTAAAATGGCTCATACGAACTTTATGAGGCCAAGGATGCCAAAGAGGAACAAATCTCAGGATAAAAACTTTGCTACCGAGAAGATGAACAACTCGGCCCTTGGTTGCAATCCAAGGGGCCTTGAGACAGGTAGAAACTTAAAATTCCTGAGGATTCTTTTCATTATGCTTACTATAATACCCCTGGCAACTGGCTAAAACCATAAGACAGCATGGAGCAAAAAAGAACGGGCCATGGAGGAACAAATTACAAGAAGACCACCAATGTAAGAGCCAGCAGTAAAGAAACAAACTATTCCTGATCCCTGTGACAAATGCAATCATTCCATGTGGGTCAAGGATAAGATGGAATCAGTTTTTGTGGCACAGCTACATGTTAGTGCTGCCTGTTACGATCGTAGCAGCTTCTTAGAAATTTGTGTGAGAAGTCCAAAATTATATTGGGTAAGAAGATATTTGGGATTCAATGGGTGAGCTCCTTATCCTAACAATGATCAACTTTGTTCTAGAGATGAAAATTTCTTGTGTTTTGAAAAAGATAAGAAGAGAAAAGAGACAAAGGAAAAAGAAAATTAGTTGGAAAACAAAAAGAAACAATGAAGGATAGGAAAAAGATCAGAGGGAAAGAGTTAGAGGAGCTGGATGAGCTGTATAAGCAATTAAAACAGCTCTATGGCAACTGGGATTTGCCAATTCCAAACAAAAATCTGTTTGTAGATCTGATGCAAGAAATTGCCACAGAATTAGGATTATCTAAATGTTTTGTTTCTGGAGGACTTAGAATGGCTGAAAGATGGCCATGGAGAGGTGAGGGTTTAGCTCCAGAACAATTTTTAAAATGGAATCATACTCAAATTTCTAAGACATTAAAGCAGCCTGAGGGTTGGGTTCTGAGTCATCAAGTAATTGGGACAGTTTGTATAACTCGGAAGGGAGAAAATACACTGAAGTGGTGGGATATACTCCTTGCCTATCTACTTTAGTAGTAACTTCAGACAATAACACAAAGACCTGGCGACCCAAGAGTCCTACTGGATATTGGGGAATAGCGAAAGAAATGGATTGTGAGTGGAATCATCAAACTGATTTGTGCTGGCATAGCAGTCCTGGAGCTAATCCTTACCAATCTATAAAAGACTTAAAATCCTATTGGGAACAACCAGAAAACACAGAAAACAGATGGAAAGCCCCTGATGGAATATATTGGGTTTGTGGGCAACGAGCATACAGTGAACTACCCTGAAAGTGGGAAGGAACTTGTACCTTAGGAGTTCTATGACCCTCCTTCTATGTCAGACCAAGGTCAAAGGGCAATATACTAGGAACACCACTTTATGTAACCTTAGAAAGAAAATAGAATTAAACCTCAACTTTCCAATGGCAGGAGGAAACCAAAAATGGAAAGATGAAGAATCGCCTGTGGAATGAATTATAGCACATTATGAACCTGCTACTTGAGCTCAGGATGGGTCTTGGGGATATAGAACTCCAATTTACCTATTAAATTGACTGATAAGGCTCCAGGCAGTAGTGGAAGTCGTCTCAAACCATAGGGCAGATGCTTTAAAGTTGTTGGCCAAACAGCATTCACAGATGTGAGCATTTGTATATCAAAAGAGAATTGCCCTAGATTATCTGCTGGCAGAAGAAGGAGGAGTTTGTGGGAGGTTTAATGAATCTGAGTGCTGTGTGGAAATAGATGATCATGGGGAAGCCATCACAAAACTTGCTGACGAAATTAAAATAGTGGCACATGTACCAGGTCAAAAATGGAATTCTATCCTGAAAGCTGATTGGTGGGATAATCTTTTTGGGGGTGTGTGGTGGAAAAAAATGGGATTCATGCTATTATGTTCTGGTTTAGGACTATTGTTTCTGCCTTGCATGATACCCTGTCTAATTAGAGTAGTCCACTCAGTAATTCCAGGAATGCAACTTACAGCCATGCCCATGGATCTGGAATCAACAGTAAAAAGGAAACTGAATTTCTTGATGGTACTAAAAGCACAATCCACTCGCACTCGAAGGAGAGAGATCAAGAAAATGGTGACTGAATGCAAAGAGAATACCCTGGCACGAGAAATGTTAATAAAATTTGAGAAGGAGTGTGAAAAGCTGAATGCAGCATGAGAAATGTTAGAAAAATTGGAGGCTAGTATGAAGGAACATAGAGAATACCAAGCAACAACTTTTTAAAGCACGAATCAATATGATCAAAAAGAGAAATGGTGGAATTGTGATAAATGTGATTCATGCTAATTACATTGTAACTATATTAGCAATATTGTATTTAAATCATTAGAAGACAATTGTTACAGAGTGAGGGAGGAGATGGGTGAGACAGGGCAAAGGACATCTTCCAGATGTTGGGAGTCGAAGAAGGAGGTTGGAAGGGAATAGTAGAAGCAGCATCTAGAAATAAAAGTTTTGACCTTGAAATGGGTCAAATTGGGATGATTTCATGCATGGAACTTAATTTTATAGTGGGAACTTATGCTTAGTTATATAACCCAAGCTTAGGGCACCATACAACATTGTGACATAGATTTTTAGGAATAGAAACTAGGAGGAGTTTTCTCAGAAAACTCAGAAACTTCTGTAACCTACAGTATATAAGTGGGATTGTTAGCCTGGATGCTTTGGTACGAGAGGAAGGGTGAACCCCTCCCCGTAGCCCTGGTCAGTTTTGCTTATGCTTTATACAAACCTCAATTATACTAAATTACTTACTCTTAAATTTTGCATATCCTGAAATATATGTATTCTATACTTGGATTGTATTCATCTCAAAAACTTTGATTGTATAAATTTATAAAAATTACTATCAAAAATTTGCTGCTAAATTTAATCTTGTTGTTTGATAAATTGGATAAATAGAATAACATTCATAACCCTTCCTTCCTTCCTTCCTTCCTTCCTTCCTTCCTTCCTTCCTTCCTTCCTTCCTTCCTTCCTTCCTTCCTTCCTTCCTTCCTTCCTTCCTTCCTTCCTTCCTTCCTTCCTTCCTTCCTTCCTTCCTTCCTTCCTTCCTTCCTTCCTTCCATCCTTCCTTCCATCCTTCCACCCTTCCTTCCCCCTACCAAATGATCCTCCATCACTGACCAGGATCCCCAAAATATGCTCCCAGCTGCAAGGCTGGCACAGCTCCAGGAGCCTTTGGACACCTCTCCCAGGGATGCACAGCCTCCCCTTGTTGGGCTGTCTGTGCAGGGCAGGGCCCTGGACTCCATGATCCCACCGGGTCCCTCCCAGCTCAGCCCCTCCCGCAATTCTCACCCTTTGGCTCAGCCTTTGTGTCCTTGAGAGGAGCTGGCAGAGCTGTTGGGGCCGGGCCAGGAGCAGGGCACCCCAACATTCCCCTCTCTGGGACATGGCAGCTGTGGCAGCCCCAGCGTTCCCCTGTCTGTGACACCACAGCCCTGGCAGCCCCAACCTTCCATCCCTGGAGACGCTCCATGGCAGCTTCCAGTCAACGCAAGGCACCGGCCACGGAGCACCCCCAGCCTGGCCTGATGGGGATTCCTCTGCACACAGCTCGGGCAAGGCCCCCCTGGACACCTTCCCTGTGCCACACACAAGTGTCACACACAGCTACAGAGCTCTGCCCGCAGCTGCCACGAGGAGTTGATTAAAAAATAAAACAAAAATTTCCCCAAAACTAAATGAAGCCAATAAAACAAACAAATCCAATAAGAAGATCAACAACAACAAAATCAAAAACCAATAGAAAAGGAGAACACTCCTCAAATAGACCCATTCCATCCTTCATTCGGTACCCTTCCATGCACACAGAGGCTGAGACTGCAAAAAAAGAAGATTCCTTGAGGACATTTTCAGGAAAAGCAGGTTTAGGACAGGCTCTCAGTTCCGACTGTTCTCAGCAGATTGAAAACGGCCCCTTTGGCACCTGCAGGGCCCTTGCAAATGGCAAGTGCCACACCCTCAGCCCGTGGGGGAGAAAAGGGCTCTGAATTGCCCCCCCTGGCATGTAAACCCTGTTCCCAGGCTACTTCACACACAGGATTCTTCTGGATGAATCCAGAAAGCTGAGGGTCTGCTCTGGCTCCTCCATGTCCTAAAGCTGCCAGAGAGAAGAAATTTAGGGTCAGCTCCAGTGGCACAATCCCTGCTGGCCCAGGGCACAGTGCCAGGAAGGTCTCTGCGTGCCCAGCCTTTGCTCCAGCCAAGAAAAGCTCCCGGCACAGGCTCACCTTTCGTGCTCAGCCAGAACCCCCGAGTGCCCCAGCAGCAGGAAACTGACGGCTCTGGGCGGCACCGATGCTGGCAAACGCCAGACCTGGGCACTGCCAGCGTCAACAATCTGCTGGATCTGCAGTCCTGGCACCCACAAATCACCAGATCTGAGCAGTGCTGGTGCTGGAGCCGGGGAATTGCCGAGTTTTGGCTTTCTGTGCATGCAAATTGCTGGACTTGGGATGTGCCAGTGTTGGGATGGATAATGATTTGACAGGAAAGTCTCACAGATGTGTATGAATGTGATAAATGTGATTCGTGCTAATTATATTGTAACTATATTAGCAAAATTGTACTGATATCAATAGAAAATAATTGTTACAAAGCCAAAAAAAAGGAAATGAGTGAGATCAAGCAGAGGGCATCGTCCAGATGTTGGAAGGGAATAGTAAAAGGATGTAGGTCTGATAAGCAGCATCTAGAAATGGAAAGATTCAACCTTGAAATGGGCCAAAATGGGATGGTTCCAGGTATGGGATTTAATGAGAGTCTTATTATGGAAAACATCTGCTCAGTTACACAGGGCGCCTGTGCTACCTGCAGGTCACACCTCAGTCATTGATGAAGATGATGAGCCTTCATCAGAAATAAGACCCTCAAAAGGATGAGAGTCCCCCTAACCCATTAGTAGAGCATGTGCCATACACATAGTGATGTAGATTTTAGGAATAGAAACTAGGAGGAGTTTTCTAGAAACTTCTGAATTAATATGTATTAGCATAGAGTATATTAGTGGGATTTTTGGCCTTGAATGTTCAGTACGTGAGGAAGGGCGAGCCCCTCCCCGTACCCATGGCTGGTTTTGCTTATGCTTTATAGGAAACTCAATTACACTAAATTACTAACTGCCAAATTTTGTATATATTCAGATATACACATCCAATATATTTTGATTGTATTCATTTATATACAATTGTTGCTATTAAAAAAATGCTGCAAAATTTAACCTTGTTGTCTGATAAATTGTACAAATTGAACGACATTCATGACAGATAGAAGCATTTCCAGAGTGATCTTGATGCTGAATGTTTCCTTAGGAGCTCTGGGCACAGAGAAGAATGAGCCCCTTGCTGGCTGGCCCTGTTTGGACAACCTGCTCCTCACCCCCATCATAATTGTGTCATGATATCGCCCACCTTTGACTGACAGCCCAAATTAGAAAAAAACCTCATACATTTCTCTTTAAATTAAAAATGTTTTTAAATATTAAAATAGAATTATATTTTTCTTATTTATAATAGTACTATTCTATATTTTTATAACCACATTTTTATATTTATAATAAAACTCTATGCATTATAAGCAACCAAAAAAATTATTGGCCAATGGTTCTAAGTAACACAATTCCCTTCATTAATTAAATAAGCTCTATTGATTATTTATTTCTCCCTCTTTTGGATAATTTGTAATATTTGATAATTTGTAATATTTGTAGTCTTTTGGTCACCTTTATTATAATCTTTTTCTCAGACAGGGTCCAGGGGGCAAACTTTGGGAGACATTTCTGGGGCTGATTCGCAGCAATTTGGGGTCTGGGGGAAGAATTTAGATGGAAGTTGAGGATGGGAGGACACTTGGGAGCATCGAGTGGGCACTACCAGAGAACTTAGAGATCCTGAGGGAAAGTCTGGGCTTCGGCTGTTACCTGGCTGTTTCAGGGAGGCCCTTGGCGCTCAGGGAGGGGAATCTGGGGCCATTCGGGGTCCGGACGGGCACTCGGGGGCTCTAACGGGGCTCTCCGGGACGCGGGGGGTGATGGGAGTTGTAGGCGCGGGTATAATAAGGTTTAATGGAGCCGTGGAGCATCACGGGAGTTGTAAGCGCAGCTGCAGCGTCTCTCAGTGGGGCGCGGGGCACGATGGGAGATGAAGTCATGGTTAGAATGACATTTTACCGGAACCACAGAGCATTGTGGGAGCTGTAGTCCCGGAAGTGGTTCTTACTGGGAGTTTGGGGGTCTGAGAAGGCACTTGGGGAACGCATTTGCCTCTGAGTGGCGGCTTCAGATCCTCAGGGGGGAACATATACGGGTCGGGAGAACTTGGGGGGAGCCTGGGGAGCTCTAACCGGGCTCTTTATGGTGCAGGGCATGGCAGGAGTTTTCGACTCGGGACTGGGTTATGAGGTGCTCTGAGCTCATGGAAGATGGAAGGAGATGAATTCCCAGAAATAGCTGTAGGGGCATCTATGGGGTTGGGAGCATTCAAGGTATCTGGGAACATTTTTGGGGGGTCTCCAATGGGCCCTGAGGGGGCAATTAGGGATCCTCCAGGCATATGGGGGGAGGTTACCAGGGGTTCTGTGGAGCGCGGGGCATGATGGGCGTTGTAGTCCCGGCTCCAATGGGGCTCTATGGGGCCGCGGGGCATGATGGGAGTTAGAGGCAGAAAGGAAAGATGGCGCCGACTGCAGGCACCGCCCCCGAAGCACCGATCCCCGGAGCTGAACCTCCTTGGTGGAACCTTGGGCTGGCTCACACCTGAGGAGTGTGTCTGTTTGCAGTGGGGAAAATTAGGAGTTTTAGATTGCTTCAAAACTAAAAAAAAGGAAAAAACCCTCTTTGCCTGAGTGCAGCCAGTTCTCAAAGCAAAGCAGGTGCCAGGTGAGTGAGGACAGACAGGATTGGGATGGGGAATGTGGAGCAAGGTTGTCCACACTGGGTCAGACCTCAAGGCACAGCTTCTGTGAGCAGGCCAGACCTCCTGAGGACAGACCCTGCATCAATATCAGCCACAAAATGCTGCAATCACATCTCTTCTAAACAGAACAGTAATAAAATACATCCTTTAAAATATAATGTGTATGTCTAAGAATCCCTTTAAAATACTTCTCCATAACTGGAGTAGGAAACCTTCCTCATGAGCTGATCTAGACCAGAGGGAAATCAAGGCAGAGCCATGGTTTGTTAGGAAACCTTTCAAGAATTCAGTCAGAATTGAACTCCAAAGTTTCCTAAACTTTTAATGGTTCCCACTGAGGGACACAACTGAGAAAGTGTCCCCAGGTTCCAGTTAGACCAGACAACTGGAGAGAGTGATGAAAACTGGGGACAAAGAGAAGACAAGTGTTGGTGCTATTATGAATGATGTTCTATTTTTCCATTTTATCAAGCAACAAGATTAAATTTAAGAGTAGATTTTTAATAGTAACAAAATGAATACATTCAAAGTATTAGAGATGACAATGTATTGGAGATGAATACAATCAAAGTCCATATATTTAAGAAGATACAAAATTTGGCAGTAAGTAATTTAGTATAATTGAGGTTCATATAAAGCATAAGCAAAACCAACCAGGGAGGGGCTCCCCCTCCGACCAGGGGTACGGGGAGTGGCTCCCATTCCTCACGTACCAAAGCATCCAGGCTAACAACCCCACTTATATACTGTAGGCTACAGAAGTTTCTAGAAAACTCCTCCTAGCTTATATTCCTAAAATCTACATCACTATGTGTACAGTGCATGCTCTACTAATGGGTTAGGGGGTCTCTCATCCTTTTGAGGGTCTTATTTCCGATGAAGGCTCATCGTCTTCATCAGTGACCAAGGTGTGACCTGCAGGTAGCACAGGTGCACTGTGTGACTGAGCAGATGTTTTCCATTACAAGACTTTAATTGAGTCCCATGCTTGGAATCATCCCATTTTGGCCCATTTCAAGGTTGAAGCTCTATTTCTAGATGCTGCTTATCAGACCTACGTCCTGCTACTATTCTTGTTTGACTTTCTTCCAACCTCCTTCTTCGACTCCCAACATCTGGAAGATGTCCTTTGCCCTGTCTCACCCATCTCCCCCCTCACTCTGTAACAATTGTCTTCTAAATACAATTTTGTTAATATAGTTATAACTTAATTAGCACGAATCACATTTATCACACTGCTGAGCTTTCTGCAAAATCATTCCTTTCTGCAGTGACTCAAACAAATTGCTTAAAAGCTAATCTCGATCCTTGCCCGTCCAATCGCCATTTCCCAGCTGTTCCTTTGTCCTGCTGCTCCTTGTGCTGTCGCTGCCGTGGCCAGCCCGTATCCCAGAGCCGGTGCCTGTCCTGCCGCAGTGTCCAAACGCGGCCCCCCCGGCGGGCAGGGCCGGCAGCTCCACGGGGCCGGGCAGCGGCCGGGGCGTCCCGCAGCCTCCTGGGGGCCGGGGGCCACTGCCGGGCCTGCAATTGCCGGCGGCTGCTGGGCTCAGGCAGCGCCCGGCGCTGAGCCCCGGCTGCCCCACAGCCCCGGCCCGGCCCCGCAGCTCCCCACAGGCCCCCAGCCCGTGCTCCCGGTGCCGCCCCTCTGCGCCCGCTCCTGCCGCTGCCCAGCACAGAGAAACCCCCTGCAATCCTCACCTCCTTGTGTGCCTGTCCTGGCAACCGCGGATACAAACGATCTGGATCAGCTGGCAACTTCTGAGGATAAGAGCCTGCTGAAAAAAATGCCCATCCTCAGTATTTTTCTCATCCTCGTCTTTTACATCATCCTTTTTCTTGCCACATACATTCCTCCTGCTGCTTCTTGCCTGAGCCATATTCCTGCACACTGCCCTTCACCCAATCCCTTCCCAGCACACCAACAGCATCCATCCCCTGTTGTCTAAATCCCTTCTGGACTTCCCTTATTACCCCCCTGGGGGTCCATGGCCTTGATTCTCTCTGGGACAATGTGCAAACTCCCTCAACATGCTCCCAAGGGACCCTTCAGAGATATTTTGGGATCATCATCCCTTTTGCCAGGAGCCCTTCCTGGCTTTCCCTTTCTACCCTCCATGGGTGCCCTGCCATGTTTAGTCCCCGAAGATCCCACTGTAGTCACTGCTGAGATTTTCAGTGCTCTCTGGCTGCCGACTCTTCCCAGCCCCCCTGATCTGTCACTCGTCTGTCTCCCGGCCCCAGCGCCCCCCGCCAGGGGAATTTGGGGAGGTGGGAGCGGGGAGCGCCAAGGCCGGGCCCCCCCGCGCTGTGGTGGCGGCAGCGGCTGCAGTGGGGAGCGAGTGCGGGCGGGAGCGGCCGAGAGCCCAGCGCTGCCCCAGCCCGAGCTGCCCCAGCTCCATCGCTGCCCCTGCGCTGGGATGCTGTGGGTTTGGGGGGAAGAGGGAGCCGGCAGTGGGTGCTGAGCCTGGGGGCAGCAGGAGAAGGGAAGGAGAAGCACGGTTGGAGAACAAAATGGTAAAAGAATGCACGTGGGAGGAGAAGGTGGGATTGTGCAGGAGAAGGAAGAATAGTAGGACGAAGAGGAGTGTGAGGAAGAGTAGGGACACAGGAGGAGGAGGAGGCGGAACAGGAAGCAGCTCAAGGTTCCACCCCTTTCTGTATCTGCAGCCTCTTCCCCAGCCCCAAGAGCGTTGCACTCCCCACATGCACCAGGTGACCGGGAAGAAAAATCCACTATTTCCAGTGGGGTGAATCTTGGTGTTTCTTAACTTTATTGGGCTAAATGTCGGTGCTTTTGTTATATTGGGGGGCCTGAATGTTTATATTTTGGAGTGAGTTTTGGCTGAATCTGGATATTTCGGGTAATTTTGACCTGTGTCGTGATGTTTGGAGGGGTTTTGGTTTGAATCTTGGTGTTTTGATGGTTCTTACAGACACAAGATGTCCAATGTCTTCCTGAGCTGCACTTGGGCAAGGAAGAGCTCCCCAACCCAAGGCCCTCTCCTCTTGTTTTCTCCCAAACCAGGATTTTTTGTTCCCAAGGTGTGGGCAGATGGAGGAGGAGGAAAAGCCCCAGAGTTCCCTCAGGAGGAGGGGCTGCAAACCCATCCTGGGGAGCTGTGAGGAGCAAAGACCCTCCCTGAGCCAGGAAGGCGGCCGGAGATTCAGTCAGAGCTCAGAGGTGGTGGAGAAGGCTCATGGAGGGGAGAAGCCCCACAGGTGCTTGGAATGTGGGAAGGATTTCAGCTACAGCTCCAGCCTGACCCAGCACCAGAGAATGCACAGTGGGGAGAGGCCCTACGAGTGTGGGGAATGTGAGAAGAGCTTTAGGACAATATCTTACCTGTTGCAGCACCAGGTGATCCACACAGGAGAACGGCCCTACACCTGCTTGGAATGTGGAAAGAGCTTTGGGTGGAGCTCCAGCCTGAGAAAACACCAGCGCATCCACACCGGGGAGAGGCCCTACGAGTGTCCCAGGTGTGGGAAGAGGTTTCAGCCCAGCTCCAATCTCCTCAGACATGAGCGGATTCACACAGAGGAGAGGCCCTTCCGCTGCCCCGCCTGCGGGAAGGGCTTCAAGCACAACTCCACCCTCACTGCCCACCGGCGCATCCACACCGGGGAGAGGCCCTACGAGTGTCCTGAGTGTGGGAAGGGCTTCTCCACGAGCTCTCACTTGACCCAAGACCAACGAAGCCACCAATAAAGGAAGCCCTGTGATTGTCCCCAGTGTGGGAAGAGCTTCGTGCTCTGCTCCAGCTCCATCCCTCATGGGAGGATCGGTGTTGGATGATCCCCAGTGAGCCCCGTTGGGCAGAGCCCTGGTGATCCGTGGTCCTGGTGATCCGTGTTGGGTGGGGCGAAGGGGTTGGAGAGATTTCTCTCCCTTCTCCTTGTGCTGCTGTGATGTGGTTGGTAATAAATTCCCTCGCTGTGCCCAGGCTGGGTCTGTTGTTCCCGTGCCGGTGCTCGGGGCGGGATCTCTCCTGTTCCTTCTCTCAACTCCCGGGGCTCTCCTCAGCCAATCAGAGAATGCGATGGAGAAGATTCAGCCAATGAGCGAGAGCAGCTGTGATGACTCACCGGTTGCCGGGCAGACCCGCAGCACCCAGTGTTCCCCACCTGGGCCCCACCCTCCCCGCCCAATCACGATCCCCCCGCGGGGTCCCCCCAAGTCCCTCCCCAGTCCCGCCCCACAATAAACGGGACTGCGGCAAACTGGGAAGATTTATTTGGAGCACTGTGTTATGAATGATGTTCTATTTTTCCCAATTTATCAAGCAACAAGATTAAATTTAATAGTAAGTTTTTAATAGTAACAAAATGAATACAATCAAAGTATTGGAGATGAAACAATCAAAGTGCATATATTTAAGAATATACAAAATTTGGCAGTAAGTAATTTAGTATAATTGAGGTTCGTATAAAGCATAAGCAAAACCGACCGGGGAGGGGCCCCCCTCCGACCGGGGATACGGGGAGTGGTTCGCCATTCCTCACGTATCAAAGCATCCAGGCTAACAATCCCACTTATATACTGTAAGTTACAGAAGTTTCTAGAAAGCTCCTCCTAGTTTCTATTCCTAAAATTTACGTAACTATACTGCACGGCGCATGCTCTACTAATGGGTTAGGGGGTCTCTTATCCTTTTGAGGGTCTTATTTCCGGTGAAGGCCCATCATCATCATCAGTGACCGAGGTGTGACCTGCAGGTAGCGCAGGCGCCCTGTGTGACTGAGCAGATGTTTTCCATAACATGACTTTAATTAAGTCCCATGCTTGTGATCATTCCATTTTTGACAGCTTCAAGGTTGAAGCTGTATTTCTAGATGCCGCTTATCAGACCTTCGTCCTTCGACTATTCTTATCTGACTTTCTTCCAACCTCCTTCTTCAACTCCCAACATCTGGGAGATGTCTTTTATCCTGTCTCACCCATCTCCCCCTTCTCACTCTGTAACAATTGTCTTCTATTGATCTAAATACAATTTTGTTAACATAGTTACAACTTAATTAGCACGAATCACATTTATCACAATTCCCCCATTTCTCTTTTTGATTATATTGATTCGTGCTCTAAAAAGTTGCTACTTCGTATTGTCTATGTTTTTTTATACTAGCTTTTAATTTTTTTTTAACATTTTTCATGTGGCATCTAGCTCTTCACACTTTTTCTCAAATTTGGTTAACATTTCTCATGCCAGGGTATTCTCTTTGCATTCAGTCACTATTTTCTCGATTTTTCTTCTTCGAGTGCAAGTGGATTGTGCTTTCAGTACCATCAAGGAATTTATTTTTCCTTTTGTTGTTAATTCTGGATCTATAGGTATGGCTGTAAGTTGCATTCCTTGAATTACTGAGTGTATTAGTCTGATTAGACATGGTATCATGCAAGGCAGAAACAATAGACCTAAAACAGAACACAATAGCATGAATCCTAATTTTTTCCACCACACACCCTCAAAAAGATTATTCCACCAGTCAGCTTTCAGGATAGAATTCCATTTTTGAACTGGTACATGTGCCACTTTTTCGCCAGCAAGTTTGGTGATGGTTTCCCCGTGGTCATCCATTTCCACACAACACTCAGATTCATTAAACCTCCTACAAACTTCTCTTTCTTCTGCCAACAGATAGTCTAGGGCAATTCTGTTTTGATATACAAATGCTCGCATTTGTGAATGCTGTTTGGCCAACAACTTTAAAGCGTCTGCTGTGTGGTTTGAGACGACTTCTACTACGGCCTGGAGCCTTATCAACCGGTTTAATAGGTAAATTGGAGTTCTATATCCCCAAGACCCATCCTGAGCCCAAGTAGCAGGTTCATAGTATGCTATAATTCTTTCTGCAGGCCATTCTTCATCTTTCCATTTTTGGTTTCCTTCCGCCATCGGAAAGTCGAGATTTAATTCTCTTTTTTTTTTCTTTCTAAGGTTTCATAAAGTGGTGTTCCTAGTACATCGCCCTTAGACCTTGGTCTGACAAAGAAGGAGGGTCGTATAATCCTAAGGTACAAGTTCCCTCCCATTTTCAGGGTAGTTCACTGTATGCTCGTTGCCCACAAATCCAATATATTCCATCAGGGGCTTTCCATCTTTCTTTTGTATTTTCTGGTTGTTCCCAATAAGATTTCAAGTCTTTTATGGATTGGTAGGGGTTAGCTCCAGAACTGTTATGCCAGCACAAATTAGTTTGATTATTCCACTCGCAATTCATTTCTTTTGCTATTCCCCAATATCCAGTAGGACTCTTGGGTCGCCAGGTCTTTGTGTTATTGTCTGAATTTACTACTAAAGTAGATAGGCAAGGAGTATATCCTACCACTTCAGTGTATTTTCTCCCTTCCCGAGTTATACAAACTGTTCTAATGACTTGATGACTCAGGACCCAGCCTTCAGGCCGTCTTAGGGTCTTAGAAATTTGTGTATGATTCCATTTTAAAAATTGTTCTGGAGCCAAACCCTCACCTCTCCATGGCCATCTTTCAGCCATCCTAAGTCCTCCACAAACAAAACATTTAGATAACCCTAATTCGGTGGCAATTTCTTGCATCAGATCTACAAACAAATTTTTGTTTGAAGTTGGCAAATCCCAGTCGCTATAGTGCTGTTTTAATTGTTTATACAGCTCATCCAGTTCTTCTAACTCTTTCTTTTTGATTATTTCCCTATCCTTCATTGTTTCTTTTTGTTTTCCAATTAGTTTTTTCTTTGGCCCTTTTCCTTTTTCATCCTTTTCAAAACACAAAAAATGTTCGTATCTAGGACCGAGTTGATTATCATTAGGGTAAGGAGCTCGTCCCCTGAATCCCAAATTTTTTCTTACCCAATACAATTTTGAACTTTTTACACAAATTTCTAAGAAGCTGTTATGATCATAACAAGCTGCACTAATATATGGGTGTGCCACAAATACTGATTCCATCTTATTCTTGACCCACATGGATTGATTGCATTTGTCACAGGGATCAGGAAGGGTTCGTGTCTTTATTTCTGCTTCTTGAGTGGTTTGTTGTCTTGTAATTTGTTCCTGCATGGCCTGTTCTTTTCCATTCCATGCAGTCTTACGGTTCTGGCCAGCTGCTAGGGGTATTATTGTAAGCACCATGAAAAGAATCCTCAGGAATTTTAACTTTCTACCTGTCTCAAGGCCCCTTGGGTTGCAGCCAAGGGCCGAGATGTCCATCTTCTCGGTAGCAAAGTTTTCATCCTGGGATTTCTTTTTCTTTGGTACCCTTGGCCTCATAAGGTTCGCACGATCTATTTTAACTTTTTCTGTTCCAAAGATGGCACAAAATATTTATAGTTCTGCAGCACTGCCTTATCTCTTTCCCTAGATTGATTAGCTAATAATTTTTTTTTTTTTTCCCCAATTTAGTAAAGCTCCGGAGATATGCCAACCACAACAAAATTACACTATTTCAATTAAATAATTCTTCTTTTTGGTTTTCTAAAGCTTTTTTTTTTCCACCAATAGATATACTCGCGATGCCAATTTGCTGGTGAGACGTATTTACTACGTGGCACATAGACTTCTTCTCCACAGCAATTGCCAGTTATGGTACTCTGATTTATAATATTTTGGATTGCTTGTTCTTTAGCCTGCACAAAAGTTAATATGGCAAGGAGTAGTTGGTCCTGATTCTCTATTAGTTGAATTGCGGCATAAAAGGTCCCGCTTTCATGTCTTAATGGTTTCCCATAGAAGTCACTAAAAAATCCTTCTGTTGTTAGCTGATCATGCATACGCCCTGAACAACTGAAACAAAGCAATTGTCTCTCTTTTTCTTTTGCCCTAGTTACTCTCCACCATGAATTAAAAACAGCAAGTGCAAAGAATACAAATCCATGGGCGGCATTCTAAGCCATGAGTACGACATTGCCAATGTTCTAATTGTTTTTGGGCCTCCTCAATAATAGGTGTTACCAGTCTCTTTCTCTTGAGTGGTAGTTCTTCAAATAAATCAGTTAATGTTGACTGTTGGAGGCTTTTGGAGAAATTTTTCAATCCTCCTGGGCTGTTTTCATTGATCAACTAGGTGTCTGATTCTTTCTCATCAGCGCTGTTCTGCCTTCAGGTTCAATGAGGTTGCAGCTGGCAGTTAATTCAGGATGTCCAGACTTTGATAATGCACCTTTTAAAACAACTTTAAACTGGTATTTCAAACAGCAATAAAATAATATTTTTTTTACTGCACATACAAAAATCACATTCTCCCTTGGTCCCAAAGTACAGTGGTTCTATGCTAACTCTATATGGACTGTAGCTTTTGGCACCCAGTACTCTCCTTAGTTTCATTTGATTTATTACAATTTTTTTTTGAGTAATTTGTTTTTGGGTTTTTTTTTAATAAAATTTTACAAAAATGGTCACAAAGTGCTCTCGTGCCCCAGTGAATCCCCCCATGTGAGCTGTCTGGGATCTGTTGGGCCAAAAGTCCTGGCACCGCTCTTTTACTATTGGGCAGAAAAATTCATCCTTTTTTCAGGGTTACCCCCAGCTTTTTCACAGCCTCCACTTCTGCCAAGGAAAAGCATGTTGCCCCAACCTGTGCTTTTGCTTCCCAAAAAGCCACACTCACACTGCCGTTTTCTCCTAGGGCTCCCCCCTGCTTTATTATCAGCCAAATTGTTTCTTTTTATTTTATGATGCTTGTATCTTTAAATAGTCTGTTCAGTTGGTGTTGAATATTGAATTCTGCAGCTTTAAGACTGATTCCAGGAGTGAAAGAGGAGAGAAAAAGTGCAGAATTAGTTATCCGAAACTACACTGACTCCCCCGCATTCCTGCTCACAGACCTAGTTGTCTGCAGTGGACAGCGGGAGAGAACTCTCTTTTGCTTTTTGGTTAGGTTTTTTTGGTTTTTTTTTTTTTCCTTAACCAATTAAAGTAAAAAATTCCCTGGAGTGTGTTTTTCTTCTTTTTTTTTCTTGAATTATTTAAATTTGCTCTGGACTGAAAACCCAAGAAAGCACTGGAAGCTCACACCGTAGCCCACCTAGCCTGGCCTGGGCCAAGGCATTTCCCAGTACTGAAGGAACTGATACCAGACTAAGTAAGTTAAGCTGCAACTTACAAAAAAACCTTCTTTTGAATCTGTCATCTTTTTGAAACAATAAGAAGTTTTGTTGTTTAATATTGTTCATTTTTATACTGAAAAGTGTTTTGCCTGTTAAATAAATAGTTATTTTTTCCACTTCTCTCTGAGGAAATAGTTTTTTTCTCTAACTAATTAAAAAAAAGATTGCTTAAATTTGTTTCCCAGAAAAATTCTATTCAAAAGTTTCTTTCTAAATTTACCTTAAACTAAAACAAAGTCCTTGTGTCTACTAAAAATATGATTTCTTCATTTTGAGAATCTACTTTCAGCTTTATCAAGGGGTCTTCTGGTATTTTGGTTCATATTAAATAAATGAGTCCCTGACCCCTCCTTAGTTTTCTTGAATTAATATTTTTTTTTTTAATGACAATAGAAACAAATGTGTCCTGTACCCCTAGAAACAGGAAAAAAATTTTGTAAATGTTCTTTTTTGTGACAAGAAAAGCACATAGGTCTTGTGTCCTCAGAAGCAGGACCTGATTTTTCTTTCTTCTTTTTATTCTTTTCTGATAAATTCTTTGTGTTTGTGGCTGCTTGTATTTCTTGGATTGCTGTCATTAGAATCCTGGCTTTAATTTTCTTTTCCTCATCTCTACGAACATACGCTTATTGTGCTTTTTTTAACAACTCCTGAAGCTCCTATCCTGCTAATTTTTCAATTTTTCTAACTTTTTCCTGATGTCCCCCCCCTAAGACTTAGCTACAAATTGTGTTTTCAAAAGGACCTGCCCTGCTGGTGTATCGGGGTCTATGCTTGAGTATAACTGCAAATCCAATTTTTTTTTTAGTCTCTTTAACCATTCTGCCAGGCATTCATCTTTCCCTTGGTGCTCACTCAGAGATTTCCCTATATTTTGTCCTCTGGGCATTGCTTCTTGAATACTTTGGATAATCATTTACTTGAAATCTCTCATATTTTGCCTATGTTCTACCTCCTGATTATTACAATTTGGATCTGCCATAGGCCATTTCTGATCTCTTTGGTTTGGCTTCTAATGATCTCTATTCTAAGCCTGTATTCCTGACTATCTAATAATTTTTCTCTTCCACTGTAAACAAGATTTCTAAAATAGACTGCAATTCCACTCAGGTGTAAATATTCAGTCTTAATAACTGATCTAGTTTCTTTGCTACCTCAATATGATCTTCTGGCATCCTGCCCATCTCTTTCTTAAATTTCTTAAAGTTCCTAGTATTCAGGGGAACACTCATGTAACCAATAGGTCCCTGTCCTGGGGCCAGATTTGCCATTGGAACCTCTCTAAGAGGGTATAATCTATCTTCCCTTCCTGCTTCCTCACTCTCTTTGTCACTTTCTTCCTCTTGTTCCCTTTTGCCTCTAGTTCTGTGTGCTACTGGCTCGACTTGAATAAGGGGTGCATTGGGGACCAAGGGCTGAACAGGCTGGACAGGCTGTCTGTATGGGGGTGGGAGGTGATTTAACGAGTCCCATGGCTTTAGCCAGTCCCTTCTTGCTGCCCGTCCTTTAGTTTGCAAAGGGTATAACGAATAACCTTCTTTTTCTTGCCTTTGAACTATAAATTTACCCCCCACACACTTTTTGGAAGCCACAAAGCAGCATATTCACTTTTTTCCTAATTAAAACGTTGTTTTGAACTCATATATAGATTTAAAACCTGACAAATCTAATCTTCAAATGATTTAAACTCTGGCCAGCACAAATTATTTGCACAAATCTTTTCTTTTCTCCACTCAAACATACAGTACTGTATAATTTTCTGCTTACTTTTTCTCTTTGGGATTCCCTTGTACTTTAGTATTGTAACACTATCCCCAGGGGGCTGTCCTGAGGAATCTCGCTCCCCTTCTGGGAAACCCCCTCTCGGTTCCCAGGCACACCGGGTTCTCGTGAACTATTCTCATAATTCACAACCCCTGGGTCAGAGATTTTACTTTTCCTCTGACCCATCTCTGGCGGCAACATTTCCCTTGCTCTCTCTCATTCGTTCTGCGGTTCAACTCCTTCGCTTAATATACCAATCTCACTTCTTTTGCCAAACACTTGTTTCCTACCTAATTCCTTCTTTTCCTTTTATTCTCTCCCCAACCTCACTTTCTGGCCATTCTCCACAATCCTTTCTTAATCACATACTGAAACTTCCATCTATTATCCTCCCAACAGATAGTTGAACCTGGTTCATTTACTCCCTTCTTAAATCACTTCTTTCGAGCATCAGCTCCCTTCTCAAAGACTTTTCTCGTGAGTTCTCGGGCTGGGACTTTCCCTCCCAGTCCCTCCCGGGGTATTCACTCGCTCTCCCCTTTCAGACATTCCTCACTCACACACAAGCACACAGCCGCCCCCTTTACCCAACCCCATGGTACTCACACAGCCCATTTTCGCACAGGGTTCTTGTGCACAAGACGTTTTACGGGCACCTTTCCCTTTCTGCCGGCGTTCTCACGGGAGCCTTCTTCTTCTGGCACAGCTCCTTGTAGCGAGCTTCTTTTGCTTATGCTTTATTTTAATTTGGAACTCCTTTTCCAAGAGAGCCTGGTCTAGCCTTGGGACCACCTTAACAATTGGTGGGGAGCTCCTTCCCAAAACCAGCCGCTCTTCACTTGGACTGGAGTTCCCGGGTTTCGGCACCAAATTGTTATGAATGATGTTCTATTTTTCCCAATTTATCAAGCAACAAGATTAAATTTAATAGTAAGTTTTTAATAGTAACAAAATGAATACAATCAAAGTATTGGAGATGAAACAATCAAAGTGCATATATTTAAGAATATACAAAATTTGGCAGTAAGTAATTTAGTATAATTGAGGTTCGTATAAAGCATAAGCAAAACCGACCGGGGAGGGGCCCCCCTCCGACCGGGGATACGGGGAGTGGTTCGCCATTCCTCACGTATCAAAGCATCCAGGCTAACAATCCCACTTATATACTGTAAGTTACAGAAGTTTCTAGAAAGCTCCTCCTAGTTTCTATTCCTAAAATTTACGTAACTATACTGCACGGCGCATGCTCTACTAATGGGTTAGGGGGTCTCTTATCCTTTTGAGGGTCTTATTTCCGGTGAAGGCCCATCATCATCATCAGTGACCGAGGTGTGACCTGCAGGTAGCGCAGGCGCCCTGTGTGACTGAGCAGATGTTTTCCATAACATGACTTTAATTAAGTCCCATGCTTGTGATCATTCCATTTTTGACAGCTTCAAGGTTGAAGCTGTATTTCTAGATGCCGCTTATCAGACCTTCGTCCTTCGACTATTCTTATCTGACTTTCTTCCAACCTCCTTCTTCAACTCCCAACATCTGGGAGATGTCTTTTATCCTGTCTCACCCATCTCCCCCTTCTCACTCTGTAACAATTGTCTTCTATTGATCTAAATACAATTTTGTTAACATAGTTACAACTTAATTAGCACGAATCACATTTATCACAACTGGGAGCAGCTGAGCTGGGGCAGAGTGACTGCGGGGCTGGGGGGGACACACAACACTCCCAAAATCAGCGTGGGGGTGGAGCAGGGGGTTCTGGCTGGGCTCGAGGCCACGGGGAGGGGCTGAAGCCGCTGCTGGGTCAGGAGCTCTGTGGGCAGAGAAAAGGGGGTGAAACTGAGCCAGGGGTCCTCAGGGAGAGCACACACACTCCGGGACCCCCGTCACCTTCTTCCACAGGTGGAAGCCGAGCCCCAGCGCCAGGAAGACAAAGCCCAACAAGGAGACCCTGATCCCCATCAGCACCCATCAGCTTTGGGCGGTGTCTGGCGGCGTCTCTGGGGGTCCGCAGGGGTCAGGACCCCCCAAAACCTCTCAGAGGTACCCAAAGCCCCTCTAATCACATTCTCAATTGCCGCCAGCCAAAGTCAGGTTTCCCTGAAACCTCCTCCAATCTCTTCCCAGCCTATCCAGGATCCACCAGATCCCCTCCTGTCCTTCTCAGGATCCCATAACCCCGTCCCATTTGCCCCCAGCACCCCCAGTCTTTTTCCCAGTCCCTTCCCAGCCCCACCAGGACTCACCAAGACCCTCCCAGTCTCTTTCCAGCACAACCAGCCTCATTCCAACTCCTGCTTTCCAATCCCTGATCTTTTCCCAGCCCCACCCAGTTCACTCAAATCCCTCCCAATTACACCCAGCACCCCCAGACTCCCTCCCAGTGCCCACCAGGACCCCTGGAACCCCATCCCCCCCTCCACAGCATCCTTTAAACTCCTCAGCCCTTCCAGACCCCTGAACCCTACTCCCAGTTTAAACCAGGCTATCTCAAACTCCCTCCCAGTTACTCCCAGTACACCCCACTCCCTCTCCCAGCCCCCTCAGTGCCTCCCCCACTCCCCCCGCACTGTGGGGTCCGGGCCGTGCCCCAGTGCCGGCTCAGGGGGTGCTCCAGGCTGACGTGCTCCACCTGGCAGCTGGAGCTGACCCCGTGCCAGGGGGGGTTTCCAGCTCCTAGTGCTGCTGGAAACCAGGTCGGTGGCCACCACATGCCCTGAGAGCTCCTGCTTGCCCTGGAACCAGCTCAGCTGGATCTCGGCAGGGTAGAAATCCATCCCAGAGCAGAGCAGGCAGCTGGGGCCGGGCTGGGAGTTGGAGGGAACCAGTGAGATGGACTCACTGAGGGGCACTGGGAGAGAGTGGGGATACACTGGGATCAGCTCGGGGGAACTGGGAGAGATGAAAGAGGGCTGGTATGGCACTGAGAGTGACTGGGAAGGAAACTGGAGAGAGTGGGGGAACACTGGGAGAGAGTGGAGTGGATTAGGGCAAAGGGAGAGGGCGGTCGTCTGGGATTGGACTGGAAAAGGACTTGGAAAGATTGGGAAGGACTGGGAAGGCATTGGGAGATGGGGTGGAGGTCTGAGAGTGGGGTTAGAAGGACTGGGAGTGGACTGGGAATGGAATGGCTGTGGACTGAGGAATTGGGAGGGATTCTGGTGACACCGGGAGGGACTGTGAGGACACTGGGAGAGACTGGGATGGACTGGGAGAGCCTCACTTGCGGTGAGGGGGCAGGAGGCCCCGGGGATGGGCACAAGAAGGGCTGACGTGTCTCGGGTGGTTCCCAGGGAGGTTTTCAGGAGTTCCAGGGTCATTCCCAGGGCAGAGCCCGAGGGGACACGCTCTGCCCCACGCTCACCTCTGCGCTCCACGAGGAACGGGCTGGACAACTCGTAGTTGAGCCAGCAGTGCCTGTCCACCACAGCCCGTCTGTACTCCATCCATTGCAGATCGCTGTTCCAGTACCTGGCAGCCTTCTGTCTCAATGAAGAGATGGAGCTGTCACCCCAGTGTCTGGTTGGTACCACCAGCACAGCCCACACGGCACCAGCACTGGCTGAGCTCCATGTCCAGGAGCAGCCATGGATGCCCACGGTGCGGGCAGGCAGGAGCCAGGCAGGGGCTGCTGTGACCAGCGGCGGGGCCCCGAGGGGCTGGGGGAGCCCGTGCTGAGCATCCCTGGGCGGAGGGCACATCTCCTTCAGTGCCATCATCTGGGCCTGGACCTCCTCCAATGGCATGCCCAGGAAAAGAGGGGAGCCATGGAGAGCATCTCCAGAGACACAGCCTGACCAGCAATGTCAGCAGGCAAAACAAAGGTTTTGCTAAGCAACGGCCCTTTGATGGAGCAAAACATTTACAATCAGGGCAGTCCATTCGTGCAGATGGGGGTACACTCTGGGGCTACAGCTAAGGCCATGAGGGCACAGCAGGCTCTGGGGTCACAGCAGGCTGAGGTCACAGCAGGCTCTGGGGTCCCAGAGGTCCCAGAGCCCCGTGGTTGCACAGCACCACAGCCAGCGAGCAGTCAGTCCTTGAGCACAACTGCTGCGGCAGCAGCGGCGGCGGCGGCAGTGGTGCTGACATTGGGACAGTGGTGTCAGGACAGCGGGGGCAGCAAGAGCTGCGGGACTGGCACAGGACAAGGCACCGTGGCCCTTGCTCTGCGCCTCTTCCTCCTGCTCCTCCTGGCACTGGCCCTGCCTGCCAGGGCTGCCCAGGCAGCTCCGTGGCGAGCACAGGGAGCAGGTGAGCCGGCGGCCTGGCTCCCCTTTCCCGGGACAGCGCTCCCTTCTCCCCAGGGAGTGTTGGGGATGGTTTTGCAAAGGGCTTTAGGGAGGCTTTCCTCTGTGGGAGGGAAAGAGCCCAGAGGGGCCCTGGGCTGTTCCGGTTTTCCCTCCAGGGATGTTGCACAGGGCATGGAGAGTGTGCAGAGTGACCAGAGCCAGCCCAGATCTCCCCAGGCCCCTCTGCAGCTTTGGCCAAGTCCATTCACATCTGGCTCACACAGCTTTACCCGAGCCCCTTGCAGTGCCCAGTTCCCTATGGCAGAAGAGCATCCCAGAACACCATGGAAATGGTTCTCATCTGTGCTTCCTTCTAGACTGGGATCGTGACATGGATTATTTTGAAAAACTGCTGAATGACAGGATGAAGATTCTAGAGCATGGTGGAGGCAAGTTCTCAGTGCACCTTTCCTGACAAAATAATTTCTGTCACTGTGGCAAGAGCTCACTCCTCTCATGTTTTCCTTTACATAATCTCAGGGTTGAGGCATTCTGTAAACCATGCCCTGCTCCCTTCTGGAGCCCTGACTAATCCCACAGGATTGCTGCCAGTGGGAGGAAGGAGCATTTAGCTGTCAATGCTCTTCCCGTGTGCAATGCCAGTGTTTCCTTCCGTGTGCTCTGTGCAGCCACAGAGAAGATCAGAGAGGGAAAGGAAGGGAAGGGCCCAGGACTGTGCCCCAGGGCTGAACCTTGCATGGCTCCTTTGCCGGCCCCAGGCAGCCTGAGGATCTCCTGCAGTGCTGGGAGCTGTTGTGCTCTGCCTTTCTTTGCAGATGAACCTGTTGGGGAAGGTGATCTGGCTTCCCAACCCACGTTCAGGGATGAGTCTCAGGGAGATGGTGAGGGTAGGTCAAGGCCTTTCACCCTGAGGGAGCTGCCAGCTCAGAGCCCAAAGCTCGGCCAGGGGGCATCGCTGCAGGTGCCAGGACAGAGCCGTGCACGTGTGTGCCCTCGCCCTGTGCAATCCCCTCACTGCTCCTGAGGCTCAGGCCTGGCAGATGTTTGAGAGTGAGGGCCCTGGCTCTGGCTCAGAAGCCCAAATGTTTCTTGAACCTAATCCATGACTTTGCCAAGGATTGCCTTCTGAAGGTGCAGCCTATCCAATGGGGAATAGTTCCATCTGATCCAGCTGTCCCTTTTTCTTTCTCAAGTGATGGACCAAAAGTCTGTGCAGAAGGAGCCCCATTTCAGAGGCAGCAGTGGGCCGGTTCCAGCCTCTGTTGCAGGTGGGGAAGTGATGCCAGACACGGGCACAGGCACAGGAGGTCATTGCTGTGCCAGGCTCAGCCCTGGGCAGGGCTGTGTGGCAGCAGCTCTTCCCCCAGGGCCTGCCCTTGCACGGCCCTGCAGCAGCCAAAGCTGGAGGCGCCTCAGCTTTGAGGCCTCTGGAGCTCGTTCCCAGCTCCTGGGAAACAGGACTCATGCACCAAGGTCCCTCCCGCTGCAGCTGCTCCTGGAGCTGCCCTGAGTGCCCAGAGGCCCAAGGCACAGGAGCTGCCCCGAGCGGGAGCCCTGCTGCGAGCCCAGGGCCACAGCCAGCCCTGGCTCCCGACTGGGCAGGGGCTGCACTGGGTCCTGACAGGGCCTGACTCTGTCCCCTTGGGCTGGGGGAGCTGTCCCGGGGCAGGGAGCCTCGGGGCTGGCAGTGGCTGCTCAGGGATGGGTCGGGCCCAGGTCCCTGGAAGGAGCAACTGCCCAAGCAGCTGTGCTGGCCCCGGGCTCTCCTCCCGGCCTTCTGGGCTTTGTTGGGTGGCACAGCCTGTGCCAAGGGGTGCCAAGGTGCCTGCAGGTACCAGCTCTGCGGGAAACAAAGAATGTTCTGGCCATATCCAGCGATTTGTCTGCTCAGCAGTGGAGCACAGCACAGGCTCACGCTCCACATTGCTCCCACAGAGGCAGCCACCACCTCAACACGTGTTCCCCATTCCCAGAAGGGCACAGGAAAGGGTTTCTGTCAGGGAACACGCTGCTGGCTAGAGTTAATGGCAGGCCTGGCTATTCCATGGCACACAGGTGATGGGGACCCCTGTAAGGCTGGCAGATGACTGGGGTCTGTCATGAGGCACACGGGTAGGGTGTGGAGTTTTCCAATAAGATATGTGGGGTTTGCGTTCTTTATCAGTGGTGCATGTGGCTGGGGTTCCTCCTGAGGTTCTTAGGGGATTTGGGTCCCTTCTATGGCGTACAGGTGACTGGAGAGCTCTGTAAGGTTGGCAGGGGGGTTGAGCTCCTCATGATTTACGTGGCAGTTTAGTGGTTGTTGTCAAAGCCTGCAGAGGAGCTGAGTCCATCCTAAGGTGGACAGGGGCTGGATTCTTTTGTGAGGCACAAAGGGATATTTTGGGCTCTCTGCTAGGTTTTGCAGGGATCCCTCATGAGGCACAAAGGATATTTATGGTCTCTGCTAAGGTGTGCAGGGATCCCTCAAGAGGTGTGCAGAGGGGTTAAACTAGGCGTGTTTTTTAAGGCTTCTCAGCACAGCAAAGGGACACTGTGGCTCCAGGCTGTGCAAAGTCGGCGGGAAGCTTCCTGCAAAGCCGGGGCCCGGCCCGGGCCCAGCGGGCGGGCGGAGCCCATCCCTTGGGGGCCGGGCGGGGCCTCTGGAGCGGCCGCGCCCTGGTCGGGCCGGGTCCCGCGGCCGGGCCGGGCCGGGTCAGGGCCCCGGCGGGGAAGGGCCGCGGCCCCGGGCTGCGATGGGGCTGCCGAGCTGCGCCGGAGGCACAACAAGGGCCTGGCTACACCCTGGGCCTGTGCTGCAGCCACACACACATTGACAGCCACGGCCATTGGCCCAGGGCCTGTGCTGCAGCCACACACACATTGACAGCCACGGCCATTGGCCCTGGGCCTGTGCTGCAGCCACACACACATTGACAGCCACGGCCATTGGCCCTGGGCCTGTGCTGCAGCCACACACACATTGACAGCCACGGCCATTGGCCCTGGGCCTGTGCTGCAGCCACACACACATTGACAGCCAGGGCTGCTCCCTGGGGCATAGGAGGCACCCGGGGCTATAACTGAGGCCGTGGTTTCTCACACTGAAGGGAGGTTGGCTCTGTTCATTTGGGGGGCACAGCTTAAATCCCAGTTACCTTTGTGAACCCCCTGGGGAGGTGTTGAGGGGCAGAGAGTTCCAGCCCTTCTCATTGGGAAGTGTGGCTGATGATGTGGGACTATTTCTTTTTTTGCCCTCTAAATTTGTGTCCTGGCAGAGGGTTAAGTTTGCTTGCTTTCAGTAGGGCCCTTTTCTTCTTGGTGCTCAGTGGGGCTGCAATGCAGCCAGGGTTGAAGGAGGATCTCTGGCTGCTTGGGCCATGGTTGTGGGACACCTTGGCTTCATCCTTCTTTTGGCTGTCATTTGTGGTGGTGCTTGTGCAGGCATTTTACAGTAACTGGCTTCAGTTTGTTCATCTTGTCACCAACAATTGGGAATAAACCTCTTGAAGAGCACTGTAGTATTAAGAGGCAGGCATGACTTTGTTGAAGTGCTGGATGCACAGGCCATTGGATCACAGGGCCTTCTTGGTGGGGTCTTCGGCACCCTGGTGGTCATTGAAGAAGGAAGCTGATTCTTCTGGCAAAAAGATTGTTTTCCATGTGTGGAAAAGAATCACCATTCATTTTCCCATCCATTTCTATACAAAGTTATAAAGCCAAGTGCATTCATATCTCTCTATCTGTCTTGTTAAAATATTTTTCTGTCAATCTTATTTATGATATATTTCTATGCATGGTATTTTGTTTATTTGGAAATTAGGACACATCTGTTGAGAGCTGGAAAATAATACCATCCATCTTTGATAAAGCAAAGCTTGGGTTTAGGAGCAGACATGAACTGTGATTTCTTTCTTGCTAGACATATGCTGCCTTGTTTAGATTGACTTTGAAGTGAAATCCTGCAAAGGTGGAAAATGACTGGTGGACATGGTTGTAATATCCTTAAAAGCCCTTTTTCAAATTTTAATTCTTTTCTGCTGTTATGGTTGGTAAATACCTTCTTCCTTAAGCTATGTGCTGGCAATATTGGAGGTAGAAGATATAGTTTTATAGTTTTCTTGTCAAATTTTATTGCAGTATCTCCTCTCTAAAACCCCCTCAAAACCACATCAGCAGGCCAGCTACTGAGCACAACTTTCTGCATAGCAGCAGCTCACGTTTCTACAGTGGAAATGGCTTTTTGTACTTCTGCATATGTATCAAACACAACAAATTGAAAATCTGCTAACAGAGGAAAAAGCCTTGTTTAGTGTAGCCTGGACTTTGGGAAGGTGGTTGCTGTTAGATCAATACCCAGCAAACTGCCTACATTTTTTTTTGTGACTGCTCTCTGGTGATTTTGGCCTGGCTTCTTTAGGATGTTCAATTTTCACTTAGAAATGGCACAAGAGCACTCAGTGTGCTCCCGTGGAGCCAGTGCTGTCACAGGACAGATGGAGCTGGGACAAATGGCACATTGATTTTGATCTCAACAAGAAGCCACCACAGCTCCTCATGACAGCAACCCCACAGACTGGAAATGGATGCATTAAAATGAACTCATCACAAAGCTTTTAACTGAAACTCTGACATATGGAGCTTGTTCAGTTCTGCCTCGGAGGAAGGGAATTTGAAGACAAAGAGGTTTAGCAAGGAGATCCATGCACAGCAAAACTGTCCTCTAGCAAATGAAGTCTTAGGATGTAAACCCTCATCGATATTCTGGTTTTACCCCTGCATTTACCCAAATTCTTGGTCTTAATTCCTGTGCCAGTAGGAAAATATGACAGGGAAGTGTAGATCCTCCTTTTCTTCTTGAGCTGGGCAGCTTGGAACCTCATCTTGTCCCACAAACAGGAACAGACAAACTGCAATTTTGTTATGAAACCCTACTTTGGAAAGTTTGCCCTGTGTTTATTTTTGCCCAGAAGTATCTGAGATTCACTGGAATATTTACAAGCCATAGATAATTGATTTATTGTCGTTTCTATAGTCTTTCATATCTTACAACTTTCTGCTGCACAAGAACCTGGCTCTTGCAGAACTCTTTCCCCATGCATTTCTCCAGGGCTTCTTGCAGATAAGTGTGGGAGTCAGCCTGGCTGGGACACACAGTCAGCCAGGTTTCACCAAGAAAGAACCAGGCATTGAGTTCAAGCCCTGGGAAACATTTGTTAACTTGGGGAAAACCTAACTGTTCTTCCCAAAGTCCTTAGTGTTGTTCTGTTAATTGGTTCAAATTCTGTTCCCCTATTGGTTATTCATTCCCCTTATATGCTCATAGCTCCAGAAAGTTCTCCCCCCAGGGTATCTATTGTCATGGCCACCTTTTTCGTGTCCTCGGAGTTTGTCCCCATACAGCATTCAGTTTCTGGGCGTTGTCCCTGTTTTATTTTCCATTAAAGTTCTTTGGTTTTCAGCCAACTCTGTTGTTCCTGCTCCTTTATTTTGCTACTTAAACCCTCAATATTCCAAACCCATAAGTTTTGGGGCCACCCTCATTGCAACACATGACTGTTTCTTGAGTGTAAAACTTTTGCAATTTGAAACTTGGACATAAAATATTGAAAAGGAAATTTATAAGTATCAAGGGATAGTGTGACAGCATCTTTTCCTATAGAATGTGCAGCACCCCAAGGCCTTCATCAGTGGGGTTGTGGGTGCTTGGAGCGTTGTCCTGTGCCACTCTGGCATGTCATGAAATGGGACTTCACCTGCCACCAGCCCAGGTCACCCTCTGCCACCGCAGCTCCTTGAACCTTGTGTCATCAAAGCAGACACAAAATGTTTCTGCTGCCCCCGTCTTGGCACAATTCCACAGAGAGCTGGAATTTTTCCAAATCTTCTGTCTCCATTGTGCCATATTCCTAAAGAACCAGGAGGCCATTCTGATGAATACAGTGAGTTTCATGCATGGTTGTCAGCTCCACTTCCTGCCTAGAAATCCTGAAATTGCTTCTGAATGCTGCTCCCTTCATCTCTTGGACACCTACTCACACAGAGATGGGAAAAAATCTCCTGGCTGCTGGCTTACAAGTGAATTGTGCCAAAGTGAGAGCTCTGTGGGAAATCTCTATCCAGCTCTATCCTTTTAATATATCTGTGTGGGGGGGCGTGCATGGATGCGTCTTGTGTACAAAGGAAGGAGTGTGCAAGCAACGTGGCTGACACTTTCACTCTCCATGTTCGTTACATACCCATGGGTACAGAGACATTATGGAAACCCTGGCACAGATAAAAGCTTCTGTCCATGGATACAGAGACATCCAAGAGCCCCTGGCACAGACAGACCCTTCTGCCCACGGGTGAGGGAGGGCAGTGGGGGTGAGTGGGCAGCGAGTCCCAAACGGGAACCAGACCCAGCTCCAGCCATGCCAGACCCTACCAAGGCTCAATGCTGGCTCCTCTGGAATGGGAAAGCCCTTCAGCCTTGTCCCTGCCCAGAGGGGCAGTGCTGAGCTGCAGCACAGCTTGTTTTCCCCACAGGCTGCAGGACATGAGAACACAACACTTGCAAACACTGACTGCAAGCCACAGCTCTGGGTGCTCCCCATGAACCTCAGCCCTGGGGCCACCGTGTGCCCCAAGCTTCAGGGGATGCAGTGGGAGCCTGGCTGGGCTCTGCCCTGGGGCCATCCTGCAGTGACAGCTCCAAACAGGGAGCATTCAGCTGCCACAAACAGCCAAGCCAGGGCTGCAGGGGAGCTGGTCCAGCCCAGACCGCACTGTTGTGTGCTGTGCTCTGGGGCTGGGGCTCCCTGCAGAGGGGACAGGACTGAAGTGCCAGGGGAAACAAAGAAGCTTCAGCTGAAGCCTAACTGAGCTGGGGGGATGGGCTGGGAGGAGTGGGGAGGCTCAAGGGGAGTCACAGAGCTCATCCTGCTGGAAGGATGAGGAACAGGGAGTGGGAACTCAGCAGTGAGGAGAGCTAAGGGTTGGAGAGCAGCTCTGAATGACACTAAAATCTCATCAGGCCTCTGAGACATTGCTGCTCTTCAGCAAGTGACAGGATGAGTCCCTAAGCCTGGGGCTTGGTCTTCCTCGTGGTGAGGGGCATCGAGGAAGGCACCAGTGTGATGGAGACTGCGATGGGCTGGGAACTCACTGGGGGAAAGGAGGGAGCAGTTATGAAGTAAAAGGCAGGTGGGGGGGAGAACTGTTCAGAGAAGGGCTGAGCTACAGCTTCAGAAGCTGAAAAATGTCATTTGGGGTAATGACAGATTGATTTCATTTCAGAAGGTATTGAACAAGTTTAATTTTGGGGAGGTGTCATGTTTTCCCCTGCAGGTGTACGCTCTGCAAACTTGAGCTGCGTTGCCGAAATGCTCAAGCAAGTCTCTGCTGCAGGTCACACCATTTCTCCTTTGGCTGATTCCGGCCCGGTGCTGAGCTGCAGCTGAGCCCTGGCAGAGCCCAGAGCAGCCTCAGCATCCACAGAGCCCGGCTGCAAGGAGAGAAACCAGAAACCGCCCGTCAGCTGAAGGCTCCTGTCCCCCTTGTCCCAGCTCCCACCGTGCCCAGGCCATGCTGGCCGTGCCCAGAGCGGTGCCCAAAGCTGCCCATCATTGCTGCCTTGGGCACAGAGCAGGAGGGCAGGACTGTGCCCAGCCTGCAGCCAGCCATGGCACATCCAGCCCCTCAGCAGCTGCCACAGCAGGATGCTCCTGTGCTCGCTGCCATCTCCCAAAAGCTCTTATCTCACCCTGCCAAGGAGACGGGGACCCGCCTCACGCCATCGCTGCTGGAAGAAAAGCTGGTCCCAAACGATGTCCTCAGCCTTCTCCAAGGACACGGCCCATCCACGCTGCAGCTGGGCCCAAGCACTTCCTGATCCACACTGGACCTCACCTAGAACACTTCCTTTAGAGAAACAAATGACAAATGAATGAAAATAGATTACAGACAAAAAGGGGAGACACGAGAAAAGGTAAAAAATCTTATCTCTGTCAGGGGCTGGAGGAAGGCCCAACCTCTACATGCCAGGGAAAAATTCACCCAGGGGCGAGGGAAGCCCATGGTTTTTCCCTTTCCCCCTGCATTCCCCCAAAAGTAATGGTGATCTCAAAGCAAGCAAGGGCAGTGGAGCAGCCCAAGCCCTTCCTTGCCTGCAAAGCAAAGCAGCCATGCACAGTTCTGCAGTCCCACCTCTGCTGCTGCCACGGGCTTTGTTTGTGTCAGGCTGGGTGCCCCAGCTCCAGCCCCAGCCCAGGGCACGGTGGGTGCTGGGGGCTGTTGGCAGGGCCAGGAGCCAACTCCCATTTTGTACCCAGCCCAGCCCATCCCCCCAGCCCTGCCAAAAAGCAGCTTGGCAGCCGACGGAAGAATCCGTTTTATCCTCCCCAGCAAAGGGGGAACCTGTGCAATGCCCAAATCTGGGAGCATCCCCCTGGGTCTGGACTCATCTGCAAATTCGCTGTGGAGCCTGGCTTTGAAGAAGATGCCAGAATCCAAGTCCATCATCTTCAGCTTTTCTGTGGCCAGGTGGAGGAAGAGGTTGTCATCCTTGATGTCTTCCTTGCTGTCCCCAGCAGCAGCAGCCCCACCTGGTACAGCTACTCCAGGGGCTCCTTCTCCTTCCCTGGGGGTGAGACCAGGCTGTCAGTGTTCTGCCCAGGGCCCCAGCTGCCAGTGAACCAGGACAAGCCAAACCAGCTCAGATGGGGGCTACCAGTGCTGGGCAGAGCAGCTCAGCTCCAGCACAAGGGCTGTGTGTTCCCATCTGATGACGCCCGTGCAGTGACACAGGCAGGACAGAAAAGTCTGGGGTTCTTTGCTCCTGATTGCCAGGGCATGGGTGGAGCTGTAACTTACCAGGGCCCTGCATCAAAGCGTGCCTGTGGCTCTCTCCCTTCTTCTATGGCTGATGAATATTCTGCATCCAAGGATCACTGATCAGATCTTCTAATGAGGGCCTTTCCGTGTCCAGCATGGATAAACACCTCCTGATCAGACCTTGGCACTCTGGAGAGAGAAACCAGAAACCACTGGTCAGCTGGAGAAGTCTCCAGTCTGCTTTGCCCCACTCTTCCCATGCCCAGGCCGTGCTGCATGTGCTCAGAGCTGGGCCTAAACCTTCCCATCAGTTCTTTGTTTTGGAGGAGAGCAGGACATGTGCCACCCCCTCAGCAGCTGCCAGAGCAGGATGCTCACGAGCCTGCTGCTGTCTCCCAGCACTGGTATTCCCCCCGTGCCCAGAGATGAGGATCCACCTTGAGAGAGCCGTTGTGGCAGTGAGAGCTGATGGTCCCAGCTGATGTTCTGGCCCCTCCTGAAAGGGTGCTCCCCACAGACCATCTGGTGCAGCAGGATGCCCAGGGACCAGATGGTAGCTGGCTTGCCGTAGTACCAGCCAAACTTGGTCCATTCCGGGGGGCTGTAGGACAGGGTTCCTATAGAATACAGATACAAGGCCTGACCATGAGAAGTTAAAACCCACTCAGTGCTGGGCAAAATCCATGCTTTCATCCTCCCTGCCTGCATGGCCCAAAACACATTATGAGGCCACGGCAAACAAGGTGAGCACAGCAGTGCAAGCCCTTTCTCATCTGCACACCAAACCGGCTGGTGCACAGGTTCTGGCCCCCCCTCTCTGCCACCGCCACCCACAAGTGTTTCTGTCGGGCTGGGTGGCCCAGCCCCAGTCCTGGGCAGAGTTGCTGGCAAAGGCTGCCAGCAAGGCTGGAAGCTAGCCCCCCACTTGCCCCAACTCAAAAGCAACTCGGCTGAAGGCTCAGTGCCATGACTGGCAGCAAAAGGGAGAATCCCCACTACCACACCCAGGCTGGGCCAGGAGATGTTGGGCCAGGAGATGCCGGGACCGGGCGCACACCGCTGTGTGGGCTTACCTGCAAAGTGAGTGTAGGCTGTGTCCTGCAGGTAGGTGCCACAGCCGAAGTCAATCAGTTTTGCCTGCCCGGTGGCCAGGTCAACCAGGACATTCTGTGGCTTGATGTCCCTGTGCAGGACCCCGCAGCTGGTGCAGTGCCGCACGGCCTCCAGCACCTGGCGGAACAGCTCCCGCGCCACCTCCTCGGACAGGAACCCCCGTGCCCGGATGAAATGATGAAGGTCCTGGCACCGCTCCGGGCGCTCCAGCACCATCACGATGTTGTTGGGGAGCTCAAGCCACTCCAGCAGCTGGATGACACCAGGGAAGCCGGTGGACACCTTGTCCAGCAGCACGATCTCCAGGGGTGCGCTGGTGCCGTCGGGCTGCGGGAAGACCACGATGCCGTCAGCGGGGCTGATGCCGTGCCAGGGCTCGGGAAGCCCTCATGCAGCCCGGGATGCTCTGCTGGCCCCACGCCCCCTCTCCCTCCAGGGTCCTGGCGGCTTCCACTCTGCCGGGCCTCGGCTTCTCCCGCTGGTCTCGCTCACTCACCAGTTCGCCCCAGTGCCGGACGCGGTTCCGCGGCACCCTTTTGATGGCCACCTGCAAGCCAAGGCCAACAGCGGGCTGAGCTCGCCGCCCGCTCTGCCGAGCCCCATCCTCCTCCTCCTCCTGCGCCCCCTCCTCCTGTGCCCGCCGCCGGCCCCGCCACTCACCGGGGCGCCGTCCGAGAGCCGCGTCGCCGCCCAGACGCTGCCGAAGCCGCCGCGCCCCAGCAGCGAACCCACCCGGTACCGCTGCTTCAGGCCCTGCTGCGCCTTCCCTGCCGGCGAGACGCGGCTGTCAGCGCTCGGCCCGGGGCCAGGAACGGCCCCCGAGTGCCCCTCAGCCGCCCCGGGCCGGGCAGCCCCAGGCGTTCGCTCTTTGGAACGGGACAGCGGCGGCTCGGGGCCGGCGGCCGCGCTGCCGAGCGGCGGAGCTCGGGCCGGGGGAGCCGCAGCGCAGGCGGCGGGAGCGGCCGCGCCGCGTGTGTCCTCCACGGGCCCCGGGAGGAGCCGGGGTCGGGGACGGGGCCGGGGCCGGGGCTGGATCCCACGTTGGGGTCGGGGCCGGGGCCGGGCTCGGGTCAGGGCCAGGTGGAGCCAAAGGGAGGCGATGCCGCCCCAGCCCCAGGCACTGATGCCCGCCCAGCAGCGCCACCGCCAGCACGCCCAGAGCCAGGCGAAGGCGAGAGCACGGCGGGACGCCCGGGTCCGGCGACGGGGCCGGGGACGGGGCAGCCCCGCCCGGGGGCGGGCCAGGGGCATGGCCCGGCCTGGAACTGTGAGAGGGAGACTGGGAGAGGAGGGGGACACAGGGAAAGGGAGTGAGAGAGGGTGCGGGACTGCGGCAGAGGGTGTGGGACAGCGGGAGAGGGACAGGGGAAACAGAGAGTTGATAAAATTGTTTGTTTTGCTGCTGCCGCTGCTGCCGCTGCTGCCGCTGCTGCTGCCGCTGCAACTGAAGCCCTGGGGCCGTTTGTCCCCGTGTCCGTTTTTCTGTTCCCTGCTCACGCCCGTGCCAAGCCCCGCGTGCCCCAGGGGCACCCCCTGAACCTTCTCTTCCCATGGAAAAATCGTCTTTCAAGTGCAGGCATCCACGGCCAAAATTGGGAGTCTGCCTCCAGAATTCCGTATCTATGCAAGGATAGCTCCCAGACAAAAGCTGCCAGGACTGTGTAGGTTCCCTTGGCTTCCCGAGGGCCAGCTCTCATTGCCTTTGAAACACTGGGGCTCCCTGCTTTCCTTCCTATGGAAAAGATCTGTCCTTCTTGTCCTGATGGCCATGGACACAACTGGGATTTGGCCTCCCAAATTCCATCTATGCAAGTGTTATAAATGAGAAATAAAAGTCCCGATGTTCAGCAAAATTTAGATTGCTTTTTTTGATATAGACAGAGCAAGCAGCACGCTGGGGAACATGAGGGGTCACCGCCCACTCCACGCTCCACTGAACCTTGGTTTGCAGCCTCTTCTTAAACTGTGGTTTCTCATTGTAATCAATAATTTTTGGATTTTTGTTGTCATAAGCAGTGGTGGTTGAATAAACATCCTTACACAAATTCACAAAGCCTTTTGTGATAATCAGTCACAGATTGCCATCTGGTCCTTGCAGATAACCACCAGAGATGTTCTGGAAGTCTGGTCCTTGACATAGGCAGCATTGATCAGATAAAGGCAGGAAGGGCTATTGGGAAGTCTGATTTTGCAAGCTGGTAGCTGATACAACTTATTTGGAAAACAGAACATATTATAATGTAACATAATACAACATAATATAACATAACAAGGTGATTTTAAACAGAATGATTTTATCATACCGTTTCCTTTATCTAGTGTCCATGCTTCACTCCAGAGCTTAGTATTCTGGTTTATACAAACCCCAATGCTTTTGTGATTAACACGAATCTTTTATCAATTATCACAATTTCCCCACTTCTCTTTTTTTATCCCATTGATTCGTGTTCTGGCTTCAAATTTTGTCAGTACCTCTTGTACTAGATTTAATTCATCTACTGCCATTAATTTGGTTGCCTTCTCAGGGTCTATTGGTATTGTAGCAACTTGCATTCCTTGAACCACCGACTGGATTAGTCGAATGAAGCACGGAACAAGACAAGGGATGATCAGTAGTCCTAATAATGCACATGTTGACATAAACCCTAATTTCTTCCACCAAGCTCCCCCCAACAGGTTATTCCACCAATTATCATTAAGCATAGAGTTCCAGGTTTGTACAGGTACATGGGCTATTCGTTTTATTTCTTCTGCAATTTTAGTAATTACTTCACCACTATCATCAATTTCTAAGCAGCATTCAGAATTATTAAACTTCCCACACACTCCCCCTTCTTCAGCTAACAGATAGTCCAGAGCTAGTCGGTTTTGATAGACTGCTGCTCTATTTTGGGTAAGTTGTTTAGCTATTAATTCCATTGCTCAGGCTGTCCGGTTTGAAGTAATTTCTACTACAGCTTGTAGCCTGATAATTCAATTTAGCATATAAATTGGAGTGCGATAGCCCCAGCTCCCATCTTGAGCCCAGGTAGCTGGTCCATAATATTCAATAATTCGTTCTGAGGGCCATTCATCATCCTTCCAGATTTGTGTTCCCCCTATGACTGTGCTCCTTTTATTTCGATACAAAGTTTCATACAAGGAAACTCTTAACACTCTACTACCCTTTTCCTTTGGTAATGTAAAAAAACCAGGCTGGATAATCCCTAGAGTACATGTCCCTCTCCATCTTTTTGGTAAGGTATTATAAGCTTTTTTCCCACAGATCCAAAATATTCCGTCTGGGGCTTTCCAGCTTAGTTTAACTGATTCAGGTTGTTGCCAATAGGTCCTTACACGTTTTACTTCTTCATATGGGTTGGCTTTATTTTTATTATACCAGCATAGTCCTGTAAATTGTTCTTTATACAATTACCCTTACTTAACTTTCCCCAATATCCTTCTGGAGCTTTGGGCCACCAAGACTGATTGCTTGCATTTGTAATCAGGATAGTCTTACAGGGGGTGTGCCCCACATATTGGGTAAAGTTAGTTCCCTGACGTGTTATACATACCTCTCCTATTACCTCATGACTTAGAACCCACCCTTCAGGTCTATTGACTTCCCTCGATATTTCTGTTTGATTCCACTGTAACAACTGCTCTGGACCCAATCCCTCCTCCCTCCATGGCCATTGTTCAGTCATCTGCATTCCTCCACAGATCCAACAGTGAGTTAAGTTCAGTTCAGTAGTGATTTCTTTCATTAATTCTACAAATGATTTTTTTCCCCATGTGTGTAAGTCCCGTTCGCTGAGTTGTTTTATTTTCTCATACAAGTTAAAATTTTCCCCATGGTTTGTCCTTGTTCCTTTGAACACTTTAGTTATATTTTTCATCAATTCTTCCTTGTAGTGATCTTGTACTCCTCCCTGATCTGAATATCCCCACATACCTTCTTTTGTGAAGCAGAGGTGTGTCTCTCCTACTGGACAACTTTGGTATGCTGATGGAGCCCACCCTCCTTTTCCCAAATTGGTGGCTACCCAGTAACTTCTTCCCATAATAGTGCAAGTTTCTAAGTTGTGTTTATTATAGCAGGCTGAATTGATATGTGTATGGAAGGCAAGGGTGGATACCGTGCATCCCTGTACCCAATTGTCTGGTGACACTTGGAACAAGCATCAGCACTATTTCCTTTTATCATCATTAGCAATAGGATGACTCCCATGACCATTTTCATCCCTCTGCCTCCCTCAAGGCCTACGGGGTTGCTGCCAGTAGCCGAGGTTTGTTTAATCTTCTCGGCAGCAGGGAATATGTCCTGGGGTCTCCCACTTTGTCTTTCTCTTTTGGTAGTGTTTTTTAATTTTGTCCCAGCTTTTAGCTTTAACATTCCAGTACGAGGTACAGCAGTAACAGCTTGGTATACGTCACCTTTTTTGGTACTTCTTTGTCAATACCTCGGCTGTGGCTTTTTTTTTTTGTTCCATTTTCAAATAACTCCTACTAGTTATGATCATCAATTTCATTTTCTCTTTGTGCTGATAGGGTATTAAGTACCTTAATAGTTTCCTTACATTTATTTCTTCCACACTGAACACATAATGCAAATGAGGGATACCCACCATAGGAATGACACCACCACAACTCAGCGCAATATGGACACCCTTTTTTTTTTTTTTTATGAACGGGCTACAATCACACCCCTTCTGGTGACTCAAAAGACTGCATTAATTCTTCTAGGGCTTGTCCAAAGAGATTGGGAGATTCTCTAAAGCTCTGAGGCAATACTGTCCAAAGCAGTTGTTGTTTCCTGCCCTTTTCAGGATCTTCCCATTCAAAGGCAAAGTAATCTCTACTACTTTCCTCTAATGGGCATGCCCAGAAGGCATCTTTTAGATCTATTACACTATACCAAGTGTAGTCAGGGGACAACTCTTTTAAGAGAGTGTAGGGGTTTGCTACTACAGGAAATTTGGTAAGAGTTTGCTGATTTATAGCCCTCAAATCCTGTACCAATCTGTAATTCCCGTCTGTCTTTTTGACAGGCAGAATAGGAGTATTATGTGGGGACATACATGGTTCTAAAGCCCCCTGTTGCAAAAGCCTTTCTATGAGAGGCTTAAGGCCCCGTCTCCCTTCCAGTGATATTGGATATTGATGAACTCAGATAGGTAAATCGGGATCAGTGATTTTCACCTTGATAGGTTTCATTTTTAACTTCCCTACTTCCCTAGGGGTGTACCACACCTCAGGACATATTTGCTCCTCGTCCTTTTGGGTTAAAGCAAAAATTTTAAGCTGCCCTTGGGATACTTCAATTTTCAAATCCAATGCTATTATTAAATCCCTCCCCAATAAATTATTTTCTGCCTCTAGTGATGCCTTTAGTTTTAAGTGTTCCTATTCTCCTTGGATGTGCTTTTCTGATGTGCTAGGGTGATGAAGACAAAACAGTCCTATTCTAGTTAAGAACTCAAGGACAGTTTCTCCAAACTTCAGGCCCTAAGCACAAACAACATGGAAACGTGGAGAGTGGGTTCATGCAAATGAACCAAAACCTATAAAAGTGTAAGATTTTGTGGCCAACCCCTCCTTTGCTTCCATCTTGGAGCCATCCAGGCAGGGGTCACAACTGTAGCACTCATACTGCTAGGGTGTGGCTTTTGGAGGCCTTTCGTGACCTCTCAATAAATACCCATTTTATTCCCCTGAACTCTGTGTGTAGCCTCTGTTCCAGCTCCTCAAGGCATCAGAGCAGAGCAGCATTTAGAAGCAGTTTCAGGATTTCTAGGCAGGAAGTGGAGCTGACAACCACCTGCATCTGTGCTGCTGTGCTGGGAGTCTCTTCCCTCCACTCTGCTCACAGGCACTGCCCTGCAGAGACAGACAAGGGCTCAGGAAGCACCTGGGTCACACAGGGCACAGCAGGACACTTTATTTTACTTCAATGCACAGTGATCATGGCTCCTTACTGTCTCTGCTTAACACAAGCCCAGTAGATACTGATGTAGCAATACTGTGACTAATGGCATCCCTTTATGGAAAATATTATCAAAAGTTAAAAAAAAAAAAAAAAAGAAAAAGAAGAAAAGTAGAACACACTAATTGGAATAGCAAAAAAGACACATGGCACAAAGCAGTCTGGGCAGCCTGTAATGAGTTCCATTCTTAATGTTATGCAGAAAGGCACTTTATTGTTTCTGGAAAGCAGACCCCAATGATCCCCGTGGTGCATTTGGTGCTGAGCCCTTGAAGCTCAGGGCCTAAGAGGAGATTGCACAAACCCTTGTAGGAGTCCAATTCAGAAGAACCTTTCAGCTGCTGCACATCCCTGTGCCTTGGGCTGGCCCAGACTTCTTCTGGGGGATGTGTTGTACCACAGCCCTGCCCTGGGAGAGAGATTCCTTTCTCCTTGTTTCCAGTCTGGGCCTCCCCAGCTGCCCTTGGCATTAATTGTTTCTTTCTCTGGATATTCTCTACTATGTCAAAAGGATCCATCATCTCTGAAACTGCCTGTCAATCCCTCTCAGGGCTCTCCTCTGCTCTCCTCAGTCTCCAGTGCCCTGAGCACAGAGCTCCTTTGACCACTATAAAGTGGTGATGTGCTTGAGGCCATGGGCACCTGGACATGAATGACAGTTCTTGTCTGTAGGAAGGAAAGCACAGAAGCCCAGGGTTTTGAAGGCAGATGAGAGGCAGTCACCAGAGGCCAAGGCAAGCCAGACCTGTTGGTCTTAGTCTGGGAGAAATCCTTGCATAGATGGAATCTGGGAGGCCAAATCCCAGTTGTGTCCATGGGCATCAGGACAAGAAGGACAGATCTTTTCCATAGGAAGGAAAGCAGGGAGCCCCAGTGTTTCAAAGGCAATGAGAGCTGGCCCTCGGGAAGCCAAGGGAACCTACACAGTCCTGGCAGCTTTTGTCTGGGAGCTATCCTTGCATAGATACGGAATTCTGGAGGCAGACTCCCAATTTTGGCCGTGGATGCCTGCCCTTGAAAGACGATTTTTCCATGGGAAGAGAAGGTTCAGGGGGTGCCCCTGGGGCACGCGGGGCTTGGCACGGGCGTGAGCAGGGAACAGAAAAACGGACACGGGGACAAACGGCCCCAGGGCTTCAGTTGCAGCGGCAGCAGCAGCGGCAGCAGCGGCAGCAGCGGCAGCAGCAAAACAAACAATTTTATCAACTCTCTGTTTCCCCTGTCCCTCTCCCGCTGTCCCACACCCTCTGCCGCAGTCCCGCACCCTCTCTCACTCCCTTTCCCTGTGTCCCCCTCCTCTCCCAGTCTCCCTCTCACAGTTCCAGGCCGGGCCATGCCCCTGGCCCGCCCCCGGGCGGGGCTGCCCCGTCCCCGGCCCCGTCGCCGGACCCGGGCGTCCCGCCGTGCTCTCGCCTTCGCCTGGCTCTGGGCGTGCTGGCGGTGGCGCTGCTGGGCGGGCATCAGTGCCTGGGGCTGGGGCGGCATCGCCTCCCTTTGGCTCCACCTGGCCCTGACCCGAGCCCGGCCCCGGCCCCGACCCCAACGTGGGATCCAGCCCCGGCCCCGGCCCCGTCCCCGACCCCGGCTCCTCCCGGGGCCCGTGGAGGACACACGCGGCGCGGCCGCTCCCGCCGCCTGCGCTGCGGCTCCCCCGGCCCGAGCTCCGCCGCTCGGCAGCGCGGCCGCCGGCCCCGAGCCGCCGCTGTCCCGTTCCAAAGAGCGAACGCCTGGGGCTGCCCGGCCCGGGGCGGCTGAGGGGCGCTCGGGGGCCGTTCCTGGCCCCGGGCCGAGCGCTGACAGCCGCGTCTCGCCGGCAGGGAAGGCGCAGCAGGGCCTGAAGCAGCGGTACCGGGTGGGTTCGCTGCTGGGGCGCGGCGGCTTCGGCAGCGTCTGGGCGGCGACGCGGCTCTCGGACGGCGCCCCGGTGAGTGGCGGGGCCGGCGGCGGGCACAGGAGGAGGGGGCGCAGGAGGAGGAGGAGGATGGGGCTCGGCAGAGCGGGCGGCGAGCTCAGCCCGCTGTTGGCCTTGGCTTGCAGGTGGCCATCAAAAGGGTGCCGCGGAACCGCGTCCGGCACTGGGGCGAACTGGTGAGTGAGCGAGACCAGCGGGAGAAGCCGAGGCCCGGCAGAGTGGAAGCCGCCAGGACCCTGGAGGGAGAGGGGGCGTGGGGCCAGCAGAGCATCCCGGGCTGCATGAGGGCTTCCCGAGCCCTGGCACGGCATCAGCCCCGCTGACGGCATCGTGGTCTTCCCGCAGCCCGACGGCACCAGCGCACCCCTGGAGATCGTGCTGCTGGACAAGGTGTCCACCGGCTTCCCTGGTGTCATCCAGCTGCTGGAGTGGCTTGAGCTCCCCAACAACATCGTGATGGTGCTGGAGCGCCCGGAGCGGTGCCAGGACCTTCATCATTTCATCCGGGCACGGGGGTTCCTGTCCGAGGAGGTGGCGCGGGAGCTGTTCCGCCAGGTGCTGGAGGCCGTGCGGCACTGCACCAGCTGCGGGGTCCTGCACAGGGACATCAAGCCACAGAATGTCCTGGTTGACCTGGCCACCGGGCAGGCAAAACTGATTGACTTCGGCTGTGGCACCTACCTGCAGGACACAGCCTACACTCACTTTGCAGGTAAGTCCACACAGCACTGTGCTCCCGGTCCCGGCATCTCCTGGCCCAACATCTCCTGGCCCAGCCTGGGTGTGGTAGTGGGGATTCTCCCTTTTGCTGCCAGTCATGGCACTGAGCCTTCAGCCGAGTTGCTTTTGAGTTGGGGCAAGTGGGGGGCCAGCTTCCAGCCTTGCTGGCAGCCTTTGCCAGCAACTCTGCCCAGGACTGGGGCTGGGCCACCCAGCCCGACAGAAACACTTGTGGGTGGGGGTGGCAGAGAGGGGGGCCAGAACCTGTGCACCAGCCGGTTTGGTGTGCAGATGAGAAAGGGCTTGCACTGCTGTGCTCACCTTGTTTGCCGTGGCCTCATAATGTGTTTTGGGCCATGCAGGCAGGGAGGATGAAAGCAGGGATTTTGCCCAGCACTGAGTGGGTTTTAACTTCTCATGGTCAGGCCTTGTATCTGTATTCTATAGGAACCCTGTCCTACAGCCCCCCGGAATGGACCAAGTTTGGCTGGTACTACGGCAAGCCAGCTACCATCTGGTCCCTGGGCATCCTGCTGCACCAGATGGTCTGTGGGGAGCACCCTTTCAGGAGGGGCCAGAACATCAGCTGGGACCATCAGCTCTCACTGCCACAACGGCTCTCTCAAGGTGGATCCTCATCTCTGGGCACGGGGGGAATACCAGTGCTGGGAGACAGCAGCAGGCTCGTGAGCATCCTGCTCTGGCAGCTGCTGAGGGGGTGGCACATGTCCTGCTCTCCTCCAAAACAAAGAACTGATGGGAAGGTTTAGGCCCAGCTCTGAGCACATGCAGCACGGCCTGGGCATGGGAAGAGTGGGGCAAAGCAGACTGGAGACTTCTCCAGCTGACCAGTGGTTTCTGGTTTCTCTCTCCAGAGTGCCAAGGTCTGATCAGGAGGTGTTTATCCATGCTGGACACGGAAAGGCCCTCATTAGAAGATCTGATCAGTGATCCTTGGATGCAGAATATTCATCAGCCATAGAAGAAGGGAGAGAGCCACAGGCACGCTTTGATGCAGGGCCCTGGTAAGTTACAGCTCCACCCATGCCCTGGCAATCAGGAGCAAAGAACCCCAGACTTTTTTGTCCTGCCTGTGTCACTGCACGGGGGTCATCAGATGGGAACACACAGCCCTTGTGCTGGAGCTGAGCTGCTCTGCCCAGCACTGGTGGCCCCCATCTGAGCTGGTTTGGCTTGTCCTGGTTCACTGGCAGCTGGGGCCCTGGGCAGAACACTGACAGCCTGGTCTCACCCCCAGGGAAGGAGAAGGAGCCCCTGGAGTAGCTGTACCAGGTGGCGCTGCTGCTGCTGGGGACAGCAAGGAAGACATCAAGGATGACAACCTCTTCCTCCACCTGGCCACAGAAAAGCTGAAGATGATGGACTTGGATTCTGGCATCTTCTTCAAAGCCAGGCTCCACAGCGAATTTGCAGATGAGTCCAGACCCAGGGGGATGCTCCCAGATTTGGGCATTGCACAGGTTCCCCCTTTGCTGGGGAGGATAAAACGGATTCTTCCGTCGGCTGCCAAGCTGCTTTTTGGCAGGGCTGGGGGGATGGGCTGGGCTGGGTACAAAATGGGAGTTGGCTCCTTGCCCTGCCAACAGCCCCCAGCACCCACCGTGCCCTGGGCTGGGGCTGGAGCTGGGGCACCCAGCCTGACACAAACAAAGCCCGTGGCAGCAGCAGAGGTGGGACTGCAGAACTGTGCATGGCTGCTTTGCTTTGCAGGCAAGGAAGGGCTTGGGCTGCTGCACTGCCCTTGCTTGCTTTGAGATCACCATTACTTTTGGGGGCAATGCAGGGGAAAGGGAAAAACCATGGGCTTCCCTCACCCCGGGTGAATTTTTCCCTGGCATGTAGAGGTTGGGCCTTCCTCCAGCCCCTGACAGAGATAAGATTTTTTACCTTTTCTCGTGTCTCCCCTTTTTGTCTGTAATCTATTTTCATTCATTTGTCATTTGTTTCTCTAAAGGAAGTGTTCTAGGTGGGGTCCAGTGTGGATCAGGAAGTGCTTGGGCCCAGCTGCAGCGTGGATGGGCCGTGTCCTTGGAGAAGGCTGAGGACATCGTTTGGGACCAGCTTTTCTTCCAGCAGCGATGGCGTGAGGCGGGTCCCCGTCTCCTTGGCAGGGTGAGATAAGAGCTTTTGGGAGATGGCAGCGAGCACAGGAGCATCCTGCTGTGGCAGCTGCTGAGGGGCTGGATGTGCCATGGCTGGCTGCAGGCTGGGCACAGTCCTGCCCTCCTGCTCTGTGCCCAAGGCAGCAATGATGGGCAGCTTTGGGCACCGCTCTGGGCACGGCCAGCATGGCCTGGGCACAGTGGGAGCTGGGACAAGGGGGACAGGAGCCTTCAGCTGACGGGCGGTTTCTGGTTTCTCTCCTTGCAGCCGGGCTCTGTGGATGCTGAGGCTGCTCTGGGCTCCGCCAGGGCTCAGCTGCAGCTCAGCACCGGGCCGGAATCAGCCAAAGGAGAAATGGTGTAACCTGCAGCAGAGACTTGCTTGAGCATTTTGGCAACACAGCTCAAGTTTGCAGAGAGTACACCTGCAGGGGAAAACATGACACCCCCTAAAAATTAAACTTGTTCAATACCTTCTGAAATGAAATCAATCTGGGATGACCCCAAGTGACATTTTTCAGCCTGCTCGAGCTGTAGCTCAGCCCTTCTCTGAACAGTTCTCCCCCCCACCTGCCCTTTATTTCACAACTGCTCCCTCCTTTCCCCCAGTGAGTTCCCAGCCCATCGCAGTCTCCATCACACTGCTGCCCCTCACCACGAGGAAGACCAAGCCCCAGGCTTAGGGACTCATCCTGTCACTGACTGAAGAGCAGCAATGTCTCAGAGGCCTGATGAGATTTTTTTGTCATTCAGAGCTGCTCTCCAGCCCTCAGCTCTCCTCACTGCTGAGTTCCCACTCCCTGTTCCTCATCCTTCCAGCAGGATGAACTCTGTGACTCCCCTTGAGCCTCCCCACTCCTCCCAGCCCACCCACCCAGCTCAGTTAGGTTAAGCTGAAGCTTCTTTGTTTCTTCTGGCACTTCAGTCCAGTCCCCTCTGCAGGGAGCCCCAGCCCCAGAGCACAGCACACAACAGTGCAGTCTGGGCTGGACCAGCTCCCCTCCAGCCCTGGCTTGGCTGTTTGTGGCAGCTGAATGCTCCCTGTTTGCAGCTGTCACTGCAGGATGGCCCCAGGGCAGAGCCCAGCCAGGCTCCCACTGCATCCCCTGAAGCTCGGGGCACACGGTGGCCCCAGGGCTGAGGTTCATGGGGAGCACCCAGAGCTGTGGCTTGCAGTCAGTGTTTGCAAGTGTTGTGTTCTCATGTCCTGCAGCCTGTGGGGAAAACAACCTGTGCTGCAGCTCAGCACTGCCCCTCTGGGCAGGGACAAGGCTGAAGGGCTTTCCCATTCCAGAGGAGCCAGCATTGAGCCTTGGTAGGGTCTGGCATGGCTGGAGCTGGGTCTGGTTCCCGTTTGGGACTCGCTGCCCACTCACCCCCACTGCCCTCCCTCACCCGTGGGCAGAAGGGTCTGTCTGTGCCAGGGGCTCTTGGATGTCTCTGTATCCATGGACAGGAGGGTCTGTCTGTGCCAGGGGCTCTTGGATGTCTCTGTATCCATGGACAGAAGGTTTTATCTGTGCCAAAGTTTCCATAATGATTTTGTACCCATGAGTATGGAACAAACACAGAGACTGAAAGTGTCAGCCACGTTGCCAATGGCCAATGGCCGTGGCTGTCAATGTGTGTGTGGCTGCAGCACAGGCCCAGGGCCAATGGCCGTGGCTGTCAATGTGTGTGTGGCTGCAGCACAGGCCCAGGGTGTAGCCAGGCCCTTGTTGTGCCTCCGGCGCAGCTCGGCAGCCCCATCGCAGCCCGGGGCCGCGGCCCTTCCCCGCCGGGGCCCTGACCCGGCCCGGCCCGGCCGCGGGACCCGGCCCGACCAGGGCGCGGCCGCTCCAGAGGCCCCGCCCGGCCCCCAAGGGATGGGCTCCGCCCGCCCGCTGGGCCCGGGCCGGGCCCCGGCTTTGCAGGAAGCTTCCCGCCGACTTTGCACAGCCTGGAGCCACAGTGTCCCTTTGCTGTGCTGAGAAGCCTTAAAAAACACGGCTAGTTTAACCCCTCTGCACACCTCATGAGGAATCCCTGCACTCCTTTGCAGAGACCATAAATATCCTTTGTGCCTCATGAGGGATCCCTGCAAAACCGAGCAGAGAGCCCAAAATATCCCTTTGTGCCTCACAAAAGAATCCAGCCCCTGTCCACCTTAGGATGGACTCAGCTCCACTGCAGGCTTTGACAACAACCACTAAACTGCCACGTAAATCATGAGGAGCTCAACCCCCCTGCCAACCTTACAGAGCTCTCCAGTCACCTGTACGCCATAGAAGGGACCCAAATCCCCTAAGAACCTCAGGAGGAACCCCAGCCACATGCACCACTGACAAAGAACCCAAACCCCACATATCTTATTGGAAAACTCCACACCATACCCGTGTGCCTCATGACAGACCCCAGTCATCTGCCAGCCTTACAGGGGTCCCCATCACCTGCGTGCCATGGAATAGCCAGGCCTGCCATTAACTCTAGCCAGCAGCGTGTTCCCTGACAGAAACCCTTTCCAGTGCCCTTCTGGGAATCGGGAACACGTGTTGAGGTGCTGGCTGCATCTGTAGGAGCAATGGGGAGCCTGAGTCCCTGCTGTGCTCCACTGCTGAGCTGGCAGCTCGCTGGTCACAGCCAGGACATTCTCTGTTTGCCCCAGAGCTGGGGCCTGCAGGCACCTTGGCACCCCTTGGCACAGGCTGTGCCACCCAACAAAGCCCAGGAGGCCACGAGGAGAACCCGAGGGCGGCAGGAAGCTGAGAGAACCCCCTGCTCTAGAACTGAGGGAGTTCCTTCAGAAGCAAAGACAGTGACTTGAGGAGATTCCTACTGTGCTCAAAGTTTGCCTCTGAAGACTCAGGGATGAGCTTGTCAGAAATCTGAGAAAATAGCTGGGAAAAGGTTTTGCCTAATTTGGTTGTGACTAGGTACAAATCTCCAGTGGGAAATGAGCCTCTGCAGTAGGCTGAGTGTCTTGGGGCGTCTTTATTCTTCCTAGCATAAAGAGTACCAATTAAATGCAATTTTATTTTTTATTCTAGATGTAAAAATGTTCAAAGCTTTTCAGAATTCATAAACTACTTGGAAAAATACACAACAATTCTGGAAGAGGGGAAGAAACATTTGGGGATTTCTTTCTACAAAAAAAAAGAAAAGGAAGAGTAACTATTTCTAAAAATGAAAAGCAAAGAAAACAAGGTGCCCCAAGCCTGACTGCTGCCTGCTCAGTGCTGCTTGTGCCCAGACAAGGAGCTCAATCAGTGCTGGTGGTACCACCCAGACATCAGAGCTGAAGCCCAAAGGTGATGCTGGAATTAAGCCCATCCCTGGCAGGAGGAGCCCACCTTCAGTCCTGACTGGGAACCAGGGCCAGCACCTTTGGGGTCAGAGGGTCCTGTTCTGGGTGGTGGTGGCAGAGCAATAAGCTGCTAAGGCAGCCGTGGCAGGGACAAAGGACACTGGCTTGGGGATGGCCGGTGACAGGTACCAGGTGTCTCCAGCTGATGGCTTTGACCGCTCTTCTTAGACTGCAGGGGCGTTCCTGTGGAGAGAGGAGTGGCTGAGGCCCCAGCTGCCGCTGGCACACAGGGACCCTCCTGCACTGCAGGGCCCAGAGCTGGCAAGGCTCCCCAGCACGGCTGGAGCTGCTGGCACACCTTGGCCCAGCTGCACAGCTGCCCCTCAAGGCCCCGGCCAGCAGGGGATGGCTCTGGGCAGGGTCCCTGGCCAGGAGCAGGCCCCAGAGTGAGTCTGCCTTCCAAGGGCAATCTGGTCCCTGCTCTTTCTCCTCCCCACCTTGCTTTGCCTCTGCCCGATGCTCCTGGGGCTGCTCTTGGCCCCGCAGCCTCAGTGGGAGCCAGCACTGGCTGCAGCCCCAGCGGGCTCCCCAGGACAAGGCCCAGCAATTAAGAGGCCAATTAAAGACTGGGCAGCAGCAGAACCCTCAGCACCATTATGTGGACAACCACTGACCATCCAGAACTCCACAGCAGCCTCACTGGGAATGTTTCCTTTCTACAAGCAGCCATCAAATGAAGCTGTTTGAGGGGGAGAGCAACAAAACACTCAGCAGTTTCTCTTCCAGCAATATCAGTGTGTGATAAAGCAAAAGAAGAGGACAGTCGACCAAACGCAGGCCTAGCAATACCCCTAGCAAGAAGCATCTTCCCAGAGAGAAACGCTTTCCAGTGCCCTTCTGGGAATCAGGAACACGTGTGGAGGTGCTGGCTGCCTCTGTGGGAGCAATGGGGAGCGTGAGCCCGAGCTGTGCTCCACTGCTGAGTAGACAAATCGCTGGATATGGCCAGAACATTCTTTGTTTCCCGCAGAGCTGGTACCTGCAGGCACCTTGGCACCCCTTGGCACAGGCTGTGCCACCCAACAAAGCCCAGGAGGCCGGGAGGAGAGCCCGGGGCCAGCACAGCTGCTTGGGCAGTTGCTCCTTCCAGGGACCTGGGCCCGACCCATCCCTGAGCAGCCACTGCCAGCCCCGAGGCTCCCTGCCCCGGGACAGCTCCCCCAGCCCAAGGGGACAGAGTCAGGCCCTGTCAGGACCCAGTGCAGCCCCTGCCCAGTCGGGAGCCAGGGCTGGCTGTGGCCCTGGGCTCGCAGCAGGGCTCCCGCTTGGGGCTGCTCCTGTGCCTTGGGCCTCTGGGCACTCAGGGCAGCTCCAGGAGCAGCTGCAGCGGGAGGGACCTTGGTGCATGAGTCCTGTTTCCCAGGAGCTGGGAACGAGCTCCAGAGGCCTCGAAGCTGAGGCGCCTCCAGCTTTGGCTGCTGCAGGGCCGTGCAAGGGCAGGCCCTGGGGGAAGAGCTGCTGCCACACAGCCCTGCCCAGGGCTGAGCCTGGCACAGCAATGACCTCCTGTGCCTGTGCCCGTGTCTGGCATCACTTCCCCACCTGCAACAGAGGCTGGCACCGGCCCACTGCTGCCTCTGAAATGTGGCTCCTTCTGCACAGACTTTTGGTCCATCACTTGAGAAAGAAAAAGGGACAGCTGGATCAGATGGAACTATTCCCCATTGGATAGGCTGCACCTTCAGAAGGCAATCCTTGGCAAAGTCATGGATTAGGATCAAGAAACATTTGGGCTTCTGAGCCAGAGCCAGGGCCCTCACTCTCAAACAGCTGCCAGGCCTGAGCCTCAGGAGCAGTGAGGGGATTGCACAGGGCGAGGGCACACACGTGCACGGCTCTGTCCTGGCACCTGCAGCGATGCCCCCTGGCCGAGCTTTGGGCTCTGAGCTGGCAGCTCCCTCAGGGTGAAAGGCCTTGACCTACCCTCACCATCTCCCAGAGGCTCATTCCTGAACGTGGGTTGGGAAGCCAGATCACCTTCCCCAACAGGTTCATCTGCAAAGAAAGGCAGAGCACAACAGCTCCCAGCACTGCAGGAGATCCTCAGGCTGCCTGGGGCCGGCAAAGGAGCCATGCAAGGTTCAGCCCTGGGGCACAGTCCTGGGCCCTTCCCTTCCTTTCCCTCTCTGATCTTCTCTGTGGCTGCACAGAGCACACAGAAGGAGACACTGGCATTGCACACGGGAAGAGCATTGACAGCTAAATGCTCCTTCCTCCCACTGACAGCAATCCTGTGGGACCAGTCACGGCTCCAGAAAGAAGCAGAGCAAGGATTCCAGAATTCAACAACCCTCAGACACTTAAGGGAAGTGGCACATGAGGGAGCTGTTGCCACCTTGACACTGCTTATTCTGTCAGGAAAGGGACATTGAGAACTTGCCTCGAGCATCTGGGAATGTCTTCAAACCACCATTCCCCAGTAATTCCAAATACTCCATGTCCTGATCCCAATCTAGAAGGGAGCACAGATGAGAATCATTTCCATGTTTTGCTGAGATCCCCTTCTGCCTTAGGGACCTGGGCACTGCAAGGGAGTTGGGTAAGGCTGTGTGAGCCAGATGTGAATGGACATGGCCAAAGCTGCAGAGGGGCCTGGGGAGCTCTGGGCTGGCTCCTGGTCACGGTGCACACTCTTTGCAGGTGCTCTACAACAGCCTTGGCTGGTGGCTGGACCAGGCCAGGGCCCATTGGGGTCTCTCACTCCCACAGTGGAAAGTCTTGCTAAAACACTGGGGAGAACTGCAGCATGCAGTGCCACAGCCACACCTCCCAACCTTCCTCCTGTCCTCTCTCCCTACTACTGTGGGATACCTCTTAGCTCTCTCTCTCCATGCCTCTTTCCCCTGGAACAGCTCCCCCAGCCCAAGGGGACAGAGGCAGGCCCTGTCAGGACACACTGGAGCCCTGCTCTCCCCCTCTGCCCTTTCCCCACCATGGTCACCCCTTGCAGCCCCTCCCAGGTTTCGGGTGGTGTCTCCCACGGAGGGACCCCAGCAGGATTGCTCAGTACCCGAGTGCCCTGAGCCTGCTCGGGAGAATTCCTCTGGGCTGTGCCCGTCTTGTCCGGGCTGTGCCCGCACTGCCAAGCAGCAGAGACGGCAGCTCAAGGCTCAGCAGGGCTCAGGCCCCGAGGCACAGCAATTACCTCCTGTGACTGTGCCTGGCATCGCCTCCCTTCCTGCAGCAGAGGCTGGCACAGAACCACTGCTTCCTCCGGGAAACTCAGCCTTCAGCACAGTCTTTCCTTTCATCTCTGGAAGAAGGGACAACTGGATCAGATGGAACCATTCCCCATTGGAAAGGTGCCATCTTCAGAAACCAGTACTGGTCAAAGTCATGGACAAGGATCAGGGAATCATATAAACTTTTGGGGTTGGCCAGGGCTCTTCCTTCTCCAAACAAAAAGCTGCCTTTTCTCATCTACTCCAAGACCAGGAAATTTCAGGGGATCTCAGGGTGTGCATGGCCCGTGGGGCACTTTGGGCTCCGTGTCAGCTGATGCCAAAGGCCTTCCTGCAGAGGCTGGGGAGAAGCTGCAGCCAGGCCAGGCTGGGAAAGCCCTGCAGGCTGTGACAGCAGCAGCGGGAGCAGCTCAGGCTGCCTGGGGCTGGCAAAGGAGCCGTGCAAGGCACAGCCCTGGGCCCTTGCCTTGCCTTCTCTGTGACTGCACAGAGCACACAGAAGGTGACACTGGCATTGCACATGGGAAGAGGATTGAAGGAATGCTCCTTCCTCCCAATGATAGTGATCCTGAGGGATCACTCAGAGCTCTAGGAGGGTGCAAGCCAAGGTTTCCAGAATCCCTCAACCCTGAGATTATGTAAAGGAAACATCACAGGAGAGAGCTCTTGTCACAGTGACACAGATTATTCTGTCAGGAAGGGTGCAATGAGAACTTGCCCCCACCATGCTCTAGAATCTTCATACGGTCATTCACCAGCTTTTCTATATAAGCCATGTCAGGATCCAAATCTAGAAGGGAGCACAAATCAGAAGCATTTCCATGGTGTGCTGAGATCTCCTTGTGCCTTAGGGAATGGCCACTGCAAGGGGGTCGGGTAAGGCTGTGGGAGCCAGATGTGAATGGACTTGGCCAAAGCTGCTGAGGGGCCTTGGGAATTCTGGGCTGACTCTGGTCACTCTGCACACTCTTTCCACGCCCTGTGCAACATCCCTGGATGGGTGGCTGGAGCAGCCCAAGTTCCCTGTGTTCTTCTTTATCAGGAACCTGGGGACAGTTTCTGAGTCATATCCCTCATTGAGACCCATTAAAGTTAAACAAACTTTGGAGTTTGAATCTGACTTGGAGTTCTTCAGAAGTTTTCTTTCAGCTCCCTCTCAGGGACTGATGTCCATGTACTCATCACTGCTGGAAAATCCCAGCTCTGCAGAGAGGGGGAAACTGAGAGGAGTTTTAAAAAAATTTTATTCTCTTTTCAGACTCCTTGAAGGATGAAGCATTAGAGATGTAAAACTCAATGCCATTCTATTTGAAGCCAAGTTATTTCCTGGTTACAGTATTTTATAAATGTTTTTCAGCCTCTTAGCTTTTGCCACACAATGATGTTAATAATTCTAACACCAATCACCTAGTGTTTTACTCCACTATTTTACTCCACATGGTCTTGCCACAATACATTTTTCACAGTTCTAATTCTCCAAAATATCTGAACTTTTTGTAAGGCCATCATTTGAAACTTGTTTCTAGCTCAATCTCTCTCTCAGCAATGTCTTCTCTATTCCAGGACCATTCTGAGTCAGCACACCTTATCTCAGAGTTTGCATACAGATGTACAAGACTGTGTGAGCTTTCAGTCAGGCTTCGAGAATCCTTTACAAATCCATTTCTCACAAATATCAATCACAGAGTGCTGCAATGATCTCTGCCCTGAAGAGAACATTAATAAAATACTGTCTTGAAAATAGGAATGGATATTTCTAAGAAGGTCTTTGTCATATTTCTCCCAAACTGGAGTCAAAAAACTTCCTAATGAACTGGACCAGAGCAGAGGGAAATCAAGGCAGAACCGTTGTTTTCTAGGAAACCTCTCAAGAATTCAGTCAGAATCAAGCTCCAGTGTTTCTGATACTGTTCATGGGTCTCGCTGAGGGCCACGACTGAGAAAGTGTCCCCAGGTTCCAGTGTGAGCAGGAAATTGGAGGCAGCGATGACAGGTGGTGTGAGAAATGCAGGCACAGAGAGCTCTCAGGGCCTTGTGCATACAGGCTCAGAGATTGAGATAGATCCAAGGTTTGACCTAAGTCCTTGGAGAAATCTTGGACAATCAGAGCATTAAAAGTAAAATTGATATAAAACAAGAATATATGTTTTTAGTTTAATTAGAAATATATTTTTAGGAAACAGAAATTAGTATTATGTAAGCAAAGCAGTATGTTAAGTAAGATAGTAAAAGATTTTAAAGCTTAGCAATGGAACCTGTTATAAAGTTAGTTAGAAGTTTATGGTTTATCAGTGTAGGTTGGTGAAGTGTTATAGGATTGGTTTAAAAATGAAGCATCGCAGCAGAGCCATGAGAAGGAAAGCAATTAATGATTGGTGTAAAAGGATGCTGGCAAACTTCACTGAAGTATTTGATTGGCTAAAAAACGAACATAAAGCATTGTAACTAAGAATGAGGTGGCTTCTGATATTATGGTGTTGGATGTAACACCTTTAATGTCTCACCCTTCTATGAGACTGACACCATGAGGCCATAAACCATCTTTTACAACGTCTCTCAGTTGCTCCATCTCTTGTAATATCCATCTCCCAATACACTTTTTTTTTTAATATCAGACATGACTAATGAAATCAATTGGGACTTATGGACACCAGGTGTATCCCATTAAAGTCAATAGGGATTTAGGGACACCTGGTTTATCCATTGAAGTCAATGGGCTTTTGGTGAAATTTGGTCCTAAAATGGGTAATTTTGGGGGAAATCTTGGTCTGAATTCTAGAAATTTTCACTCCAGGATTGCAGTGCCGATGCTCTGGATGTCCTGGATGAATTCCTGGAGGCCAATCCCAAATCCCTGATCCCTCACCTGTGGCCCATGCTGGAGCTGTGCCTCCAGGTAAGCCCAAAAATTGTCCATTGTCAGCCTGAAATCTGGGAATTCCAAGCCCAAAATTGGGATTTTTAGCAGCAAAAATTTTGGGACATCAGGTCTGCATATTGAAATCAAAAGGGATTGAAGGACACCAGGTCTACCCCTGTGAAGTCAATAGGGATTTAGGGACACCAGGTCTACACATTGAGAGAGCTTGATTGGGAAGAGTTACTGTTTAAACTGGGAGCACTGGGAAGGGCTAAGGGGGCACACTGGGGTGACTGGGAACACTGGAGAAAAATTGGCACCTCTGGGTGGGATTTGTAGAGATAAATGGAGATAAACAGGACTCCAGGTCTAACCCATTGAAATCAATAGGAATTTAGGGACAGCAGGTCTACCCTTTAATGGCAATGGGGTTTAGGGGCACCAGGTCTACCCAATCAAAGCAATGAGGATGTTTGGGACACTAGTTATGGGGGGCCCCAAGGTTTTTGGTGATTCAGGTGTCCAAGGGGCACCCAGGTGTATCCAGGTGATTTTTGGGGGTATCCAGGTGATTTTTGGGGATACCCAGGTGTACCCAGGTGATTGTTGAGGGGTATCCAGGTGATTTTGGGCAGTATCCAGGTGTACCCAGATAATTTTTGGAGATATCCAGGTTATTTTTGGGGCACCCAAGTGCCCTGACTCACCCTGACAGGCCAGGAGAAGATGATGGCCACCATCCTCCCAGTCCACGTGGACACAGATGACCCTTGGCAGCTGCGGGGCTGTCACAGGGCACCCCAACATTCAGGGGGTACCCCAAAACTCCAGGTGAGGACATCAGGGGTGAGAGGGAGCCCTGAGTTACCTCAGGAGAGGATGCAGTGCAGGTACACCCAGGTGCTTTGGCCCATGTGCTTGGTGAAGATGGTATTCTGCAGCAGCTCCAGCTCTGGGGTGGGCAAAGGAAGCACCCCAAAATCTCAGGGGGGCAGCAGGGGAACCCAAATATCTCAATGGGGACACTCAGGTATCCAGGAGTTCAGGTCTACCCATTAAAGTGAATGGGGATTTAGGGAAACCAGGTCTACCCATGTAATGCAACAGAACCCACCAGCTCCCACTTTAGGTGATGTAGGGGCTGGAAAATTTTGGGGATCCTGCAAAATTTGGGGAGTTTTTTTGAGGAATCCCTCACCTTCCTTCAGCCTTCCAGAGGGCAGTGCCCTTGCCGTAGTTCCTGGTGGGCATCAGCAGCCCCAGGCAGTGTTGCCACGCCGAGAATTTGGAGAAGCTGCAGCTCAGCAAGGCCCTGGTGAAAGCCAGCTCGGCCCTGAGGTCCTGCCTGGCTGCAAATGCCTACCAGTGTTCCCAGGTGTGGACTGGGAAGGCACCAGTATAAACCAGTAAGCACTGTGAGCCACCACTGAGCTCATGGCAGCAGCTCCCAGTATAAACCAGTAAGGCCAGCACAACCTGAAGTCACTCCCAGTGGGTCCCAGGCCCCATCCCAGTATAAATCAGTAAGGCCAGCATCCCCAGAAGTTGCTCCATGTGGAGTGCCAAGTATCCCCAAGCCCCCTTCCAGTATAACCCAGTACACACCAGTTTAGCTCAGTAAAATCCAGAATATCCCTCTATAATCCAGTATAAACCACTGCAACCGAGTGTCCCCCAGGACCGCACATCCCAGTATAAACCAGTAAAACCCAGTATAACACAGTGACCCCCAGCACCCCATGCCAATATAAACCAGTATAACCCAGTGTAAGTCACAGTGGGCCACTAGGTCCTCCCAGCCAGCAGGGGGCACTCACATACCCCTGCTCCCTTTCCCAGTAGAACCCAGTACAAACCAGTAACCCCAGCCGTGTCCCAGCACAAACCAATACAAACCAGTACAAGCCACTCACAGTTGCAGGGGTCAGCCAGCAGGAGGTGCTCACACAGTGCCAGGTCCTCCCGGCCAGCAGGGGGCGCTGCAGTGTCCATTGTGACCCTACAGAACCAAGGAAACCCCTGTGACACTGCGGGGCCCCACGGAACCAAGAGTCCATTGTGAGACACCTGGGCCACGTGGAGCCAAGGAACCATTGTGACACTGGGGAAACTCATGGGACCAAGGGGCCACTGTGACATTGTGGGGCCTCATGGAACCTGTCAGCCATTGTGACACTGCACGGCCTTGTGGAACCAAGGAGACCATGGTGACACTGTGGGGCCCCATGGAATCAAGACTTCCATTTTGACACACAGGAACCTCATGGAACCAAGAGTCCATTGTGACACTCTGGAACTATAGAGACCATTGCTGAGAGTATGGAACCTCGAGGAACCAAAAGTCCATTGTCACAGATCAAGGCCTTATGGACCCAAAAGAGCATTGTGACACCATGGGACCCCATGGACCCAAATCTCCACTGTGAGAGAACAGAACCTCATGGAATCAAGAGTGCATGATGACCCAGCAAGGCCTTGTGGAACCAAGAAAACCAAAGGTCCCAAACATTCCTTGCAGGGTTCTGCCTTGGGGAAGGGGAAGCTGCTTGGTGCCACCTTGGGCTGGCACACACTAATAGAAGGTGTCTGTTTTCAATGAGGAAATTCAGGAGTTTTTGATTGCTTCAAAATAAAAGACAAAAGGGGAAAAAAACTCCTTTTGGCCTGAGTGGAGCCAGCTCTCCAAGCAAAGCAGGAGAGCAGGTCCCAGGTGACTGAGGACAGACAGGATGGGATTGGGCAATGTGGAGCAAGGTTGTCCACACTGGCTCAGACCTCAAGGCACAGCTTCTCTGAGCAGACCAGACCTCCTGAGGAGAGACCCTGCATCAATATCAACCACAGAATGCTGCAATCACCTCTGCTGTAAAGAGAACAGTAATAAAATACACCCTTTGCAATATGAATGAGTATTTCTTAGAAGCTCTTTGAATTATTCTCCATATCTGGAGTTGAAAACCATCATAGTGAACTGCCCCAGACCCGAGGGAAATCAAGGCAGAGCCATGGTTTGTCAGGACTTGCTTGATCCCAATCAGCCCCGTGGTGCATTTGGTGCTGAGCCCTTGAACCTCAGGGCCTGAGAGGAGATTGCACAAATCTTTCCAGGAGTCCAAGTCAGAAGAAAAACCCAAAGTGCCTCAAAGCATTAATGGGTCCCACTGAGGTCCATCCCCAACACAGGCTCCTCATGGACTGCTTGGAGGAGAGAATGGGAGGCCACGACTGCCCAAAAACCTCTCAGAGACTCATAGAACAAAGAAAAAAGGAAAGAACCTTAAAAAACTTAAGTACTTTGAAGCACTATTGAGCTCCACTGAGTGTTGTTACTGAGAAAAACTCTCAAGAGACTAATTAAAGCAGATAATTGGAGGCCATGATTGCACAAGCAAAGCTCTCAAATTCCAAGGCAAAAGAGAAACCCAAAAAGTCCTCTGAAAAACCTGCAGTCCCTGGGAGCATGAAGGAGCCCCCAGGGCCATTCCTGACCAAGGCTCCCCAGGGACTCGTCCCAGCACATCCCTGAGGCCACTGGGATGTGGGGGGATGCTGAGGGCAGGACAAGGGGTGACAGTGGCCAGCCTTGCTGAGGCTGTACCAGGAGGCCCCAGTGGCTCAGGACAAGGTGTCTCCTCCCAGCCCTTGGTGGCACAGACCCTGCTGTGCCCCAGGCCATCAAGACTTGGCTTCTCTTTGTCCCCACCTGTCATCTCTGCCTCGAATTTCCATCTCTAACTGGAAATAGGGAACACTTTCTCAGTCTTGTCCCTCAGTGGGACCCATTAAAACTTGAAGAAACTTTGGAGTTGGATTATGACTTGGAGTTCTTGAGAGGTTTCTTCAGCTCCCTCTCAGGGATTGATGTTCAGGGCCTCAGCACAAACCCCAGGATGGTCATTAAAGTCCTTGTGCTGTGTCTGTGCTGATGAGCTGGGCTGGGCTCCTGGCTCAGAAGGCGATCCTGGCAACCAAGAAGAGCTTCAAAAACACATTTCTCTTGATGAGCAGCTCTTCTCCCAGCTCAGCAGGGCTCAGGCACTGCCTGCAGCCACCCCGGGCACAGCACAGAGGCACAGAGAGCTTCAATCAGTCAGGGCTGGGAAGATGCTCAGAAGTGCCTGGGGCAGAATCACTCCCAGCCCTTGACACAGGAAGCCTCTGGCTGCAGGACAATGCAGCTGCAGCTCCTGCAGTCATCTCCTAAAGCTGGAACATCCCAATGCCTGCAGACTGTGTGAGTACATTCTCTGATGATCTCTTGTGTAGAGCAGCCAGGGGTGCCCAGGGCTGTGGTGCAGAGCAGGGTCCTGCAGCCCAGGGCGCTGTGCTGGGGCAGGGACTCTGCTGCCTGCCAGGGACAGCTCTCAGCCAGCCCTGGGAGCTGCTCCCAGCACTGGGGAGAAGCTGTGGGGGCAAGGAGAGACCCTGAGCAGGGCAGGTGCTGCTGCTGAGAGGTGCTGTGTGGGGCAGGGCTGCTCCCAGCTCCAGACCAGCCTGGGCACAGCTCCAGAGGACACTTCCCAAAAGATGCTAAGCCTGGGATTTGTGCAAAGATCAGGGGTTTTCCTGAGAGTATTTTCAATTTCTTCCTTGGAGAAGGATGGAAAAAGTTGGGGTGATGACAAAAATATTTTTGCTTTTTGTACATTTTTCGTATATTCATAGCTCTGAAAACTACTGCTATATAGCTATAAAATTATAATCCTTAATGGACTCTATTAAACTCTTAATTAATTCTATTAAACTACTATTATATACTTATATACTATAATCCTTAATTAATTCTAGTACATTTCCTAACCTTTCTCTTAGGTTTTAGAATAATAAGCTGACCTTCTAAATACATTCCAGAAATACTGTATAGTCTTATTATCAGGAGGACGACCTACAAGAACAATTTTTTTTCTAATCAGAATGTGAGCAGTCATAACAAAATTGGGGCAAGAAGCCTTGGACCTTTTCCAGTGGGTTCACCCAAGGGTGTGTAACATGGGAAACTGAATGCCCTATTGGATATTCCTGTTAAATATCCTAATTAATCAACCTTAATAAGGTGTTAAAATCGGGGCTAGGTGTGCCCCATCCACACTGGAACACCTGGAAGGTTCTGATAAAAGTCTGTTTTTTATTTTACTGTTCTAACAGTGTTTCAAGGGATTTTTTTTCTTTTGATTTTAGACAACAGGAGGATGAGAGTGCTGCCCGAAACCCCAAGTAAAACACAAACTAACAGAGTGTCAGTTTATGCGGTGCTTTATTCAGGGCCCGGGGACCTGCGGACTCGCGTCCCAAGTCAGGATCCCGCTGGTTCCCTTTTTAGAGGGTTTTTTATACCCTTTTTACAAATGGTTTATGTGCAGAAGTACACATTCTTCTGTAGATACATTCACCTTGAAGATAGCATTTTGGCGTCATAAATCCTACATGGTTGCTTATCTTAGGACTATAGTGTTCTCCTCCTCAATCTCTCTCTGGCGCCACTGCCTCAGGACTATAGTGTTCTCCCCCTCAATCTCTCTCTTATGCCACTGCCCACCACCAGTACTTTATTTATGTTTAGACTTTAACCTTATCACTAACGGTTCTGCATGCTCTTAGCACAGCACATTCTTAAGTTAGTTTCCCAGGGCCTACTCTGGGGACTGCAGTCTTCAAGCCTTAGCATTACTACTACTATTATGGTTTATACACTTTATATTCTAATATTCAGGATTTCTAGTCCATATGGTAACAACTCCCCCCTTTTGAGCATTCTTCAGAGTCTTCTGCAAGGATGCTCAATTCTTCCAAGTGATAGTTTCCAGATATGATGGTGGAGGGTTGTTTCAGGAAGTTGGTTGAATCACTTCTTTTCGAGTCAGGGCCTTCATGATTTGCCGTGTATGTATTCCTTCTTTAGCAATTATTCCTAAAAGACATCTATACATAATCACAATTACTACAATGATTATTACAATCATTATTCCATTTTGAATAATTGAGGATAACCAACCAGAGACCTGGATTCCTAAAGATCTGAATAAAGCTCCAACCCAATTATGTTCTGCATTCTTTTGTACTTCATGTATGTTTAGTTCAATTCGCTCCAATTGACCTATATCCTTTTCTACTTCCTTCGTGACATTTGGGATATGTACACAACAGTGATCATCCCTTCCTTGTAAATATCCACAAACTCCGTGTTCCTTTAATAAGAGCAGATCTAATGCCATTCTATTCTGGATTGTCATCCTGGTTGTGGCTTGTAATTGTATATTAAGATCTCTAAATCCCTTCTTTGTTACTGCTGCCAATCTTTCTGTCTGCTCTAGTAATTTATATAACATTTCCCGGTTTCTATATGTAGATACAGGTGCAAATAAGGATTCAAGCATCCAACCGAATTTTACACTTTCTCCCGGTTCGTGCCATTCATTCTCTAGATTTTCTGCTTCGACTATCTTAGGGCTTAATCCCCTTTTCGTCCTTTTCTCTTGGTCCTCCTTGGTTAATTTGGACTGTTTCCAAAATGGACATAAGGTTGGTATCCCTAACGTTATTTGAGTAATCGGACCACTTATCGGTAAATGTGTAGTCCATTGGCCATGTCCCATTACCCAGACTGAATTTCCGGGGCTTCGTACTGTGGTTGATTGACAATCTTTTTGAGCTCCTTTTAATTTTCCCGTTATTGTATGGTTGTATCTCTGACATTCACATCCCCATTTCAACAACACCCGAACGGGTACCAATCCAATTTGGGATTTTGGGGTATCACAGGTTATGACTTTACTACAGTTTCAACCTGATATTTGGGCTAGTCTGCTGTGGTGCACTGTTTCAACTTCGAGGGCCCCTGGATGTTCCTGTTTTCTTGACCACTCGATACACCAGTGTATTGATCCGATATAACTATAGGGTTCCAGTAGGCTAGGACCCCAAATTGCTTTCCATTGCTCCCACTCTTCTTTCCCTTCTTGACACACTATCTCATGATAATAATCTACTACAGGTTTTCTTCTTTTCTGATTTACTTCAAATGTGCACCACCCAACATTGTTGTATTGACCTATTTCAGTGAATACAGAATTTGGTAATTTTAAACATTTCGATCTTTGCCCTGGGGTTGACCACCGTCTTCCATAGGTATAAACCTCTTCTACTATTCTAGTGCGATTTCGTAGCTCTCTGTGGCATTTCCTCGTTCCATTTACTATTTTTGGGGGCATTTCTCCTAATGGGATGATTCCCCACGGTATAGGGTCACTTGCTGCCTTTGGCAAGGGCAAACACGCTGTTATCGCTGTTACATTTTGCATTTTCCCAAAATCCCTAATTAATCCCACTACCAAATTCTCTTGCCCCAATTCCTGTTTCACATTTTCCATTTCTTTTGCTTGTTGGACCATTCTAGTTTTTCTCATCCTGCAAAGATTCCCTAATTTAAGAGTACAATTGATTCTCAATGAAGGACCATCCCACATGTCAATTCTCATACTTGTGGGTGTTACTTGTATTGGATAAGAATGCCCTTCTGTCTTAAAACCCTCCACCAAAATTTTTACATCTAAGTTCCCATAATCGAAACTTTCCCTAATCCATACCATGCATGAAAATTGACCAACCTGGGCTTTTTGCAAGTGTGAGATCATTAGGGTAGTATTACCTTTCTGCTGTTTCATATCCCAAATTGTCACAATTTCTTCTGAAAATACCTTATTTGTAGTGATCAATTTCCATTTCGTCTTTACTTCATCGAATCCAGCTCCCTGGTTATCAGAAAACAAACAGGTTAGATTTACATTTGCCCCTTGTGGTACAATCACTGTTGGTTTAGGGACAGTAACTTTAACAAAGGCATCTCCGATACGAGCAATGCTCAACATTAACATCGCAATCAAGGCCTTGCCCTGAACACCAGTTTTGTGTCGGTTAAAGGTTGGACTTCCCATCGTGACGGGACTTTCTTGATTCGGGTGTAGTGTATCCAATTGTCGATCCCTTGGACCTTTACGGCTGTGTATGTAGTCATAATCACTTGTCGGGGACCGTCCCATGTTTCTTTTAGTGGTTCCACATTCCAGTTCTTTATGTAGACTTGGTCTCCAGGCTGTATATCGTGGACGGGATTCTCCAGAGGCAAAGGTCGATTCCACTGCAACGCCCCCCATAGTGCTGTAAGAGTCTTACTGGGAGACAAAATGTAATTTACCAGTACCTGATCTCCCACCACATTTGGGTCCCCTTTGTAAGTTGCAGCATGATAGGGTTTGCCGTATAAAATTTCATACGGACTTACTCCTACCTTGTCTCTAGGTTTGATCCTGACCCTTAACAGAGCTAAAGGTAATGCTTGAGGCCATTGTATCTTTGCTTCTTGGCAGATTTTCTTAATTTGGCCTTTTGGTGTCTGATTCATCTTTTCTACTTGTCCACTAGACTGAGGTCTCCAAGGTGTATGGAGATTCCATGTTATCCCAAGTACCTTAGCCACTTCTTGCACTATTCCTGCCACAAAATGAGGTCCCCGATCTGAGGACATCCCTAGTGGGATTCCAAACCTAGGGATGATCTCTCGAAGTAAAGTTTTAATCACTTCTTTTGCTTGGTTTGTTCTACATGGGAATGCCTCTGGCCAGCCTGAGAAGGTACATACATAGACTAAAACATACTTATACCCCTGTGCTTTTGGTAATTCTGAAAAATCTATCTGCCAATAATCTCCTGGCTGTGGGCCTATTTGCAATTTTCCCATTTGCACTTGCCTACGTGTCACTGGGTTGTTCTTAATACAAACTGGACACATTGCATTGATCCTTTTGGCCATTGTTAACATCTGATTGGAGATTATTTCTTGTTTTAGAAATTGTACTAAAGCTTCTGCTCCCCAATGGCATTTGTTATGTTCAATTTCTAATATCATTTTCATTATTTTTGTTGGCAATATCACTTGTCCTACGGCAGTTACATACCATCCGGCCGCATTCTTCTTAGCTTGTACTAGCCGTGCTAATTTTCCATCTTCTGGTAGGTATACTGGTACTTCGTCCATAAAAGCTTCTGCAGGGTTGGTACGTGCTGGTAGCAACGCCATTTGGGTCCATACCTCGTGAGCAGCCTGTCTGGCTGCTCTGTCAGCCAGACGATTTCCCTGGAATGCTCTTTCTTCTCCCTGCTGGTGTCCTTTTACATGCATTACTGCTACCGCCTGGGGCTTATGTACTGCTTCCAGTAGTTGCACAATTTGTTCTCGGTGTTTAATTGACAAACCTTGTGAATTTAATAGTCCTCTCTCCTTCCATAATGCCCCATGTACATGTATTACCCCAAAGGCATATTTAGAATCAGTCCAAATATTTACTCTTTTCCCTTGACTCAATTCCAAGGCTCGGATGAGGGCTTGGATTTCAGCTTTTTGTGCTGATGTTCCGGGAGCCAAGGCTCTGGCTTCTATAACCTGTCTTAGAGTTACCATTGCATACCCGGCGTACCTGGTTCCATTCTCCACGAAACTAGATCCATCGGTATACAGCTCCCATTCAGGTTCGTCTAAGGGCTCATCCTTTAGATCCTTGCGGGTAGCGTATACCTGTTCGATGGTCTCCACACAGTCATGTACCAGGTTGCCTTCTTCTTGGGTGTCTCTAAGAAATTCGGCTGGATTGAGATGGTTAGTTACCTTCATTTCAACATCATCATGTTCTCTAAGGATTGCCTGGTATTGCAGCATACGGCTGGAGGAGAGCCAATGCCCCCCTTTTTGTTCCAAAACTGCTGTTACCATATGTGGGACAAACACTTCCATTCTCTGCCCCATAATTAGTTTTCTAGCTTCTTGTATCAGAAGCACTGTTGCAGCAACAGCTCTAAGGCAGCCAGGCCATCCAGCGCTTACTGAATCCAGTTGTTTTGAGAAGTATCCCACCGGGCGCTTCCATGTTCCCAATTTTTGTGTCAACACCCCAATCCCCAGTCTTTGCCTCTCATTTACATATAGCTGAAAGGGTTTTGTGAGATCTGGCAACCCTAATGCAGGTGCCTCTTTTAGAGCTTGCTTCAAGTTCTGAAATGCCTTTTCTTGTATTTTATTCCATTTAAATTCAGGATTCTTGACTGCCTCATACAGAGGTTTTGCTTTTAGTTCAAATTCTGGAATCCACAACCGGCACCACCCTGCCATTCCTAAAAAGGACCTTAACTCTTGTGGATTTCGAGGTGTCGGTATAGCACATATTGCCTGGATCCGGTTCACCCCTAATTTCTGAACTCCTTGTGATATCTCGCATCCCAAATAAATGACTTGTGTTCTTACCAGCTGGGCCTTTTCTTTTGACACTCGGTATCCAGCTTGTCCGAGCATGTTGAGGAGTTCAATGCTGAGTCTTCGACAGATGTCTTCTTCTGTTGAGGCTAGAAAAATATCATCTACGTACTGTAGAAGAATAAATGACAAAGGTGACTCCTTTACCTGGGTTAGTTTCCATTCTTCCAGTTCCCGTGCTAGTTGGTTTCCGAAGATGGTTGGAGAATTCTTGAATCCTTGTGGTAAACGTGTCCAGGTGAGCTGTCTTTTTCGTCCTGTAGCAGGGTTTTCCCATTCGAAAGCAAAAATTTTCCTACTTTCAAATGCCAAAGGGATACAGAAGAATGCATCTTCCAAGTCAATTACTGTGAACCATTTAAATTTCTCCGAGACAGCTGTTAGCAATGTATATGGATTTGCTACTACTGGATGAATATCCTTTGTTATATTATTGATTGCCCTCAGATCTTGAACTAACCTGTACTTACCATTGGACTTCTTTACCGGAAATATGGGGGTATTGAATTCTGATTCACATTCCTGTAATATCCCTAAACTAACAAACTGATCTATTAAGGGTGCTACTCCTTTCCGAGCCTCTAGTTTCAGAGGGTACTGCCTTATCCGTACGGGTTGTGCTCCTTCCTTCAATTCAACAACTACCGGTTGTGCTGCTTTTGATTTTCCGGGAATCCCTGTTTCCCATACCCATGGTACCACAGCCTGTTCTATTTCTGTGGGGATTTCTGTTGCCTCTACTTCTTTCACTGTAAATAATTTGGCTATATTATCTTCTGGAATTTCTAATTTTACTCTTCCTTTTTCAAAGATTATTTTTGCCTCTAACATTGATAACAAATCCCTCCCCATTAATGATTCTGGGCTATTTGGCATGTATAAAAATTGATGATCAAATTCTTTCCCCTCAAACTTTATATCCAACGGACGTAAAAATGCCCTTTCTTCCACCTGTCCTGTAACCCCTACCACCCGAATGGTAGAATCACTTAGAGGTCCTAATTTGGTGTTAATTGCAGAATATGTAGCCCCCGTATCTACTCTAAATTCCAATGGTTCCCCGTCTACTTCTAAAACTACCTTCAGATCCCGATCTAGTCAGCTTTGATTCTGGTAGCTTCCCATCATAAAGGCTTGGGCGACACCTTGTGGCCCTCCCCGAACTGCACTTGAAGTATTTATCAACCCCTCCCCGCTATTCAGCCCGAATCCCATACCTTGATTAAGTGGACATTCGTTTTTCCATTGTCCTCTGTTCTTGCACAAGGCACACTGATCCAATCCCAATCTCATTTTTCCTTGTCCCACTTGTAATTGGTTTGGGAATCCCCTTCCACCCATCGAAATTCCTCCCCTAGCCATTCCTCGTCCCCGTCCGCACCCCCGGCCACCTCCCCACATACCATTCCCCGTTATCTGCTGTAGTACTGCCAACATACTAGCTTGTTGTTTCTTAGCAGTCTCTTTTTCCCTATTATTATACACCTTCCACGCAACTTCTAAAAGTTTATCCAAATTCCGTGTATCTTCCCCTTCTAATTTCTGCAACTTTTTCCAAATATCCTCTTGGGATTGTCCCATAAAAACTAAAGCTAGCTGCAATTTCCCTGATTCCCCTTCAATTTCTAAACTGGTATATTTTCGAGCAGTTTCCTTAAGCCTTTCTAAGAAAGCTGACGGGGACTCATTTTTCTCCTGCCTTACTGAATACAGCTTGGACCAGTTTAACGTCTTAGGTATCCCGCTCCGTATTCCTTCTATCAACAATTCTTGATAAGCCTTAAGTCTATGGTAACCCCCTGTTGAATTAACATTCCACTCTGGATCCTCCCGCGGCACTAAATCATTTAATGTACCATCCGCTATTTGCAACCTAATCATTTCTCGTGCCTTTTCCCTCATAGCTTTAAACACCATCTCTTTCTCAGTAGAGTCCATTATTGTATCCAGTAAGACCTGTAAATCATTCCAGTCTGGATTTTGTGTTTTAATCACCATTTTCACTACCCTTGCCGCCCGTTCAGGATCCTCCCGATAAGCCCCCACAGACTGCTTCCAAATTAACAAATCATTAGGAGAAAAAGGAACTTTCACCATTACTCGTTCCCCGTGGGGTCCGACCGCTTCCCGCAACGGAGCCATCAATTGTGCACCCCTTTTTCCTTTCTTCTCCTGCCCGCTACGGGTCCTTTCACATAGAGGAGTACGCGGCTTATCAACGACTTTTCCTTTCTCTAAATCCCCCCCTTTTTCTTCCTCATTCACCTCTTCGTCCGACTCACTCGATTCACTCTCTTCCGGGGGGGGTGCACTAGGTGCTACCAACAGAGAAACATCCTCCTCAGGGTCTGACAACTTAACAGAATACCCCTTCCCTTTCTGCCACCCTTTGCAGCCCGCACAACCATCTGTTGCTGTTTTTAAGACCATGATGCCACACTCCTTCTGCCACTCTGGCTTATTTTTCAAATAATAAAACAAATCAAGATACGGGATTTCTTCCCATTTCTCATTATTTTGTAAGAAATGCATAAGAGGAGTTATAATATCAGGATTTAGAGTACCATTTCGGGGCCATTGCATACCCTCAGGTTCGTATTGGGGCCACACATGATTACAAAAATCAATCAATTTCTTTTTACTCAGTTCTTGACCAAATTTCCCCACCTTCCAATGTTGCAACAAACAGCCCAAGGGTGAATCATTCGGAATTTCCATCCCCGAACTAGCCAGAACTTTAAAGGTTTTAAAAGGCATCATAACACTCACACTCACACACTTTACTATTATTTCCACACTCACACACCCTTTACCACAATTCTTGCCTTTCTCGTCGCCGCGAGTGGCAAGTGCTGGATCTGCGCAATCACTGTTGCGTCTGACGACCAGCGCCTAGGCTTCCCTTTCCACAACCTTTAAGACGTCCTTTGCCCCCGGTGCGGGATCACCGTCCCGTCTTAATCGGCGGGCTTTCCCTTTCAATAAAGAATAAAGCACCTTGCAGGCTTACCTCACAGTCGTCCGTCAGGCGCGGGGTCGGGCACGGGTTGATGTCTCCCCAGAAATCACCTGGTGCCGGCGTGGAGTAGATCAGCTCGCGAACCGCCCCTGCCGCCTCCGGAGTCCTGCCGCGGTCGCCAAAACTGCTGCCCGAAACCCCAAGTAAAACACAAACTAACAGAGTGTCAGTTTATGCGGTGCTTTATTCAGGGCCCGGGGACCTGCGGACTCGCGTCCCAAGTCAGGATCCCGCTGGTTCCCTTTTTAGAGGGTTTTTTATACCCTTTTTACAAATGGTTTATGTGCAGAAGTACACATTCTTCTGTAGATACATTCACCTTGAAGATAGCATTTTGGCGTCATAAATCCTACATGGTTGCTTATCTTAGGACTATAGTGTTCTCCTCCTCAATCTCTCTCTGGCGCCACTGCCTCAGGACTATAGTGTTCTCCCCCCCAATCTCTCTCTTATGCCACTGCCCACCACCAGTACTTTATTTATGTTTAGACTTTAACCTTATCACTAACGGTTCTGCATGCTCTCAGCACAGCACACTCTTAAGTTAGTTTCCCAGGGCCTACTCTGGGGACTGCAGTCTCCAAGCCTTAGCATTACTACTACTATTATGGTTTATACACTTTATATTCCAATATTCAGGATTTCTAGTCCATACGGTAACAACACAGCAGTTCCTCATTGGAACAAAGGAACCATTGTTGACAGCACAGAAACTCATGGAACCAAGGGGCTGTGGTGACACAGCAGGGCCACATGGAACCAAGGAGACCTGTGACATTTAAGAACCTTATAGAACCAAGGGTCCACTATGACACTGTACAAACAAGGAGACCATTGTGACACTATGGAAGCTCATGGAACCAAGCAGCCATTGTGACACTCCAGGGCCTTGTGGAACAAGGGAAACCATTGTGACACTCCAGAACCCCATGGCACTAAAGGTTTACTGTGACACAGCAGGGTCCCATGGAACCAATTATCCATTGTGACAATTTGGATCCCAGGAGACCGTGGTGAGACTACGGAAGCTCATGGAACCGTGGGTCCATTGTGACACTCCAAGGCCTTGTGGAACCAAGGGTCTGTCATTAAACTGTGTGGCGTCACGGAGCCATGAGCCATTGTGACACAGCATGGCCACATGGAGCCAAGGGGCCACTGTGACACTGTGGATCCAAGGAGACCATTGTGACTGAGGAACCTCATGGAACCACGAGTCCATTGTTACACTGTGGGGCCCTGTGGAACCAAGGGGACCACAGTGACATTGCAGGGCCTCATGGAACAATGGAGACTATTCTGACACTTTGGGAGCCACTGGAACCAAGGGGCCATTTCAGCCTGGCAGGGCCTCATGGAATCAAGGGCACTACAGTGAACACTGTGGGTCTGCATGGGATGAAGGGACCATTCTGACACCATGGAACCAAGGAGACCATTGTGACACTATGGGGCACCATGGAAACAAAGGTCCATTGTCACTCAGCATGGCCTCATGAAACCATGGAGGCCATTTTGACACTTTGAGGCCTTGTGAAACCAAAGGGCCATTGTGGCACTTGAGAGCCTTGTGGAGCCAAGGGGACCATAGTGACACTGTGGGGCTCAGTAAAACCAATGGTCTGTTGTAACACTGTGGGATCTCATGGAATCAATGGTCTGTTTTCACACTGCAGGGCCTTATGGAATCGTGGAGACTATTGTGACACTACAGGTGATGCCTTGGAGTGGCTACCTAGAACAGAGGCTAGACAAGGTTAAGAGAATAAATTGTTTATTTATTAAAGGCATTTAATAGATTCACTTTGGGCAGTCAAAAACCTCCCAGGGGCTACACTCAAGAGGGATTGTGATGATGAGTTTCTCAGGCAAATTCAAGTTTGGTCCATTTGCATATCAGAGGTTAATCCTCCAATTACAGCTTCAGGTAATGAAGCCACATTACCTCAGTTTTCTCACCCTTGAATTCACTTTTGTTTATACTTTTCAGAGCCTGAGGCTGTAGGGTGTCCTTGAGTTTCAGGCCTAGATGAATTGTTTTGTTTGACCAAAATATGAATACAGTTAACAAGCATCTTGTATGAAGTTTAGAGTTATGCACTATTGCAGTACTGAATATGAAAAATACAAAGGGTAAAATCTTAAGGCATCACAGGACTCACTGAACCAAGGGGCCACTGTGACACTTTGCAGCCCCGTTGAACCAAGGAGTCCATTGTGACACTACAAGGCCTCATGGAAGCAAGGAACCATTGTGACACTATGGGGTCTTGTGGGGCCAAGGGGTGATTGTGTCACTGTGTGGCACCATTGAACCAAGGAGTGCATTGTGACACTACAGGGTCCCATGGAACTAAGGATTCATGGAACAGTGCAGGATCCCATGGAAACAAAGGTCCATTGTGACATTGTGGGACTTTATGGAATCCTGGAGGCCATGATGACACTTTGAGGCCTCGTTGAATCAAGGGGCTCTGCAGGGACTCATGGAACCAAGGAGACCCTTCTGCCATTGTGAGTCCCCATGGAACCAAGGGTCCATTGGGATACTGTGACACCAAGGAGACCCCTGTGACACTGCAAGGGCTCATGGAAACAAGGGAACAAGGAACAAGTCTGATTGGCTTGGCGTGACTGATCCAACTGCCCTTGGCAAGTTGAGGGTCTCTTCTAATGTGCCCCTGAAACCCTGGGCTTTTGTTTCCAATGGAAAAGAACTGTCCATCTCATCCAGGAACCCATTGCCAAAACGAGATTTCCCTCTCCAAAATTCTCAATATCCGTGATTGCTGCCAAACAAAAGTTGCCATTTCCAACATTCTGGCTGCCCTTGGCTTCCTTAGGGCTGGGTCTCCCCTGTCTTCAAACACTGGGGCTCCGTGCTCTCCTTCCTAAGGAAAAGAACCATCTCTCCTGCACAGGCACCTATGGCCAAAATTGGTGCTTTTCCTCCAGAATTCCTATCCACAAGGGTTTCTGCCAGACAAAAGCTACCAGGACAGACAGGTCTGGCTGGCCTCGGCCTCTGGTGCCTGCAGTTCATGAGGCCATGAAACACAGGGGATTCATGGATTCCTTCCTGTGGAGACCATGGTGAGACTGTGGGGCCCCATGGAACCATGGAGACCATTGTGACACTGTGGGGCCTTCTGAAATGAAAGAGCCATTGTGACACTGTGGGGACCCTGTGGAACCACGAACATTGTTGTGGCACTGCTGGGCTGTATGGAAGCAAGGGACCATTTTGACATTGTGGGATCTCATGGAACCAAGGACATCACTGTGGCCCTGCTGGGCTGCATGGTCCCAAGGGCCCAGTGTGAAGCAGCAGGGCTCTGTGGAACCAAGAGGCCATTGTTGCATTCCAGGGCCTGGTGCAGCCCAAGGGCCGTTGTGATCCTGCAGGGCACCGTGGATCCATGGAGACCATTGTGGCATTGCAAGGCCCCATGGAATCATGGAGACCATTGTGACACTGTGGGGAACCAAAGGGCCATTGTGACCCTGCAGGGCCTCATGGCAGCAAGGGGCCATTGTGACACTGCAGAAACGAGGAGAACATTGTGACACGCTGAGGCCCCAAAGAATTAAGGCGAGTGCCCAGGAGATAAAACCCACTCCTGTCAGCTGAGCTGTGTGACTCTGCAGGGCCAGGACACGTTCCAGCAGGTGTGTGCTGCTCTGCCAGTCCCCTGGCAGGGATCTCAGACAGGCAGGTGCAGCACTGAGGAGCTTGGTCTGTGGCCTTGGTGCCATGGCCAGTCTGAGAAGGTGCCCCAGGGTTTTGAGCATCTCTCCAGTCTCTTCCATCAGCCACTTCCAGACCTGGGCTCTCACCCCAGTTTCTTGGTCTATTTGTTCTGTGCTTATCTCCTTCCTCCTGCTGATTTCAGCACTGCTCTAGGGGCAGCATCAGCCCTGCCCGGGCTCCCTCCTCACCCAGCCCTTGGCAGAGCCCAGAGCAGGGCTCTCTGTGACCCCTGGCACGGGATGTGGGTGCTGGGACTGGACACTGAGGTGTGGAGTGGACACTCTGGTGGGGAACATTTGCCCACCCAAAACACTCCCTGTGCTGTGCCGTGTCTGATGGGGGGATGTGGGGCCTGTGCTGGCCAGGGGGGCTGTGCTGCCTCAGGGACAAATGACAGGCATGAGCCACAGCATAACGACCAGGAGGTGAAAATGAGGACAAGGTACAGAGGAGGAATTCAGAAATCTGCCCTGAGCGTGTGTTCATGTGTTTAGGAAAGCCAAAGCTCAGCTGGAGCTGATGGAAGCTGCAGGCAACACCCAGAGCAAAGTCAATTCATTGCTGTGTTAGAATTCAAAATGCAATGTCTGTAAGCCAAAGTTTAAAACTAAACACAAATAGAGATAGGTTTAGCTTTAGAATTTAAGATCTAGAAGAAATAAAGGTACTTACAAAGGGAACAAGAAGTTGTAGAGTGCAGCAATGTAAGTTTGTGTGTCCGCATATAATTGGCTAAGAAAGTTCACTCTGTGGAATGAGTCTGTGAAACAAAATATCTTAGTATTAAATTAGATACAGAAATATCTCTGTTGACAGTGTTTTATTGGTTATTAAATCCTTAAAAGACCTTGTAACCATAAGTCTTGTGACTTCTAAGCCATGCTGTGACCACTTCTAAGACAAATTTACCCTTTCTACCTGGATAGAAAATTTAAAAAAATAAATCACACTTTCTAAAAGAACTCGGAAGTCCTGTCTCTCTGCTTCATTTGGAAAAACAAAAAGTCCCCACCAAAAATTACAACATAAAATCAATAAGGCCACACTTGAAAAATATATAATATAAAAAATAAACACACATTTTGAAAATATAATGTAAAAACAACAAACCTGCACCAGGGAACACTTTCTCAGTCATGTCTCTCAGTGGGACCCATTAGAACTTCAGGAAACTTTGGACTTTGAATCTAACTTGGAATTCTTGAGAGGTTTCTTCTGCTCCCTATCAGGCACTGATGTTCAGGGACTCAGCCCCAACCCTGACAGGGTCATTAAAGTCCTTGTGCTGTGTCTGTGCTGCTGAGCTGGGCTGGGCTCCTGGCACTGCAGAGAAAGAGCCAATATTTCCAAAATGTTATTTGGAGCTCCTTGGCAGCACCAAATGCACCATGGGGCTCATTGGGATCAAGCAAGTCCTGACAAACCATGGCTCTGCCTCGATTTCCATCTGGTCTGGTGCAGTTCATTAGGAAGTTTTTCTACTCCAGATATGGAGAAATATTTCAAAGAGCTTCTTAGAAATATCCATTCTTATTTTAAAGGGTGTATTTTATTACTGTTCTCTTTAGAGCAGAGGTGATAGCAGCTTTCTGTGATTGATTTTGATCCAGGGTCTCTCCTCAGGAACTCTGGCAAAGAGGGGTTTTCTTCTTTTTCTTTTTCTTTTTCTTTTTTTTTTTTTTTGAAGCAATCTAAAACTCCTAATGTTCCCCACTGCAAGCAGACACACTCCTCAGGTGTGTGCCAGCCCAAGGTACCACCAAAACCACTGCAGAGCTGCCCTGGGCCAGCTCTGAGGGTGGATCATCATCCCAACCTGCCCTGGGCCACTGTCAGGGGCTGTGGCCATGGACACTGCACTGACCCCACTGCTGGCTTTGGCTGCCACAGCAACCGGGAGAAGTTCAAGTTTCCTTGGGAACACTGGGGAGCACTGGGACAACCTGGGAAGATGGGAAGTGCTGAGGGGGAATCTGGGTGGACTGGGATGGACTGTGGGCTGCACTTGAAAATACAGGGACATCCTGGGACATCCTGGGATTGACAGAGCCCAATTGGAGCTGGGACCACAACACCTCTCATGCCCCGCGCCCCACAGAACCCCGGTGTCCGTCCCCCACATGTTCCTTAAGTGTCCCCCAGACCCTCCAGGATTCAGAAGTGCCTCCTCAGCACCCATTCGGGACTCCCTAAAAGTGTCCCCAGATCCCCGGAATGCTCCCAACCCCACAGATTCCCGTTAAAGTCACTTCTGGGAATTCATCTCCTGTAATCCCCCACGGCATCAGAGTCCCTCATAACACAGTTCTGTACCTAAAACTCCTGCCGTGCCCTGAGCCCTAAAGAGCCCGGTTAGAGCTCCCCAAGCTCCCCCCAAGTGCTCCCGAACCGTTCACGTTCCGTCCTGAGCACCTCAAGTCTCGGCTCGGACACAAAAGTGTCCCCCAGGTGCCTTCCCGGACCCCCAAACACCCCGGCTGAGCCACTTCCGGGACTACAGCTCCCATCATGCTCCGTGGTTCCCATAGAGTGCTATTGCAGCCATGACTTCATCTCCCGTCATGCACTACCCCCCACCAGGAGGCATTGTAGCTGCACCTACAACTCCCATGATGCTCTGCGGCCCCTTTGAACAATGTTATACCTGTGCCTACAACTCCCATCACCCCCTGCGCCCCGGAGAGACCTGTCAGAGCCCCCCAGGTGCCTGCCCGGACCCTGAATGGCCCCAGATTCCCGTCCCTGACCCCCAAGTGCCACCCTGGACCCCCAAGAGCTCCTCTGGACCCCGAAGTGTCCTTCAGAATCCTTAAGTGACCACCCGGCTCCCTGAAGTGTCCTCCAGTCCCTCAAGTTCTCTCTAAATTCCCTCCCCAGACCCAAAACATCCTAAAATGTACCCCAGAAATGTCATCATGGACAGCAAAGTGGCCCCGTTTTATCCTGTCTGTGAAAACTATGAAAAAGATGAGAAAGGGATTAAAATAGGACTAATTATCATAAACAGGAAGAAATCAATGGCCAACAATGGTTAATTAATTAATGAAGTGAATTGTGCTACCTAAAACCAATTACCATTAATTTTTCTGGTTGCTAAATATGTAGAGATTTTTACATGTAAATACACAAAATTAAATAGAAAAAAGAATAATAGTATTATAAAAATAAAAGCATAATTATATTTTTATTATTTAATTGAATTACAATATTAATAATAAATTTATAGGGGTTTTTTATGTTTTAGGATGTCAGTCCCAGATAGGCAATGTCAGACATGGTGAGGCTGGGGGTGAGGAGCAGGTTGTCCAAACAGGGTCAGCCTGCAAGGGGCTCATTGTTCTGCATGCCCAGACCTCCTAAGGAGACATTCAGTATCAAGATCGCTTAAGGAATGCTTCAGTGAGCCCTTCTCTGAACGGAAAAATAAAAATAATATGCCCTTGATTAAAACCAAGATTCCTTCTTGTCTCACTCTCAAGGAAAGCTCTGTGTCCTGCTGTTCACAAACAGAGAAGGGCTGGTGGGAGATGTGGTGCTCAGAGGTTGTTTGGGGTACAGTGACCATGAAATAATGCAGTTTTTTAATATTCTGTGAAAGCAGGTGGGGCATCAACAAAACTTCTACCCTGGACCTACAGAGAGCAGACTTCAGCCTATTCAGAATGCAGATTTGGGGATAATTGAACTAATTTTTTTTTAATGGGAAACAGCTCTTAAAGGATTCCAGGAAGAAAGGAGACACTTCAAGAAAGGAATCTTGAAGGAGCAGAAGCAACCTGTCTCTCACTTTCCTCACAGAAGGAAGTGAGCTAGCGAGGAAAATAATTGGCCTGGCTAGGCAGGGAGGTTTTACCAGGAACTCAGGGAGAAAATAAGGTGCATTACCTTTGGACAGAGGGGCAGGCAACTCAGGAAATGTTTAAAGAAGTCGTTAGGTCATGCAGAAAGAAAATCAGAGGTGAAAGCTCAATTTAGGAGTTAACCCAGCTGCTTCTGTGAAAGATACCAAAAATGATTTTATAAGCGCATTCATGGCAAAAGGAGGGATTAGGAAAATCTCCATTCCTTATGGGGGGGATATGGTTACGAAAGATGAGGAGAAGGCTGAAGTATTCAACCCCTTCATCACCTCACTTTTCAACAAGACAGGTTGTGCTCAGGACAAGTGTTCTCCTGACCTGGGAGATGGGGACAGGGAGCAGAACAGACCCCCTGTAATCCAGGAGGAAGCAGATGGGGACCTGCTGAGCCACTCAGATGCTCACAGGTGTCTCTGGGAACAGATGGGATCCATCCTAGGGAGATGAGGGAGCTGCTGGATGAGCTCCCCAAGCTGCTCTCCATCATTTCTCATCAGTGCTGGCTCAGCAGGGAGGTGCCAGAGGACTGGAGGTGCCAATGTGAGCCCATCCCCAAGAAGGGCTGGAAGGAGGATGTGGGGAACTGCAGGCCTGTCAGCCTGACCTGGGTGCCTGGTGAGGTGATGGAACAGATCACCTTGAGTGCCATCCCAGGGCACCTACAGGATGGCTGAGGGATCAGAGCCAGCCAGCGTGGATTTCAATATCTGCATTGATGATCTGGATGAGGGCATTGAGTGCAGCATCAGCAAATGTGCAGATGGCACCAAGCTGGGTGTGAGTGTGGATCTGCTGGAAGGTAGGAGGGCTCTGCAGAGGGACCTGGACAGGCTGGATCCAGGGCCCAAATCCAACAAGGTGAGGTTTAACAAGGCCAAGTGCTATGTCCTGCACTTTGGCCACAACAACCCCTGCAGTGCTCCAGGCTGGGGACAGGGTGGCTGGACAGCAGCCAGGCAGAATGGCCCTGGGGGCACAGATGGACAGCAGGCTGGACATGAGGCAGCAGTGTGCCCAGGTGGCCAAGAAGGCCAATGGCTCCTGGCCTGGATCAGGAATGGTGTGGCTTTCAGGATCAGAGCTGCTGTGCTCAGCACTGATCTGCCTCCAGCTCTCCACATAGACATTGCTGCTGCAGCTCCAGAAAAGGAAAAAAAAGGGGCATCACCAGTGAAAAGTTTGCTGGGAGATCTTTTGTACATTAAAGCCCCCGAGAACACAAATCCCCATTAAAAGAGTCTAGGGTCACAGCAGAGGTCGAGAGAACCAAAATGAGAAATAGCACATTGTGGACAATAGCACATCATTGTGGACAATATTAAAACCAAAACAAAAAGAATAATCAGAAATTATTTTTATTGCAAGATATTTATGGAAATATGCCTGTAATTTAACGTTACTGAAATCTTTCAGTCATCATTCTCCACACTGCCGCCTTGAGCTCCTGATTCCTCAGGCTGTAGATGAGAGGGTTCAGGGCTGGAGGCACCACTGAGTACAGAAATGACAGAGCCAGATCCAGAGATGGGGATGAGATGGAGGGGGGCTTCATGTGAAAAAACACTGCAGTGCTTAGGAACAGGGAGACCACAGCCAGGTGAGGGAGGCAGGTGGAAAAGGCTTTGTGCCGTCCCTGCTCTGAGGGGATCCTCAGCACAGCCCTGAAGATCTGCACATAGGAGAAAACAATGAACACAAAACAACCGAATACCAAACAGGCACTAACAGCAATGAGCCCAAGTTCCCTGAGATAGGATTTGGAGCAGGAGAGTTTGAGGATCTGGGGGATTTCACAGAAGAATCCCCCCAGGGCATTTCCATTGCACAGGGGCAGGGAAAATGTATTGGCTGTGTGCAGCAGAGCATTGAGAAAGCCACTGGCCCAGGCAGCTGCTGCCATGTGGGCACAAGCTCTGCTGCCCAGGAGGGTCCCGTAGTGCAGGGGTTTGCAGATGGACACATAGCGGTCATAGCACATGATGGTCAGGAGATAGTACTCTGCTGAGATGAAGAACAGAAAGAAAAAGAGCTGAGCAGCACATCCTGCATAGGAGATGTGACTGGTGTCCCAGAGGGAATTGTGCATGGCTTTGGGGACAGTGGTGCAGATGGAGCCCAGGTCGCTGAGGGCCAGGTTGAGCAGGAAGAAGAACATGGGGGTGTGCAGGTGGTGGCCGCAGGCTACGGCGCTGATGATGAGGCCGTTGGCCAGGAGGGCAGCCAGGGAGATGGCCAGGAAGAGGCAGAAGTGCAGGAGCTGCAGCTGCCGCGTGTCTGCCAATGGCAGCAGGAGGAAGTGGCTGATGGAGCTGCTGTTGGACATTTCTGCACTGTGGCCATGGAGTCCTGTTGAAGGAGGACACAGTTATAATTCAGGGGAGACTTTGCTGAGCAATGTCTGAGCCCTTTCTCCCAGCCCTTCCCCTGCTGCTCTGTGACACCCCATTTTCCTTTTATCAAATCCGTTCCTTCAGCCTCATGCCTGGAGCTCTGCTGGGATCTGGCCCTGTTGCTGTGAGGAGCAGGGGCCGTGTCTATGGACACTGAGGGGTCAGCTCTGCTCTGCAGCAGTGGGGTCATGGGAACAGGAACAGGGGCCAGTCCTGGGGCTGGATTTCATCAGGCCAAACTGCTCCTGAGGCAGAGGAGCTTGGCAGCATCTCCTGTCCCAGGGCTAAGGAACAGTGATGGCCAAAGGCAGTTTGAGAGGGATTCCTGCTGTGCCCAGGGAGATCAGAGAGAACTGTGCAATGCAAGAGCTGTAACTCAGTGAAGGGTGAGGGGAGCTGCTCTGTCACTCCATCTGTCCCCAGCTGCCCTTTCTGAGATCCAGGGCAGTCACTGTGTTCCCCTGAAATCAGCCTGACACAGCTGAGAGCAGAGGGACAGCAGAGCAACCTGGCTCAGCCCTTCTCACAGTCTCAGGCCCACTCCTGGCCAAGGACACTCCTGTCCCCCAGTGTCCCCTGGAGGCAGCTCAAAGCTTGGATGGCATCCTGAGGACACACCAAGGGTCCTGTCCATGGCACTGCTTGAGGAGACTCAGCTCATTCCCAGCCTCCCAGCCTGCCCTGCCCAGAGCTCCCCGGGGCACAGGGAGCTGGGACACCCCATTGCTGTGCTCAGCCTGCACAGGAGGAGCCCAAGGGTTGGGCCTGAGCCTGCAGCTGGAGCTGCCATTGCCAGAGAGCCCTTCAGCAATGCCAGGAGCACCTGGGCAAGGCAAGGAGAGAGAGAGCTGACCCTGAGGAAAATCCTTTCCCTGTCCATCCCTGCCCAGCCCCTCCCAGGCAGCACCAGGGCAGGACAGTGGCCCTCAGGTCCTGGTCAGCAGGGAATGGGCACATGGCAGGAGATATGCCCTTCATGTCTGGTGCTGCTCTGCCAGCCCAGGAGGGGACTGAGGGCCCTGAGCCCCCGGGCTGAGGGCTGAGCTGGCTGGGAGGGGACACCAGAGCTGTGCTGCTCAGGGCAGTGTCTGCCCTGCAGGGCAGGGCTGGCAGGTGCCACATCTGCCCTGCAGCAGGGCTTCCCTCAGCACTGCCTCCCTCCCTCCCTGCCCATGGCTCTGCTGCTGGAGCTGTCCCAGCCCGAGCTGTTCCTGTGGCCCTGTGCTCCTTCCCTGCCAGAGCTGCCAGGGCCCAGCCCAGCCCCTGGGCCAGCTCTGCCCTGCAGCTGCTCGGGGGTGCAGGGATTAAAGAACAGCTCCCCCAAGCCTGGGCACCATGGAAAGGTGATGCTGGATGGATCTGGAGGATGGATCCCTTTCTGAGGTGCCCAGGAATCCTCAGAGTGATGGTTTAAGAGCCTCAGCCCCTGCTCTACCCTGCACAGCTGAGTTTCCACTCTCACCAAGCTGAGTCTGGGAAAAGTGGGAGCACAGACTCAGGAAACCAGAGGCACAAGCAGGAAACTCCTGCCCTGAATGAACTCATGAAAAGTCCCCTCAGAAATGACCTGGGCATGAGCTGGAGCTCTGAGCAGCCCTGGCCCACACAGCACCCTCTGCACAGCAGCAGAACCTGTCCTGGCAGGACTCACTCCTTGCACCCACAGCTCCCGTCCACCACGCATGAGGAGCTGCCAGGCAGGCTGAGAGCTGTCCCTGGCAGGTGGCACATGGCCTGGGCTGGCCAAGAGCCCTGAGGGCTGCAGGAGCTGCTCTGCAGGACAGCCCTGGGCAGCCCTGGCTGCAGCCCCAGCTTCAGCCCCTGCAGCCGTCCCTGGCAGCAGGAGCCGTCCTGCCCTGTCCCTCTGACGGTGCCCAGGGCAGCCCCGCTCTGCAGAACATCCTCCTCCTCCTCCTCCTCATCCTCCTCCTTCTCCTCCTCCCCCTCTTGTGCCTCAGAGAAACTGGGAGAGTCCTCCTGACACATCCCCCAGGCCGTGGGCTGTCCTGGCTCAAGGAGATCCCTCCAGGAGCACAGGGGACATTGCCCTGCACCCACACACTCACCATGTCCAGGGCTGTGAAGATGTTTCCCCAAGTGCAGTCTCAGCTCAATGTCTTCCCAGTCCTGAGTGCCTGGAGCCTGTCTGTGCCTGGCTCCTGTGCCCTCAGTGCCTGCAGGCAGTGCCCTCAGCCCTGCTGGGCTGGCAGAGGAGCTGCTCCTCAGCAGAAATGTCTTTTTGAAGCTTCTCTTGGTTTACCTTGGGAGCTGCCTCTGTGCCAGGAGCCCGGCCCAGCTCAGCAGCACAGACACAGCACAAGGACTTTAATGAATCTCTTGGTTCATTAAATATTTACATTATAATCGTTCCCTGGGAGAGTGTTCCAAAAACTTCTCAAGAACTCAAATTAAAATGCTGAAGTTTCTTGAAGTTTTAATGGGTCCCACTGAGGGACACAACTGAGAAAATGCCCCCAGGTTCCAGTTAGAGCAGGAAATTCGAGGCAGAGATGACAGGTGAGGACATAGAAATGTCAAGTCTTTCCCTTTTGACACCAACTCTTCTAGTAGTTTATAGAATCATGCCCCCAGTTATCTGCTTTAATTAGTCCCTTGAGAGTTTTGTATTGACATTAGGTAGGGCTCATTAATACTTTGAGATACTCAAGGTTTGGGTTTTGCTTTTGCCTTGGAATCTCTGAGACCTTTGTGCAATCATGGCCTCCAATTATCTGCTTTAATGAGTCCCTTGAGAGCCTTTGTCAGAAACAACACTCAGTGGGGCTCATTAATGCTTCAAGGCACTCAGGGTTAATTTAAGTTCTACTTTTTGACACTGAGTCTCTGAGAGGTTTGTGCAGTGGTGGCCTCCAATTATCTGCTTTAATTAGTCCCTTGAGTGGCTTTGTCAGTAATGACACTCAGTGGGGCTCATTAATGCTTCAAGGTACTCAGTTTTTCTAAGGTACTTGGAGTTTCCCTTTTGACACCAACTCTTTTAGTAGTTTATGCAATCATGGCTCCAATTATCTGCTTTAACGAGTCCCTTGAGAGCCTTGTACTGACACTCAGTGGGGCTCATTAATGCTTCAAGTTACTTCAGTTTTTTAAGGTACTTTCCTTTTTCCTTTCCTCTCTTACTCTCTGAGTGGTTTTTGGGCAATTCTGGCCTCCACCAGTTCTCTCCTCCAAGGAGTCCATGAGGAGCCTGAGCTGAGGATGGACCTTAATGGGACCCATTAATGCCTCAAGACACTTTGGATTTTTCTTCTGATTTGGACTCCTGGAAAGGTTTGTGCAATCTCCTCTTAGTGCCTGAGGTTCAAGGGCTCAGCACCAAATGCACCACGGGGCTGATTGGGGTTGAGAGGAATATTGAATTTGTCTTTACAAATGAGTTGTGGATCAGCCTATAGATAAGGCTAGCACTGAGAGATAAAAGAAACAATGGGATGGATTCCACTGATTGATGAATGGAAAGAGATATTTGCCTTTACAAACAAACTGTAGGGCTGCTGATAAATGAAATTGGATATGGAAAGATGAAAGAAGCAATGGGGGGGAAAACTATGAATTCTGTAAGAATTAAAAATTAAAAGGGAGGGTTATACATTAGAGGGGAATTTCAGGTATCAGGCGTTCCGGGAAGTCTGTGCCTCTCAAGTACCTCAGGGGAAAGAGAGAGGGAAATGCGGCCGGGAAAATAGGATAAAAAGGAGGCTGCGTCCTCCGAAAATTTGAGAGATCCCAGGGGAATGTCCCATGGCCTCTCCCTTTATTCGAATAAAGCAAAAAGGACTCCTCTGTCTCCTTTTTGGACATAAACCTCTGGTGTTTGTGGATTAATTTTCCTGACAATTTGGGGGCTCGTCCGGGATCTTTCCACCGTCCGGGGCGGCGGGCGGCGAGCGGAGCTGAAGGCGCCTCACCCAGTTTGGGTGATCAGCTCCCCTTGGTGCCGGCCGGCACCGGGTGATTGATTGGGTTCCCGAGACTGTCCAGGAGACAGACGAGTGGCGGACCAGGGGGGTCCGTGAAGAGTCCGCAGGGAAGGACCACTGAAAATCTCACCGGTGAGTAAAATGGGATCTTCGGGGAGCAAACCTGGGAGGGCACCCATGGAGGGTAGCACAGGTAAACCTGAGAGGGCACCCATGGAGGGTAGCACAGGTAAAACGGGGCACCCAGAGAGGGTTGGAAAGGTGAAGCCGCGAAGGGGCCCCGGCAAATGGGATGACGATCCCATAATACCCCCAGAGAGTCCCTTGGGGTGAATGCTGAGGTCTTGGGACAGATTGTATATTCACCCAGAAGTAACTATGGAAATTATGGTAAAATATTGTTATTTTGTGTGGCCAGAGTATAAGCTGGCAAGGGGACTTATATGGCTACTTATGGAACAGATAAAATTCATTTGTGTCGAATTTTGTGAAGGTATTTAGAGGAAAGTGGTGAGGATTGGAATGTTTTTCAGCACCTTCCCCCGTCTTGTCCTCCAGTGTTGCTAGCTGACCCAGAGCCAGCTGCAGGTCGTCTGTATCCTCAACTTTCAGAGCAAGGGGATCAGGGAAATGTTATTCCTACAGCCCCACCTGAGAAGGATAATGGTGTAGGGGGAGGGGAGCAGCATGTTGAATCACCCCCCAGAACTAGAAGAGGAACTCAGTTTAGGGCATCAGAAGCCCCCCAAGAGACAGGGGTACACCAGATGCCACTCCATCAAGTTCCTTTGGGGAGTCAAGGGGGAGGATTTGGGTTTGTAATTGTACCACTTACTACCCAGGATATAAGAGGGTTGAAAAAAGAATTACCCCCATATTTGGATGATCCCATAGGGGTGGGGGAAAAGATAGAGGAATATTTGGGAAATGCGGATTATACATGGAAGGATTGAGATTTTCTTTTGGGAATTTTGTTTGAGTCATCAGAGAAACGAATGATTTTGCAGAAAGCTCGGCAGCTGTGGGAGGATGAACACCCACAAGCAGCAGGGGGGGCTGGACCCAATGCACCTACGGTGGATGATGCCATCCCCCAGGCAGACCCCCAGTGGGACCCAAATAACCAGGCCAGTCTGGCTCGCCTTTTCGATTACCGTGCTTATTTGATTAGGGCAATCAAGTCAGCGGCTCCCAGAACTAACAACATAGCTAAGGCTCTGTCGTTGGAACAGGAGAAACAGGAAAGCCCTCATTGGTTGGAGAGGATTAGGGATGCCTTGAGGAAGCACAGGGGGATGGATCCTGAAGGGCCAGCCTTCAACACATTGCTTAAAGTACAATTTCTTACTAAAGCCTGGCCTGATATACGGAAAGGAATACAGAAGGATGAAGAGTGGCAGAATAAGCCTCTAGAGGAATTGGTTAGAAAAACACAGCAGATATATGTAAGAAGGGATGAGGAAAAGGCAAAAGCTAAAGCAAGGATGATGGCAGAGTTTTTGCAGCCCCGGAGGAATAAACCGCAGGGTCCAAGGGGTCCCCAGGGACAGAGGGGACGGGGTCGGCCACAAGGAAGTGGCAGAGGGATTCCCTCCTCGGCAGGGGACAGCCGACCCAAACAGCGGCTGGGGAAGAACCAGTGTGCTGTCTGCAGGGCAGAAGGGCATTGGAAAAACGAGTGTCCGCAAAAACAACTGGACCTCAGGAGGAGGAAGTCCAGAGAATAATAGAAATGGATTGTTAGGGGTGTCAGGGGCTCCTATTATACCAAAGACCCACCACTCAAGAGCCCTTGATAACTTTTAAGGTGGGTCCGGATCGAGAGGAGGTGTGTTTTTTGGTAGACACAGGGGCGTCTCGGTCCACCTTAAATTTTATACCTAAGGGGGGGAAATTGTCAAAAAGATCCTTGGTTATTCAAGGAGTAAGCGGGAAGGATGAGCGAGTGCATTTTATTCAACCACTGTTAATAGATGTGGGGGACAGATTTGAACTGCATGAATTCTTGTTTGTTCCTAATTGTGATTGTAATTTACTGGGAAGAGATTTGATGGCTAGAATGGGAATGCAAATTAGTATTGTACGAAGTGACACGGAGTCCGAAACTGTGATATCTTTGTGTAAAATGTCTGAAAAGGCTTATGCTAAAATAAATCCGGAAGTATGGGCAGCTCCAGGGAAATATGGGAAACTGGACATAGAGCCTCTCCAAATTACTTTGAAGCAACCAGGACAAGTGGTGTCTAAAAAGCAATGCCCTCTTTCAAGGGAGGGAAAGAAGGGGTTACAGCCTGTTATTGAGTCCCTGCTAAAAGCAGGTCTTTTAGAGCCGTGTATGTCTCCCTATAACACTCCTATCCTGCCGGTTAAGAAACCAGATGGAACCTACAGAATGGTGCAGGATTTAAGAATAATAAATGAGATTGTCAAACCAAGGCATCCCACAGTTCCAGATCCATACACAATCCTAAATCAAATCCCTTCTTCACATCAGTATTATTCTGTACTGGATTTGAAGGATGCTTTCTGGGGGTGTCCAATCACAGAAGATAGTAAACAGTATTTTGCTTTTGAGTGGGAACAGGAGGAAGGAGGGAAAATGATAAAACAACAATTGACATGGACAGTACTCCCTCAAGGATATACAGAGTCACCAATTCTGTTTGGGCAAGCTTTGCAGAAAATATTAAGAGAGTTTACTCCACCCTTAGGAGTCAAGTTGTTGCAGTATGTAGATGATTTGCTCTTGTCAGGGGAACAGGAAAAGGTGGTTGAAGAGGCTACTGTAAAGCTGCTTAATTTTCTTGCAAAAAAGGGACTTAGAGTATCCAAAAAGAAAGCACAGTTAGTAGAAAAGAAGGTCAAATATTTGGGACACATTCTGTCCGAAGGGTTACGGTGTATTGATCCAGAAAGGATACAAGGGATTTTACAGGTACCATTACCCCAGACTAAAAAGGAGTTACGGCAGTTTTTAGGGTCGGTGGGGTACTGTAGAGCATGGATCGAGGATTTTTCTGTGGTGGCCAGACCTTTATATAACTTTTTAACTCAAAACAGTCCTAATGTTGTGGTATGGACACCAGAAGGAGAGAAAAGCTTTAAGAAATTAAAAGACAAATTGGTTAAGGCCCCAGTCTTGGCTCTTCCAGCCGCAGAAAAAGAATTTCAGCTATATGTGGATGTCAAACGGGGTCATGCTAAAGGAATTTTGGTACAAGAGCATGGGGGAACACGAAGGCCTGTTGCCTATTTTTCTAAGTTGTTAGACCCGGTCCCAGAGGCTGGCCCCATTGTCTGCAGAACTGTGCAGCCACAGCTCTGATGGTGGCTGAGGCCCGAAAGCTGACAAGGGGAGGGCATCTCATTGTTAAAGTCCCACATCAGATTAAAGCTTTGCTAACTGAGAGAGCCTCTAAGTGGATGACGAGTGCTCGATTATTACAGTATGAATCTTGTTTAATGGAACAGGAGGATTTAGAATTTAAAGGTGGGGAAATTTTTAATCCAGCCTCTTATTTAAATGGCCCTAGAGAAAAGGGGGGCCAGGAAGAAATCCATGATTGTATCCAGGTTATAGACCTCCAGACACGGGCTAGGGAAGATCTACAGGATATTCCCTGGCCTGAGGGAGAGAATGTGTTCATTGATGGGTCCTCCAAGGCGGTAGAAGGGAAACGATTTACAGGATACTCTATCGTGAATGGGAAGCAATTAAAGGAAGGGGGGAGGTTACCACACACCTGATCAGCTCAGACAGCAGAGCTGTACGGGCTTGTGAGAGCCTGTGAATTATACCAGGACAAGACAGTAAATATCTTTACTGATTCTAAATATGCATATGGGGTAATACATGCATTTGGAAAACTATGGGAAGAAAGAGGTTTATTAAGCTGCAAAGGAACGACATTAGCTCACGAGAACTTAATCTCTCGCCTATTGGAGGCAGTGAATTTACCAAAAAAAGGTGGCGATAATCCACATTAAGGGGCATCAGGCAGGATGGTCGGAGGAGGCAATAGGAAACCGACTGGCTGATGAAGAAGCTCGGAAAGCTGCATTGTTGCCAGAAGTCTCTAAGATCCTGCCTATGCTCCCAGTAACTGCACCGCTGCCAGAGAAACTCTCTTTTCCACCAGAAGAACTTGAAATAATTAAAAAGAGTGGGGCAGAGGAAAGAGAAAATAATTGGTTTACAAGGAATGGTAAGCAGTAGATACCAAAAGCTCTAGCCTTACAATTGTTAAAACAGCTTCATGAAGGGAGTCATTGGGGCTCCCGAGGACTGGCAGAAGCCTTCCTCAAAATGAACACTGCTGTTGGTCTCTTTAGCCTGGCAAAACGAGCCACTGAAGGCTGTTTGACTTGTGCTAAAACCAGCAACAAAGTTACAAAGAAACTGGCCAGGGGAGGGAGGCGTTGGGCAGTACGTCCCTTCCAGAGATGCCAGGTGGATTTTACTGAAATGCCTCGAGTGGCAAGATTTAAATATCTTCTGGTAATAGTATGTCAATTAACCGGGTGGCCAGAAGCATTTCCAACTGTGTCAGCAACTACAGGATCAGTTGTTAAAATATTTTTGGAACAAATAATTCCAAGATATGGGATAGTGGAAGCAATAGATTCAGATAGGGGAACTCATTTTACAGGAAAAATTCTTCAAGGAGTTATGACTGCTTTAGGGATACCTAAAGTGGATACCTAAAGTGGAACCTCCATACCCCCTGGCACCCACAAAGTTCGGGCCAGGTTGAGAGGATGAATGGAGAAATAAAGAAACATCTCCTGAAGCTGGTGATAGAAACTAAAATGCCATGGGTGCGGCTCCTGCCCCTGGCTTTAGCAAGGATAAGGGCCAGACCCAGGGGAGATATTCAATTATCTCCCTTTGAATTGATGTTTGGAATTCCTTACCCTTGTAATTCTCAGCCGAGTGCGGGGATAGAGATAAGTGATGTGTATTTAAAACAATATATGGCTCAGATACTGTCTCTTGTGAAATCTCTTTGACAGGAAGCTCAGCTGGCACAAACCTTGCCTTTGGACTTTACTGTTCACAACATCCAACCGGGAGACTGGGTCCTAGTTAAGGAGTGGGAAGAAGCACCACTGGTGGCCAAGTGGCGTGGACCTTTCCAGGTGTTGCTGACCACAGGAACAGCCGTCAAGACAGCTGAACACGGCTGGACCCATCACACTCGGGCCAAGGTCTCTGCAGCCCCAGAGATTTGGACATCTCAGCTGGAGGAGGAGGACGGGAAGCCGCGACTGACACTCGTCAGGAGTGGACTGGAGCAGCAGCCAGGGCGTCGACATCGGGGGAAGCCTCGTGTGCCCACCCACAGAGTGCCTGCTGAAATAGTCTTTGTGGGCATCCCTCCTCTCAGATCTCCAGGCATTGGGGGCCAACCCTTGCTGTCATTGTTTTCTTTATGTTGAGCTGTTTCTGTGCCTTCGCTCGCCACAAGTGGTGTGAAAGACAACGTGAAAGTAAAAATTAAGTTAGGAAATTAGATTACACAATCAGAATGTTTCTCTTAATAATGTTACCTTTATATTATCAGTTAGGTTGGAGCCAAGAATGGGAAAATAATTGTTTTGACCTTAGGAGAAAAAGTAGCAAAAACCTTTATGGGAATGGGACATGTTTTCTTGGCTACCTGGTGGACTATAGGTTAAACAATTACTTTTTTTCCTCTTATGTGCTGTAGCAACTCTAATCTTTTTACCATGCAAGATCCCTTGCTTAGTACAACTTATTCAACATGTGATCAAAGGAATGCAGGTAATAGCCATGCCTACAGATCCAGAAATAGTTACAAAAGGATAGAAATTGATGTCACTCCAAATAATTACAAAACAAAACAAAACAAAAAAAAAAAAAAAAAAAGACTCAGGAACAAAAAAATTAAGTAAATGATAGCTAAAGTTTGTAAAGACAATTATTAAAAATAAAAGAGGAGGGATTGAGAGGAATGTTGAATTTGTCTTTACAAATGAGTTGTGGATCAGCCTATAGATAAGGCTAGCACTGAGAGATAAAAGAAACAATGGGATGGATTCCACTGAGTGATGAATGGAAAGAGATATTTGCCTTTACAAACAAACTGTAGGGCTGCTGATAAATGAAATTGCATATCGAAAGATGAAAGAAGCAACGGGGGGAAAACTATGAATTCTATAAGAATTAAAAATTAAAAGGCAGGGTTATATATTAAAGGGGAATTTCAGGTATCAGGCGTTCCGGGAAGTCTGTGCCTCTCAAGTACCTCAGCCAATGGGGAAAGAGAAAATAGGGAAAATAGGATAAAAAGGAGGCTGCGTCCTCCGAAAATTTGAGAGATCCCAGGGGAATGTCCCATGGCCTCTCCCTTTATTCGAATAAAGCAAAAAGGACTCCTCTGTCTCCTTTTTGGACATAAACCTCTGGTGTTTGTGGATTAATTTTCCTGACAGGGACAAAACCATTCAGGGGTATCTTACATCCATCACAAACAATTTGAGGGAATTAAGAGAGAAAGGCATTTTAGCTCAAACAACTCCTCTCGATTTTCCAGTACATTCTATCTGACCAGGACAGTAGGTGTTGATAAAATGCTGAAGAGGAGAAAGTTTAGAGCCTCAATGGGAGGGACCATTTTTGGTTCTTTTAACCACAGAAGCAGCAGTCTGAACAGCAGAAAAAGGCTGGACTCATGCTTCACGATTAAAAGGACTGATACAAAATAAAGATTGGAAAATTATTTCAGCACTAGGAGATCTAAAAATCAAATTAAAAGGGAATTTAAAAGTTGATTAAATTTCCATCCAGATTCAAAAGCATAGAGGAATTGAAATAAATTCGTGATTAGGTGGAAAGGAGTACTTGGTGCCAAAAAGCTACAGTCTATAAGAATTGACATAAAATCATTGTATCTTGGGACAAAAGGGGGAGATATAATATATAACGGGAAAGATATTATTGTATGGTGTTACTGCTTGAAATATCAATTGAAGTTGTTTTGGGAAGTACATGTTTGTCATTTAGACATCCTGCATTGGCTGCCAACTGCAACCTCATTGAGTTTGGAGGCTGAACAACTCCAATGGGAAAGAATCAGACGCCTCCTTGATCAGTGGGAAAAGCCCGGGAGGATTGAAAAGCTTCTCAGGAGCTTCTGACTGCCAACATTAACTGATTTATTTGAGGAGCTGCAACTCCAGAAAAAGAGACTGGTAACACCTATTATTGAGGAGGCCCAACAACAATTAACACATTGGGAATGTAATAATCATGGCTTAGAATGCTGCCCTTGCATTTGTATTGCTTGTACCTGCTGTTTTAATTCGTGCTGGAGGGTAAATAGGGCAAAAGAAAAAGAGAGACAATTGAGTTGTTGAAGTTGTTTAGATTGTGTATGTGGACAGCTAACAATAGAAAGATTTTTAATTACTTTTATGCTTAACCATTCAGACAACAAAATGGGACCTTTTTTTGCAACAATTCAACTAATAGAGAACCAAGACCAACTACTCCTCGCCATATTAGCTTTTGTACAGGCTAAAGAACAAACAATCCATAATATTATAGACCAGTGTATTATAAATGACAATTGCTGTGGAGAAGAAATCTATGTGCCAAGTCATAGATTTGTTTCAGCAGCTGATTGGCATGGTGAGTGTATCTATTGGTGGCAACGAATATTTAACTACCAACCCCGATTTCATAGCAGAAATAGACCAGTAAAAAGAACTGTTTAATTGAAGCAGCGTGAAAACAAATTTTGTTGCAGTTGGCATATCTCCGGAGCTTTAGTGGATTAGGAAAATAGCTGCTCAATCTAGGGAAAGAGATAGGGCAGTGCTGCAGAACTACAAAGAATTGATGCCATCTTTGGAAAAGAAAAAGCTAAAATGGCTTATATGAGCTTTATGAGGCCAAGGATGCCAAAAAGAGACAAATCCCAGGATAAAAGCTTTGCTACCAAGAAGACTGACATCTCGGCCCTTGGTTGCAATCCAAGGGGCCTTGAGACAGGTAGAAAGTGAAAATTCCTGAGCATTCTTTTCATTGTGCTTACTATAATACCCCTGGCAACTGGCCAAAGCCATAAGACTGCATGGAGTAGAAAAGAACAAGCCACGAAGGAACAAATTACAAGACAACAAGCAGCACAAGAGCCAGCAGTAAAGAAACAAACCACTCCTGATCCCTGTGACAAATGCAATCATTCCATGTGGGTCAAGGATAAGATGGAATCAGTTTTTCTGGCACAGCTACATGTTAGTGCTGCCTATTACGATCGTAGCAGCTTCTTAGGAATTTGTGTGAAAAGTCCAAAATTATATTGGGTGAGAAGAAATTTGGGATTCAAAGGGTGAGCTCCTTATCCTAACAATGATCAACTTTGTCCTAGAGATGAAAATTTCTTGTGTTTTGAAAAAGATAAGAGTAGAAAAGAGACAAAGAAAAAAAATTAGTTGGAAAACAAAAAGAAACAATAAAGGATAGGAAAAAGATCAGAGGGAAAGAGTCAGATGAGCTGGATGAGCTGTATAAACAATTAAAACAGCTCTATGGCAACTGGGATTTGTCAACTTCAAACAAAAATCTGTTCGTAGATCTGATGCAAGAAATTGCCACAGAATTGGGATTATCTAAATGTTTTGTTTCTGGAGGACTTAGAATGGCTGAAAGATGGCCATGGAGAGGTGAGGGTTTAGCTCCAGAACCATTTTTAAAATGGAATCATACTCAAATTTCTAAGACATTAAAGCAGCCTGAGGGTTGGGTTCTGAGTCATCAAGTAATTGGGACAGTTTGTATAACTCGGGAAGGGAGAAAATACACTGAAGTGGTGGGATATACTCCTTGCCTATCTACTTTAGTAGTAAATTCAGACAATAACACAAAGACCTGGCGACCCAAGAGTCCTACTGGATATTGGGGAATAATGAAAGAAATGGATTGTGAGTGGAATAATCAAACTGATTTGTGCTGGCATAGAAGTTCTGGAGCTAATCCCTACAATCTATAAAAGACTTAAAATCTTATTGGGAACAACCAGAAAACACAGAAAACAGATGGAAGGCCTCTGATGGAATATATTGGAATTGTGGGTAACGAGCATACAGTGAACTACCCCGACAGTGGGAGGGAACTTGTACCTTAGGAGTTCTATGACCCTCCTTCTTTGTCATATCAAGGTCTAAGGGCAATATACTAGGAACACCACTTTATGAAACCTTAGAAAGAAAGAAAATAGAATTAAACCTCGACTTTCCAATGGCAGGAGGAAACCAAAAATGGAAAGATGAAGAATGGCCTGTGGAATGAATTATAGCACATTATGAACCTGCTACTTGAGCTCAGGATGGGTCTTGGGGATATAGAACTCCAATTTGCCTATTAAATTGACTGATAAGGCTCCAGGCAGTAGTGGAAGTCGTCTCAAACCATAGGGCAGATGCTTTGAAGTTGTTGGCCAAACAGCATTCACAGATGTGAGCATTTGTATATTAAAAGAGAATTGCCCTAGATTATGTCCTGGCAGAAGAAGGAGGAGTTTGTGGGAGGTTTAATGAATCTGAGTGGTGTGTGGAAATAGATGACCACAGAGAAGCCATCACAAAACTTGCTGATGAAATTAAAAGAGTGGCACATGTACCAGTTCAAAAATGGAATTCTATTCTGAAAGCTGATTGGTGGGATAATCTTTTTGGGGGTGTGTGGTGGAAAAAAATGGGATTCATGCTATTATGTTCTGGTTTGGGACTATTGTTTCTGCCTTGCATGATACCCTGTCTAATTAGAGTAATCCACTCACTAATTCCAGGAATGCAACTTAGAGCCATGCCCATGGATCCAGAATCAACAGCAAAAAGGAAACTGAATTTCTTGATGGTACTAAAAGCACAATCCACTCGCACTCGAGGGAGAGAGATCAAGAAAATGGTGACTGAATGCAAAGAGAATACCCTGGCATGAGAAATGTCAATAAAATTTGAGAAGGAGTGTGAAAAGCTGAATGCAGCATGAGAAATGTTAGAAAAATTGGAGGCTAGTATGAAGGAACATAGAGAATACCAAGCAACAACGTTTTAAAGCACGAATCAATAGGATCAAAAAGAAAAATGGTGGAATTGTGATAAATGTGATTCATGCTAATTACATTGTAACTATATTAGCAATATTGTATTTAAATCATTAGAAGACAATTGTTACAGAGTGAGGGAGGAGATGGGTGAGACAGGGCAAAGGACATCTTCCAGATGTTGGGAGTCGAAGAAGGAGGTTGGAAGGGAATAGTAGAAGCAGCATCTAGAAATAAAAGTTTCGACCTTGAAATGGGTCAAATTAGGATGATTTCATGCATGGAACTTAATTTTATTGTGAGAACTTATGCTTAGTTATATAACCCAAGCTTAGGGCACCATACAGCATAGTGACGTAGATTTTTAGGAATAGAAACTAGGAGGAGTTTTCTAGAAACTTCTGTAGCCTACAGTATATAAGTGGGATTGTTAGCCTGGATGCTTTGGTACGAGAGGAAGGGTGAACCCCTCCCCGTAGCCCTGGTCGGTTTTGCTTATGATTTATACAAACCTCAATTATACTAAATTACTTACTCTTAAATTTTGCACATCCTGAAATATACGTATTCTATGCTTTGATTGTATTAATCTCAAATACTTTGATTGTATACATTTATAAAAATTACTATCAGAAATTTGCTGCTAAATTTAATCTTGTTGTTTGATAAATTGAATAAATAGAACACAAATCATAACCCTTCCTTCCTTCCTTCCTTCCTTCCTTCCTTCCTTCCTTCCTTCCTTCCTTCCTTCCTTCCTTCCTTCCTTCCTTCCACCCTTCCTTCCTTCCACCCTTCCTTCCTTCCACCCTTCCTTCCTCCCTTCCTTCCTTCCTTCCTTCCTTCCTTCCTTCCTTCCTTCCTTCCTTCCTTCCTTCCTTCCTTCCTTCCTCCCTTCCTTCCTTCCTCCCTTCCTCCCTTCCTTCCTTCCTTCCTTCCTCCCTTCCTCCCTTCCTCCCTTCCATCTTTCCTTCCTTCCACCCTTCCTTCCTTCCACCCTTCCTTCTTTGATGCTCCATCACTGACCAGGATCCCCAAAAAATGCTCCCAGCTGCAAGGCTCACACAGCTCCAGGAGCCTTTGGACACCTCTCCCAGGGATGCACAGCCTCCCCTTGTTGGGCTGTCTGTGCAGGGCAGGGCCCTGGACTCCATGATCCCACCGGGTCCCTCCCAGCTCAGCCCCTCCCGCAATTCTCACCCTTTGGCTCAGCCTTTGTGTCCTTGAGAGGAGCTGGCAGAGCTGTTGGGGCCGGGCCAGGAGCAGGGCACCCCAACATTCCCCTCTCTGGGACACGGCAGCTGTGGCAGCCCCAGCGTTCCCCTGTCTGTGACACCACAGCCCTGGCAGCCCCAACCTTCCATCCCTGGAGACGCTCCATGGCAGCTTCCAGTCAACGCAAGGCACCGGCCACGGAGCACCCCCAGCCTGGCCTGATGGGGATTCCTCTGCACACAGCTCGGGCAAGGCCCCCCTGGACACCTTCACTGTGCCACACACAAGTGTCACACACAGCTACAGAGCTCTGCCCACAGCTGCCACGAGGAGCTGAGTAAAAAATAAAACAAAAATCAAACAAATAATTCCCCAAAACTAAATGAAGCCAATAAAACAAACAAATCCAATAAAAGGATCAACAACAACAAAACCAAAAACCACTAGAGAAGGAGAACATCCCCCCCAATAGACCCATTCCATCTTTCACTTGGTATAGCTGCACACACACAGGGGCTGAGATTGCAAAAAAAGAAGATTCTTTGAGGACATTTTCAGGAAAAGCAGGTTTAGAACAGGCTCTCAGTTCCGACTGTTCTCAGCAGATTGAAAACGGCCCCTTTGGCACCTGCAGGGCCCTTACCAATGGCAAGTGCCACACCCTCAGCCCGTGGGGGAGAAAAGGGCTCTGAATTGCCCACCCTGGCATGTAAACCCTGTTCCTAGGCTGCTTCACACACAGGATTCTTCTGGATGAATCCAGAAAGTCGAGGGTGTGCTCTGGCTCCTCCATATCCTAAAGCTGCCAGAGAGAAGAAATTTAGGGTCGGCTCCAGCGGCACAATCCCTGCTGGCCCAGGGCACAGTGCCAGAAAGGTCTCTGTGTGCCCAGCCTTTGCTCCAGCCAAGAAAAGCTCCCGGCACAGGCTCACCTTTCGTGCTCAGCCAGAACCCCCGAGTGCCCCAGCAGCAGGAAACTGACGACTCTGGGGACATTTTTGGGGAGTCTCGAATGGGCCCTGAGGGGACAATTAGGGATCCTCCAGGGTCCGAGGGCACGTATGGGACAGATGGGGAGTGGATACCGGGAGTTCTGTGGAGCGTGGGGCATGATGGGCGTTGTAGTCCCGGCTCCAATGGGGCTCTATGGGACCGCAGGGCATGATGGGAGTTAGAGGCAGAAAGGAAAGATGGCGCCGACTGCAGGCACGGCCCCCAAAGCACCGATCCCCGGAGCTGAACCTCCTTGGTGGGACCTTGGGCTGGCTCACACCTGAGGAGTGTGTCTGTATTCAGTGGGGAAAAATGTGAGTTTTAGATTGCTTCAAAACTAAAAAAAATGGAAAAAACCCTCTTTGCCTGAGTGCAGTCAGCTCTCCAAACAAAGCAGGTGCCAGGTGAGTGAGGACAGACAGGATGGGGTTGGGCAATGTGGAGCAAGGTTGTCCACACTGGGTCAGACCTCAAGGCACAGCTTCTGTGAGCAGGCCAGACCTCCTGAGGAGAGACACTGCATCAATATCAACCACAAAATGCTGCAATCACCTCTGCTCTAAAGAGAGGAGTAATAAGAGACTCTCTTAAAATAGCAATGGATATTTCTAAGAAGCTCTTTAAAATATTTCTCCATAACTGGAATAGGAAACTTTCCTAATGAGCTGATCTAGACCAGAAGGAAATCAAGGCAGAGCCATGGTTTGCTAGGAAACCTCTCAAGAATTCATCAGAATTGAACTCCAAAGTTTCCTAAACTTTTAATGGTTCCCACTGAGGGACACAACTGAGAAAGTGTTCCCAGGTTCCAGTTAGACCAGACAACTGGAGAGAGTGATGAAAAGTGTGGACAAAGAGAAGACAAGTGTTGGTGCTATTATGAATGATGATCTATTTTTCCAATTTATCAAGCAACAAGATTAAATTTAATAGTAAGTTTTTAATAGTAACAAAATGAATACATTCAAAGTATTAGAGATGACAATGTATTGGAGATGAATACAATTAAAGTGCATATATTTCAAAATATACAAAATTTGGCAGTAAGTAATTCAGTATAATTGAGGTTCATATAAAGCATAAGCAAAACCAACCAGGGAGGGGCTCCCCCTCCGACCGGGGGTACGGGGAGTGGCTCCCATTCCTCACGTACCAAAGCATCCAGGCTAACAACCCCACTTATATACTGTAGGCTACAGAAGTTTCTAGAAAACTCCTCCTAGTTTCTATTCCTAAAATCTACATCACTATGTGTACAGTGCATGCTCTACTAATGGGTTAGGGGGTCTCTCATCCTTTTGAGGGTCTTATTTCCAATGAAGGCTCATCATCTTCCTCAGTGACCGAGGTGTGACCTGCAGGTAGCACAGGTGCACTATGTGACTGAGCAGATGTTTTCCATTACAAGACTTTAATTGAGTCCCATGCTTGGAATCATCCCATTTTGGCCCATTTCAAGGTTGAAACTTTTTATTTCTAGATGCTGCTTGTCAGACCTACGTCCTTCTACTATTCTTGTTTGACTTTCTTCCAACCTCCTTCTTTGACTCCCAACATCTGGAAGATGTCCTTTGCCCTGTCTCACCCATCTCCCCCCTCACTCTGTAACAATTGTCTTCTATTGATCTAAATACTATTTTGTCAATATAGTTACAATTTAACTGGCATAAATGACATTTATCACAGTGGACAATATTGAAAAGCTAAAACAAAGGAAAGAAAAGAACAAACCAACAAGCAAACCAACAAGAAGAATCAAAGGTGACTTTTATTACAAGTGATTTTCAGAAATTGGCAAGCAGTTTAATGTTTCTAAAACCATCTAGTGTTCAGTCTCCACACTGCCACCTTGAGCTCCTGATTCCTCAGGCTGTAGATGAGAGGGTTCAGGGCTGGAGGCACCACTGAGTACAGAAATGACAGAGTCAGATCCAGAGATGGGGATGAGATGGAGGGGGGCTTCATGTGAAAAAACACTGCAGTGCTTAGGAACAGGGAGACCACAGCCAGGTGAGGGAGGCAGGTGGAAAAGGCTTTGTGCCGTCCCTGCTCTGAGGGGATCCTCAGCACAGCCCTGAAGATCTGCACATAGGAGAAAACAATGAACACAAAACAACCGAATACCAAACAGGCACTAACAGCAATGAGCCCAAGTTCCCTGAGATAGGATTTGGAGCAGGAGAGTTTGAGGATCTGGGGGATTTCACAGAAGAATCCCCCCAGGGCATTTCCATTGCACAGGGGCAGGGAAAATGTATTGGCTGTGTGCAGCAGAGCATTGAGAAAGCCACTGGCCCAGGCAGCTGCTGCCATGTGGGCACAAGCTCTGCTGCCCAGGAGGGTCCCGTAGTGCAGGGGTTTGCAGATGGACACGTAGCGGTCGTAACTCATGATGGTGAGAAATGAAAATTCTGCTGCAACGAAAAAGGCAAAGAAAAATACCTGAGCAGCACATCCAGCATAGGAGATGTGTCTGGTGTCCCAGAGGGAATTGTGCATGGCTTTGGGGACAGTGGTGCAGATGGAGCCCAGGTCAGTGAGGGCCAGGTTGAGCAGGAAGAAGAACATGGGGGTGTGCAGGTGGTGGCCGCAGGCTACGGCGCTGATGATGAGGCCGTTGGCCAGGAGGGCAGCCAGGGAGATGGCCAGGAAGAGGCAGAAGTGCAGGAGCTGCAGCTGCCGCGTGTCTGCCAATGGCAGCAGGAGGAAGTGGCTGATGGAGCTGCTGTTGGACATTTCTGCACTGTGGCCATGGAGTCCTGTTGAAGGAGGACACAGTTATAATTCAGGGGAGACTTTGCTGAGCAATGTCCAAGTTCCCTCTCCTTTGCCTCTGCTACTCTGTGCCACCCCAGTTTCATTTTCTCAAATCCCTTCCTTCAGCCTCGTGCCTGGAGCTCTCCTGGGATCTGGCCCCGTTGCTGTGATGAGCAGGGACCCTGTCTATGGACACTGAGGGGTCAGCTCTGCTCTGCAGCAGTGGGGTCATGGGAACAGGGACAGCGGCCAGTCCTGGGGCTGGATTTCATCAGGCCAATCTGCTCCTGAGGCAGAGGAGCTTGGCAGCATCTCCTGTCCCAGGGCTAAGGAACCGTGATGGCTAAAGGCAGTTTGAGAGGGATTCCTGCTGTGCCCAGGGAGATCAGAGAGAACTGTGCAATGCAAGAGCTGTAACTCAGTGAAGGGTGAGGGGAGCTGCTCTGTCACTCCATCTGTCCCCAGCTGCCCTTTCTGAGATCCAGGGCAGTCACTGTGTTCCCCTGAAATCAGCCTGACACAGCTGAGAGCAGAGGGACAGCAGAGCAACCTGGCTCAGCCCTTCTCACAGTCTCAGGCCCACTCCTGGCCAAGGACACTCCTGTCCCCCAGTGTCCCCTGGAGGCAGCTCAAAGCTTGGATGGCATCCTGAGGACACACCAAGGGTCCTGTCCATGGCACTGCTTGAGGAGACTCAGCTCATTCCCAGCCTCCCAGCCTGCCCTGGCCTGAGCTTCCCGGGGCACAGGGAGCTGGGACACCCCATTGCTATGCTCAGCCTGCACAGGAGGAGCCCAAGGGCTGGGCCTGAGCCTGCAGCTGGAGCTGCCATTGCCAGAGAGCCCTTCAGCAATGCCAGGAGCACCTGGGCAAGGCAAGGAGAGAGAGAGAGCTGGCCCTGAGGAAAATCCTTTCCCTGTCCATCCCTGCCCAGCCCCTGCCAGGCAGCACCAGGGCAGGACAGTGGCCCTCAGGTCCTGGTCAGCAGGGAATGGGCACATGGCAGGAGAGATTCCCTTCATGTTTGGTGCTGCTCTGCCAGCCCAGGAGGGGACTGAGGGCCCTGAGCCCCCGGGCTGAGGGCTGAGCTGGCTGGGAGGGGACACCAGAGCTGTGCTGCTCAGGGCAGTGTCTGCCCTGCAGGGCAGGGCTGGCAGGTGCCACATCTGCCCTGCAGCAGGGCTTCCCTCAGCACTGCCTCCCTCCCTCCCTCTCCATGGCTCTGCTGCTTGAGCTGTCCCAGCCCGAGCTGTTCCTGTGGCCCCGGGCTCCTTCCCTGCCAGAGCTGCCAGAGCCCAGCCCAGCCCCTGGGCCAGCTCTGCCCTGCAGCTGCTCGGGGGTGCAGGGATTAAAGAACAGCTCCCCCAAGCCTGGGCACCATGGAAAGGTGATGCTGGATGGATCTGGAGGATGGATCCCTTTCTGAGGTGCCCAGGAATCCTCAGAGTGATGGTTTAAGAGCCTCAGCCCCTGCTCTACCCTGCACAGCTGAGTTTCCACTCTCACCAAGCTGAGTCTGGGAAAAGTGGGAGCACAGACTCAGGAAACCAGAGGCACAAGCAGGAAACTCCTGCCCTGAATGAACTCATGAAAAGTCCCCTCAGAAATGACCTGGGCATGAGCTGGAGCTCTGAGCAGCCCTGGCCCACACAGCATCCTCTGCACAGCAGCAGAACCTGTCCTGGCAGGACTCACTCCTTGCACCCACAGCTCCCGTCCACCATGCATGAGGAGCTGCCAGGCAGGCTGAGAGCTGTCCCTGGCACGTGGCACATGGCCTGGGCTGGCCAAGAGCCCTGAGGGCTGCAGGAGCTGCTCTGCAGGACAGCCCTGGGCAGCCCTGGCTGCAGCCCCAGCTTCAGCCCCTGCAGCCGTCCCTGGCAGCAGGAGCCGTCCTGCCCTGTCCCTCTGACGGTGCCCAGGGCAGCCCCGCTCTGCAGAACATCCTCCTCCTCCTCCTCCTGTGCCTCAGAGAAACTGGGAGAGTCCTCCTGACACATCCCCCAGGCCGTGGGCTGTGCTGGCTCCAGGAGATCCCTCCAGGAGCACAGGGGACATGGCCCTGCACCCACACACTCACCATGTCCAGGAATGTGAAGATGTTTCCCCAAGTGCAGTCTCAGCTCAATGTCTTCCCAGTCCTGAGTGCCTTGAGCCTGTCTGTGCCTGGCTCCTGTGCCCTCAGTGCCTGCAGGCAGTGCCCTCAGCCCTGCTGGGCTGGCAGAGGAGCTGCTCCTCAGCAGAAATGTCTTTTTGAAGCTTCTCTTGGTTTACCTTGGGAGCTGCCTCTGTGCCAGGAGCCCGGCCCAGCTCAGCAGCACAGACACAGCACAAGGACTTTAATGATCCTCTTGGTTCATTAAATATTTACATTATAATCATTCCCTGAGAGAGTGTTCCAAAAACTTCTCAAGAACTCAAATTAAAATGCTGAAGTTTCTTGAAGTTTTAATGGGTCCCACTGAGGGACACAACTGAGAAAACGTCCCCAGGTTCCAGTTAGAGCAGGAAATTCGAGGCAGAGATGACAGGTGGGGACAAAGAGAAGTCGAGTCTTTCCCTTTTGACACCAACTCTTTTAGTAGTTTATAGACTCATGCCCCCAGTTATCTACTTTAATTAGTCCCTTGAGAGTTTTGTATTGACATTCAGTGGGGCTCATAAATATTTTGAGATGCTCAAGGTTTGGGTTTTGCTTTTGCCTTGGAGTCTCTGAGACCTTTGTGCAATCATGGCCTCCAATTATCTGCTTTAATGAGTCCCTTGAGAGCCTTTGTCAGTAACAACACTCAGTGGGGCTCATTAATGCTTCAAGGCACTCAGGGTTAATTTTAAGTTCTACTTTTTGACACTGAGTCTCTGAGAGGTTTGTGCAGTGATGGCCTCCAATTATCTGTTTTAATGAGTCCCTTGAGAGGCTTTGTCAGTAATGACACTCAGTGGGGCTCATTAATGCTTCAAGGTACTCAGTTTTTCTAAGGTACTTGGAGTTTCCCTTTTGACACCAACTCTTTTAGTAGTTTATGCAATCATGGCTCCAATTATCTGCTTTAACGAGTCCCTTGAGAGCCTTGTACTGACACTCATTGGGGCTCATTAATGCTTCAAGTTACTTCAGTTTTTTAAGGTACTTTCCTTTTTCCTTTCCTCTCTTACTCTTTGAGTGGTTTTTGGGCAATTCTGGCCTCCAGTTCTCTCCTTCAAAGAGTCCATGAGGAGCCTGTGTTGGGGATGGACCTCAGTGGGACCCATTAATGCCTCAAGACACTTTGGATTTTTCTTCTGATTTGGACTCCTGGAAAGGTTTGTGCAATCTCCTCTCAGGCCCTGAGGTTCAAGGGCTCAGCACCAAATGCACCACGGGGCTGATTGGGATCAAGCAAGTCCTGACAAACCATGGCTCTGCCTTGATTTCCCTCTGGTCAAGAACATATCCAGCAATTAGTTACACTGAGTATTTCAGCTACTTTGATATTTACATTTTCATCACAATTTTCATGACTAATCCTTGGTAAAACTCTAGAGGTGTTTCTGGCAAACAAAGATTGTGGCTGCTATCAAGACACAACTTACAAACACCAGTAGTTCTTTAGTGACATGGTTCTTCATTATTTTTCCTCAATCTCATTTGGGTTAGGAACAATAATTCCGTTGCCCATGGAGCTGATGCCTTTTTAATTCCAGAATAATGTCCCCAAGGTCCTTTGCTGTTCAGCTCTACTGTGCTGCCTGTGGGTGACAAGGCTTGGTGGGGTCCTTTCCCCTCTGGCTGGAGAGGTGCCAGGTCCCAGTCCCTGAGGGCACCCAGGCTCCTGGATGGAATTTGTGTGGAATTCCACATCCTCATTGTCACATCAGCCTTCACATGGAGCCCCGTGGATCAGAGCATTTTCCAAAGAGCTGTTGGGGCAAACAGGGAGATTTGGTCTGGCAGGATCTCTAAAACAATATCCCATAACATCCACTTGTTCTGGCACAGAGCACTTGGCTGCAGGGACACATTCCCATTGTTCTCAGCCAGGTTTCAGGAGTCAAGCAGTGTTGTCTTTCCCCAGAGCTGTTCCTTCAGCTGGCCTGGGAGGGCCATTTGGCCTCTGCACCCTCACTCTGGCTCCATTATTAGGACTGGTGCATCCAAACCCTTTATCTCCATGAACAGCAGTGATTTGAGGTGGATGTCCTTTTTGCACAGTTGTTTTAAAACTGCAGCATCAATAATTGTGCTACCCTTCCACAACTGAATATGGGGTTGAATAATCCAACTGTTCACTTCTGTTTAACAGAATTAATTAATTTATCCTTGATAATCTGAACTAATTACTCCTCCCATGACATGAACACTTTTCAAGGCCAAGCTTGAGTGAGCAATCATCAAACCAAAGTATCCTGGAGGAATCTGAATCACTATTCCAGTACTGATGACTCTCATTTGATCCTGATTTATCCTGATTAATTCCTATGCATGAAGGTCCAGCCCTGCAGCCTCTGGGGTGGCCCTGTCAGGGGCCATCACACCCGGAATAATTTCCCAGGCAGTCACAGTGTCACTGTCCATGGCTGTATTTGCAAACTGGGTGCAGCCATGCACATCCAGGGGATTCCCATTTCCCAGTGGGGCCATTGTTAAGGGTAGGGAGCACATCTGGGAGATGGGTTCTCCATCGGGACAGGTTCCCATCTCCTCGTTTTTTCAACTGCTCTTTTAACAACTCCTTCATCTGTTCAATCAATGCTGCAGCTTGTGTAGTCTGGTATATGAAAAACCCAGCAGTCTTACTCACTGCATTTTTCACAGAAATAAAGCATTGCACATCCTAGTGTCAGCAAACCCTGTAAAAACTGCCAATTTCATCCTTTCCTCTTTCATTCATTGTATACAATCTCACAGTTTGCCAGTGATATTTGGGTCCTGGCCAATCATTTCTTTAGAGTATTCAGTGTTAAATCCCTGAGTAGCCAAAACTAAAAAAATCAGTATTTGGAACATTATTTTACAATGTTATTATATACATATAAATATATACATTAAAAAATAATTATTTTTTACATACGTATATAATTATTTATTGTATTATTATTATTTCTCTTGCACAAACAAATCCAAGCTCAAGATTAAGAACCTCTTCTGTTCCTCCATGTGATAGAGTTCCAACAACAATTGATCCTTCTGTTGGTGCTGTTTCTGGGATTCTTTTTACAAAATTCACCCTCATCTTCCTACACCCATAAGTTCTTTTCCTTGTTCCAAGTGCAATTTTTGGATGCATTTTAATACATCCTGTGGTTCAGCTTCTTTCAGCTGCCTTCCCCATTGCTCACACAGTGCTCCAACCTCAGCCCCCTTTAGAGCCAGCAAACTCCAGGGAAGGTTTTCCCCATACCTGGGAATTACAGACAAGACTGACTCCTTACATTTACATTTAAAAAGCAACATTTTGTGGTGACCTAGCCAGACTACACCAACTTTGTTTTACCAGTGGGCAGGGGCAGCAGCAGAGACACAGACACCAAGTTCAGCAATCAGTGTCATTTACTGCAGTTCAAAGCAGCAAAGCATCACAAAAGGAGAAGCTCAGCAATGCAGCCAACCATCAGCACCAAAGATTGCCTGCAGGGATTAAGAGACAGCACCAGTCACCCTCAGACTTTGCCATCAGCCAGGTGCACACATCAGCTGGGGAAGCTGTCACAGCCAAGGACTGCAGAGCCACTCCTGGACACTGGGAATTCCTGCAGGTGCCTCCAGCCACAGGGGAGGCTTCCAACCCCGCTGTGAGAGGGCCCAGCTCTGATAGTGCTGAATAAACAAACTGACAGCACTTCTAGTGCAGGAACAGCTGCTTTCATTCTCCTCTTGGGCTCCTCCCAAAGCCTGGCCAGGCCTCAAGGAGGAACCAAGGCAGGTGGCTTTGACCATACAGCCCCAAACAAGGCCAGATGTCAGATTTCATGGCCTTGTCTGGTTTCCAAATACAGAAAGGTCAATCCATGTTTCACTCATGAGTGGATACATTTATCACAGCACTAATGACCATGTATATTTGCTAATATAAGGATAACCTTTGGTTGGAATGTTAATCCAGAGGTCACCTTTTGCTCAGGGCCTGTTGTCCAAGCCTTGGCACTTCAGGGACTGGGTTTAGTGCTGGGCTTGACTGCTGGGAACAATGGGAGACAAGCACACCAGATGATGATCAGCAAGTCTCAATTTATTGATCAGAAGGCTGCAGTTATATAGACATAATAATAAGGCTCATACATATTGCAAAAGCTAAGCTCATCATGGGTTCTGTGCTCTAACCTTGTTAAACGTCATCCCTGCACATATTGCTGCATACTCCAGATGGCTGTGGTGGCTCCACCACAACAGCTAGTTCTTGTTTTGACAAAAGCTAATTCTTATTTTGACATCCCGTGATTTCCTTGCTCCTTGCTCAAAGGCACAATGTTCTTGCCCAAGGCCTTATTTCCTGACTAGCGGAATCTCATCATGTCCCTTCTCACCTAGCCAGTCCTCCACAAAACTCTCCACACTTGACAGTACTGGGTGAACAGCTGGACTGGATGAGCTCAGAGGTCTTTCCCAACACAAAGGATTCTATAATTCCAGGATTCCATCTGCTGCATTCAGTTAGGTCCCTGTTGGCAGCATTACTTTGGTCAAAAGTCCCCTCTTGGTCAGCTCTTGTGGCCTAAGGCTTCAGCTCCTTTAGCTCCTGGTGCTGAGCTGCTCATGCTGAACGAGATGGCTCAGAGAGAAGAATACAGTTCATCCAATTCCTCCTGGGACACTGAGAGGGGAGGCTGTGGAAACAGGAGCATTGTTTGCTGTGCTCTCCTCCCTGCCCTTCACACCTTTCAGCACTTTGAAGCAGCCAAGAGCTTTCTCCAAGGGTGCAGTGAAGCAGCTGTTCCTGCTCCCAGCTCTGGCTCTTCCCAGTCTCTGACCTTGACTGGTTTTGTCCCTCTTGCTGTGCCCTCTGTTCCCCCTGTGCTCGGTGGCTGCTGCCCAGGACTGTGGCACTGGCACAGATCAGGGGCTCCAGCCCCTCCTTTCTGTGCCCTTGGAGCTGCCTGCTCACAGCAGCCTTTTCCATCTGGAAGCTCCACATGGACAGGGAGTCCCCACCTCTGTTCCCTGCACAACCTCCAGGAGCCCAGGGCTGCCATCTCCAGTCCCTGCTGGCCCTGGGGGCTCCCAGGTGGCCCAGGCTGCTGTGACACCACTGCACTCGGGAGGGAAGAGTGGCAGGGGCTGTGCTGAAAGTCAGGTCCATGTGCTGCTGCTGCTGCTGCTGCTGCTGCTGCTGCTGCTGCTGCTGCTGCTGCTGCTGCTGTGGGGGTCGTTTGTCCAGCCCTGCCCCAGAGTCAGGGATCAGATCCAGGCCCTGCTGCTGCTCCCTCGGGATCAGCCACAATTTGGGTGTTGCTGTCAGTGCCAGCAGAGGCGGTGGCTGCAGCAGTGGGTGCTGACAGTGCCCCAAGCCCCGGGGCCAGAGGGGTCCCTGGGCTGGGGGCTGGGAGGGAGCTGCCCCTTGTTCTCCCTCTGCCCCACACAGAGCTGGGCTGGGCACCAGTGGGGCAGCACAGCAAACAGGAGCCTGTGAGTCTCTGCCAGCCCTGTCTGCTCAGAGTTTGGCCCTTGCAGCTCCAGGTGGACAAAGGCAGCTGCTCCTGGCCCCTCTGTGTGTCCCCGTGCTCTGCAGTGCTGCTCCACCAGTCTGTGCCCAGCAATGGGGAAAAGCCTCAGCCCTGCAGGGCCAGGAGCTGCCGGGCTCTGCCTGAGAAGCTCAGCCAGGAGGAAGGAGCTGCTCCACACGGGAACCAGCAGCAGAGGACACTCCTTTTTTATGGCATGTTTTCTGTTTTAAGGAAGAGAAAAAGGAAAAAAAGCCTCTATAAAATGTTAAAGATAAAAATACCAAGTGTGCAGTGAAAAACCTTCTGTTTTAACTTTGAATTAAGAGGTAACTGATCTTTTGAAATAGAAAACTCAGTTATTTACTTTGTAAAGAGGTGATGGTATTGATGCATCTTACTGGTCTCAGTAACCTTTTTTAAAAAAATTTTGGGGTTTGTTTCCAATATTATTATTTTAAATTGTGGTGAAACCGGTGGGAAGCAAGAAGAAATTCCTTTGTGCCCTGCCAGCTCCAAGCAGGACTGGGAATCTAAATTCTGTCACAGCCCAGATCCTTTAGAAGATGCCCTTGCTTCTCACTGTGAATGAGCTGCACATTCCCTTTGAAATTATCAGGGTTTTTTTAAAGAAAGTCTCACTTATGGCTTTTTGCTTGGTTTGGAAGTACAGAAGGACAATTCTCCATCCTCAGCTCCAGCCTGCACTGCCTTAGGAGCACGGCCCACTCACCAGATTTTGTCCACTCAGGGCACTTTTAGAGGAAAAAGAAAGTGCAATTGCACAATTCCAGCTAAGAAGGAATAAAGAGTGGAACTAATAAAACATCCTGTGGAGATCCAGGTGTTCAGCTGGGACTGTGGAGAGTTTGGGCTCTTGCCAACTGGATGTGTGTCTCTAACTGCAGTGTCTTGGCCTGCAGGAGAGTCTCACTCACCTGCAGAAGCACAAAGCTCAGGTGCTGTGCTGGGAACGGGCTCATCTGATGCAAAGCTGTCAGAGCCATGTGAGGGCAGAGCGGGCCCAGCCGTGCCCAGGGCTGAGCCCAGCAGAGCCCTGGCAGAGCCCAGAGCAGCCTCAGCATCCACAGAGCCCGGCTGCAAGGAGAGAAACCAGAAACCGCCCGTCAGCTGAAGGCTCCTGTCCCCCTTGTCCCAGCTCCCGCCGTGCCCAGGCCATGCTGGCCGTGCCCAGAGCGGTGCCCAAAGCTGCCCATCATTGCTGCCTTGGGCACAGAGCAGGAGGGCAGGACTGTGCCCAGCCTGCAGCCAGCCATGGCACATCCAGCCCCTCAGAAACTGCCCAGAGCCAAAAAGCAGCTTGGCAGCCCCTGAAGAATTCATTGCATCTGCCCCAGCAAAGGGGGGAACCTTTGGTGCCCGGCCAGGCCATGCTGTGCCCAGATCTGGGAGCATCCCCCTGGCTGTGGACTCACCCACAAATTGGGTGTGGATCTGTGCAGAAGGTGCCAGAATCCAAGTCCATCATCTTCAGCTGGCCAGGTCGAGGAACAGATTGTCATCATTGAGGTTGTCCTTGGTGTCTCCAGCAGCAGCCCCACCTGGTACAGCTTCTCCAGGGGCTCCTTCTCCTTCCCTGGATGTTCTCTGGTTTGATGTCGCTGTGCAGGACCCCGCAGCAGGATGCTCTGCATCAGGGATGCAGCATTCACCCCACGCCCGCTCTCCCAGCACGAACCCACCCGGTTCTGCTCCTTCAGTCCCACCTGGGTCTTCCCTGCCGGCGAGACGCGGCTGTCAGCGCTCGGCCCGGGGCCAGGAACGGCCCCCGAGCGCCCCTCAGCCGCCCCGGGCCGGGCAGCCCCAGGCGTTCGCTCTTTGGAACGGGACAGCGGCGGCTCGGGGCCGGCGGCCGCGCTGCCGAGCGGCGGAGCTCGGGCCGGGGGAGCCGCAGCGCAGGCGGCGGGAGCGGCCGCGCCGCGTGTGTCCTCCACGGGCCCCGGGAGGAGCCGGGGCCGGGGACGGGGCCGGGGCTGGATCCCACGTTGGGGCCGGGGTCGAGCCAGGTGGAGCCAAAGGGCGGTGATGCCGCCCCAGCCCCGGGCACTGAGGCCCGCCCAGCAGCGGCACCGCCAGCACGGGCAGAGCCGGGCGGAGGCGAGAGCACGGCGGGAAGGGCGGGGACGGGAACGGGGACGGGGACGGAGACGGGGATGGGGGGCGGTGACGGGGACGGAGCAGTCCCGCCCGGAGTCCGGGGCATGGCCCGGCCCGGAGTAAGGAGAGGGACGCCGGGGAGGTGGCAGGTGGTAGGGGTAGAGCACCAAACAAAGAGCGCGACAGGGCGTGGGTCAGCTGGAGTGGGAGATGGGGAACAAGAGAAGGGACACAGCGGGTCGGTGAAATCGCTGCTTTTTTGCCACTGCCGAAGTGCCGGGAGCGTTTGTCCGCGTGTCTGTGCGTCCATTCCCCGTGTGTCCGTTCCCCGTGTGTTCGTTCCCCGTGTGTCCATTCTCCGTGTGTCCATTCTCCGTGTGTCCATTCCCCGTGTGTCCATTCCCCGTGTATCCATTCCCCGTGTGTCCATTCCCCGTGTGTCCATTCCCCGTGTATCCATTCTCCGTGTGTCCATTCCCCGTGTGTCCGTTCCCCGTGTGTCCATTCCCCGTGTGTCCATTCCCCGTGTGTTCGTTCCCCGTGTGTCCGTTCCCAGTTCCGCCCCTTGTGCCCCACAGCCAAGCCCCGCTCCCCTCGGGGCAGCACGGGCCGCTCCGCTCCGGGGCCGAACCAGAGTCACGGAGCATCTCTTCTTCCTGCACCCACGCCAAAACCACCGTCTTGTTTAGCTTCTTCTTCACTAGATTCGAACTTCTGTTTCTGGCATTTTGCAGCTTGCCCCTCATGCTCGCATGCCCCGGGCCCCATCCCGCCCGCCCACCCCGCTCTGCGGTCTGTTCCTCACAAGCAAGCAAAGCGCTGTCCGGACTCTCCCCTGGAGCAGAGGAAAGTGCTGAATGAGGAGCCTGGCAGCGCCAGGCAGAGCCAGCCCCGTGGGAGGGCAGAGCAGCACATGAGGAGTGAGAAATGCAGCCCCTGCAGGGCAGCGCTGCTCCCCGGCCGCTCCGGGTGGGCAGCGGCAGCAGAGGGGCCACACCCGGCTCGGTGCCCTCGTCCCCAGGGCTGTTCCTGTTTTCTTGTCCGGTTCCAGGAGAAAATCGGAGACTGCCAAAAGGAGGATTAAAATAAAAGAGTGAAACTGCTATTTTTGCCCAGTTTGGTGCCAATCCGATATAGCAGCTCAGTTCTCAGCTGCCTGCCCCCTCCCTGCCAATCCAGCACTTTCAGCCTGGAGCAAAGGCCCTCTCTGCAGAGAAACTGCTGGCTGCTTTATTTCTCCTGCTGTTCATCGGCACAGCTAGAAAAGCAAACTAGTTTGGATCCTGAGTCTGTCAAGACACGTGAACTTTGTCATGTTAAGTCGAGACACAGAGCCTTGACCCCTGCACAATGTCCTAGGAATCACCTTTGTTGCTGCTGTGTATTGTCCCTGCTGAGGGTGAAATACTGTGGGAGCCCGTGCCCTGTCTCTAGAACTCACAGCCGACCAAAGCACTGTGCTCTAAAATCTTTCATTTGCAGGTTTCTGGTGTCTCCAGCATTGCTTTCAAAGCCAAACAGGGAGAAGGCAAAATGTGTGTAGCTAATGATACTGTACAGTGCATAAAACTTCCTGAGTCCTAGGTGTTTGAGATACGATCAGTTTGGAATTACTGTGATGTAGAACCAGAAAAAGGGAGCATATAAGGAAAGGAATTAATAGTATATGTGAACATCTTGGGTTGTTTCTTTCCATTTTCATTTCACTTCTGGAAAGTTCTTCTGCTTCTCGAGAATCTTCTTCACAGTGATGTTTGCTCTTTCCGAGAACCTTTCCTGGAGAACGAGGTCAAGCTCCTGTCACAAGATGTGCCACCAACTGCAGCTTCTCTTGGCTTTCCACACTGTGAGGGCAGCACGATTTTTGCAGCAAAGCAGGATAAATGTTTTGAGAACTTGATAACTTGTTCTTTCTTTTCCCTGTGGGCTGGGAAATTGTGCTGTGGGTAAGGTTTTCATTGTTACTGTTCTAATCTAGGGAAACAGGAGGTGGTACCAGGAATTGTTAGGGAATGCAATCCTGACTGAATGCAGAGAAAGAATCTCCAGAGCCTGCATCCAGAAATGGAGAGTTGTGTCATAATAATTCCAACACTCCCACACACGTCTTGAAAGTGATCTAGAACATGAAAATGGGCTTATATAAGGAGTTTGATTCTGTGTTCAGTTTAGCTGATTCTATATCTCTTGCACTGGTATAAATCAAGAGTACCATCAGTTCATGAGAAGCACAAGAACAAGCTGGACCTCTGTGAGGAGATGACTGAAAGAATCTGAAAAGGAGAAATGCAGGGAATGAACTTTGTAAGAAGGGTCATTTTTTTCCTAATCATTTCCAATTCATTCCCTCTGCTTTTGTCCTTTTTAGCAAGAGATTTCCATCCCAGATTCCCCATGAAAAGAGAACTCTGAGCTTGTGGAAGTGCCTGAAGGATGCCCTGTTCCTCTGCAGGGACACTCAGGCTGAAACAGGAACCTGAGGTCTGTGTGGGGAAGCCTCCTCGGAGCTGGAATTTGTGCTGGGGAAAGGCTCCATTTCAGCCTTTCTTGACTCATTGCTGTGAAGGGACCGAAATAAAAGGGGAACAAGCAGGGCCCGACCCCTACTCCTTTGGGAGGAGCCATGAGGGGCTGTGAGGGGCCATGAGGGGCTGTGAGGGGCTGTGGGAGGCCAGGCACCTCATGGAACAAGGGGTCCATTGTGACACTGAAGAACCAAGGAGATTGTTGTTGGCAGTACAAAAGGTAACAGAACCAAAAGTCCATTGTGACATTGTGGGGCCTCAGGGAGCCACGGTGGCCATTATGACACTTCAGGACCCACTGGAACCAAGGGGCCATTGTGACACTCCAGGGCCTTGTATAACCCAGGGGTCATTGTAGCATGGCAGGGCCTCATGGAATCAAGGGGATCGTAGTGACACTGTGGGGCTCCATGAGACCATGGGGACATTCTGACTCTGTGGAACCAAGGATACCATTGTTACACATTGTGACACCAAAGGGCCATTGTGAGCTGCAGGACCTCGTGGAACCAATGAGACCAATGTGACATTGCAGGGCCTCACGGAACCAAGGGGCCATTGTGACACTGTGTGGCACCATGGAACCAAGGGGCCATTGTGACAGTACAGGGCTCCATGGAACTAAGAACTGATGTAACAGAGAGGGGCCCAATGCAATCAAGGTGCCATTCCATACCTCAGGGCTTCATGGAACCAAGGTGCCATTGTGATACTGTGGAACCAAAAGAGACCATTGTGACACTGTGAGGCCTCATGGAATCCTGGAGACCATTCTGACACTCTGGGTCCCCACAGAACCAAGACGCCATTGTGACACCACAGGGCCTCATGGAACCAAGGCAACCATTGTGACACTGCAGGGTCTCATGGACACAAGGGCCCAGTGTGACACTCTGGGTCTCCATGGAAGCAAGGGGCCAGTGTGACACAGCCAGGCCTCGTGGAACCAAAGGGACATTCTGGCATTGTGCAGTCCCATGGAACCAAGGAAACCATTTTGACACTGCATGGCCTCATGGAAGCAAGGGGCCACTGTGCCACTGCAGAGCCAAGGAGACCATTGTGATACTGCTGGGCCTCATGGAAACAAAAATCTGTTGTGAAACTATGGGGCCACATGGAACCAAGGGGCAATTGTGATGCTGCAGGGCCCCAAGGACACAAAAGCATGGAACAGGTCTGGCTGGCTTGGTCTTCTGGGGGTGGCCTAACTGTTCCAGCTGACCTTGCCATGTTGAGGGTTGCTTCTCATCTGCCCCTGAAACCTTGGAGTTCCATGCTTTCCTTCCTGTGGGAAAGAACTTTCCTTCTTCTCCAGGTGCCCAATGGCCAAAATTGGGATACCTCCTCCAAATGTGATTATATTCTTGGATGGTTCCCATATGAAACCTGCCAGGACAGGCAACTCTGGCTGGCCATGATCTCTTAGGGGCCACCTTGCATCTGCCTTTAAAACAGTGAGAGGCCATGCTTTTCTTTCCATGGAAAAAAACATCTTTCATGTCCAAGCATCTATGGCCTAAATTGGTGTAAGGGTCGGTCCGAAGTTCCCCTCGATTTTGCCTCCCGATCGTCGCAAGGAGACCTCGAGGACCCCCACCCAGGCTGACTCCGAACAATGGTTTACTGGCCAGGCCAAGGTGGATGCTCGTGACTGTGTGCTGGTGTATTGTGTTCACTGGACCGTGCTGTCGTGGCACCAACCAGAGACTGTGTTGTACCAACTGAGGACTGCTTGTCCGTACCTGTCTCCTGCAGCACCACACAATGGTCCATAAATCTTCCCACCTTTTGGCTAGAGGCCACTCGCTTTGGAGAAGGACTATAAAAGAGCGACCCTCTGGAAAGAACCCTTTGAGATCTCTCCACTGATGAAGACCCCTGAGATCTCCCCACGGATGAGGACTCGTCTATCGGATGACCCGCGAGGACGCCCGTCTCATCTGTTGGTAGCTATTCTCCCATCCCTTCCTTTCCTTCCCCTTTCCCTATCCTATACCTCTCCCCTTTACCGTAACTGAATTGTTGGCATTGCTGTTGTTGATTAAACTGATTTTCTGTTGTTGAATAAACTGATTTTGTCCCCTGCATTTTGCCTGTTTGCACCTTTGAGATCAAAAGAACCATCACGACCCCCGCTCTGCATTAATAGCGGATCGTGACATTAAATTGGCGTCACGGACAGGATTTTCTGGCAGACAGAAGGGATGCAAGGTTGTCTGTAGTCTGTATCAGGGGAAGGAAGTCTTACTCCAGCCGCACCTAGCTGGCCACCTTGAATGGGTGAGCCTGTCTAGAAAGCAAGGGGGGTTTTTCTGATTTCCCGCAGACTGCAGACACCTTGGTGTGGAGCATCCCCAGACGCACTTGAGGGTTCTGTCGTCAGAATTTCACAAAAGATCTACTGGTGCAAAAGGCGGGACACTGTTGTCGTTGTTGTTGTTGCTGTTGTTGTTGTTGTTGTTGTTGTTGTTGTTGTTTTTTGTGATGTTTGACTACTTGGTGCAGTGAAGAGACATCCTGGTGTTTTGTAACTAAGGAGTACCTCCCAAGTAGTTTGGTCTCTTCACCCACACAGGGAAGCGAAGGGGGGCACACAGCGAAAGCTGTTTCGTTGTGTGTGGTAACTTAAGCAATAGACCTCCCTGTTGTGGTTTTTACTTATCCCTTCACAAAATGACTGAGAATTCCACTGTAACAGATAAAACTGCATTTTATGCTCTATTAGCTAAGTATAGCGCCAGACCGTCCCAAGGTGGGGAGGAATGGGCGAACAATAATTGGTTTAATCTGGAGAATGTGATTGATAGAATATATTCTCTGCAACATGAGTCAAAGTTCAAACTGGGCAAAGATAAAATCATACTCTGCTCGGTTTTAGGAGCTTGTCTTACGGCAGCTATAGAAACTCGCTCTGAGCGCAGAAATGAGGAAAGAACAATTATAGACTCTCTACAAAATCTTGTTCGAATTTTGCAAAAACAATTAGATCAAGAAAGGAATGAGAACCATTTGTTGCGAGATGAAAATAATTTGTTAAAAGCTGCCTTAAGAGAAGAATGGGATGAAAATTCAAAGCATGCTGATTCACCAAAAGGAACACGGAGAAGGAAGCTGTTCACATTAATCCAATGTACTCTCCAAAAGACACAATTTTGATGAAAAATTGTGGGGAACACTGCTGCCCCAACTTGAAACCTGTGATTAAAATAGAATATGATTATATCAGTGATGCACCCCCCGAGCAACCTTCTCCACAGGTTCTGGGCAGTGTACCAGAGCAAATTTCTCCACAAGTTCTGAACAATGCACCAAATCAATCTCCTGCACAGGCTCTGGGAGTTGAGCCAAAGCAGTTCACCTGCACTGGGCTTTCCCAAGGCTATGAACATTCCCCCACTTTGGCCCACCACGCTTTAGCCCAGGAGTTAGAAAAGATACCCAAACCTGTCAATGTAGCTGTCTATCAATACATTGATGATATTCTGGTGGGAGGGGATGAAATAAAAGTAGTGGAGGATACCCAACAAAAAATAATCTCTCATTTGGAAAACCCTGATTTGCAAATTTCCTCAGAGAAAATTCAAAAACCTTCTCAGGATGTGAAGTTTTTGGGAATCTGGTGGAAAGGAAGTATGACATGTATTCCACCTGATATTCTAACCTCCCTGGATCAAATTAAATTGCCTGAATCCAGGAAAGATATCCAACAGGATCTAGAATTATTAGTGTTCTGGAGAAAACACATCACAGTCACTATTGAGACCCCTCCCCCTGACGGGGTGGCCCAGAGATCCTCAGTTGGGAAGTGGTATGCTCAGATAGAACATGACTGTAACATCTTCTTAGTGATAGAAAGAGCTGTAAAAAATCTGGCAATACAAGAGACTGAGAGCTTGGCTAATAGCCATGACAAACCTGCCTTGGTAAGTAAAGTAGCCACTCCTTTCTCCCCTGAACAATCAGCAAATTCTTGGTTCACTGATGCTTCTGCCAAACGAGAGGGAAAGGTGGGGAAATACAGGGCAGTAGCCCTCCCCACTTCTGCTGGTGAACAAATTATTACTGAGGGAGAAGGCAGCTCTCAGACCGGTGAGCTGACAGTTGTTTGGAGTGTTTTCCAACTTGAGGTACAGAATATCTCTCTTGTTTACATCTACACTGACTCCTATGCTGTGTTTAAAGGAGGTACAGAGTGGCCTCCTTTTCAGCAGCAAAATGATTGGGAAGTTAACAGAATTCCAGTCCACGCTACACACTGGATAGTTCCATCATTTTAATCTCCTGCCTCCTGGAGCAGACTCTGTTGTGTTTACTTTTCACAGAAGAACACCGAGGGACATGAAGAAGCACCCCCCTTAGTGTTGGATGACAAACCAAGGTTTTTCCTCCTTTCATGGTGACACAAGGTGATGATGTCGCAATAACTTGTAAATTAGCAACTGGATCCCTCACTGAACCTGCATACAGTTATGGCATAGGATCTCATGGCCGGACTTTATATTGCAAAATCCAAAAGCAAGACTGTTGGCTAAACCTAACTGCTGTACAATTTTCCTATAAAATCATGTGTGGAAAAAATGATACAAAATACTGGGGAGAACTTGATGTTAATGTTGTAACACCTACTACCCAACCACCGGTTGTGCTAAGCCCTACGATTTTTCGATTTGGACCATATGTAATTAGAAAAAACTGGCTAACAACAAATATTGTTTAATCCGGCATGGTCTCTCAAACAAATCAAATTATTGATGCAAAATAATGTCTCAGAAGTTCAGCCAGCTTGTTCACCCTTTCTGCAAACTTCTTTTGAGGGATGGACAACCTGGTTGCAAAAACGGAATCCTTCTAAAAAATGAATGGCAAGAGACATAACCGGTGTTGTGGGAACAGGATTGGGAATTTTGAATAGCATCGATTCAGAAGTACTAATGAATAAATTGGCTACCACAGCTGGAGATGTAACCAAATTACAACGGCCCCTGCAAACAGCCTTAACAGCTTTGGGGACCCAACAATGGTTGTTATCAAACATATTACCAAGTTGGGAAAAGGTAAACGTAAATGACCACAAATTGATAATCGATGCACTTGGTGCTACACAAAATAATATCTCTTTGGCTCTCAGTTGTATCCAGGCCCAGTTGTGGATGCAGTTGGTTACTGCTTTAATTATAAGTCCTGGTGGAACTTAGTAAATTTTACCTATGATCCCAGCACAAACACAGGCACAGTCTTTGTACTGACAATTCGTAATGCTTCAGTGCATTCAATATTCCCCATCATTGCATTAGGGTTGAACCATGATGGAGCTATTCTCTATCCTTTCAAGCATTCTGCTATTAATGCAGAGCAAGGGTCGTGATAGTTCTTTTGATCTTAAAGGTGCAAACAGGCAAAATGCAGGGGACAAAATCAGTTTATTCAACAGTAGAAGATCTGTTTATTCAACAACAGCAATGCATTTCATCAAATGCCAACAACTCAGTTACGGTAAAGGGGAGAGGTATAGGATAGGGAAAGGGGAAGGAAAGGAAGGGATGGGGAAATAGCTACCAACAGACGAGACGGGCGTCCTCGCGGGTCATCCCATAGACGAGTCTTCATCCGTGGGGAGATCTCAGGGGTCTTCTCCAGGGGGTCTTCATCAGTGGAGAGATCTCAAAAGGTCTTTTCCAGAGGGTCGCTCTTTTATAGTCCTTCTCCAAAGCGAGTGGCTTCTGGCCAAGAGGTGGGAAGATTTATGGACCATTGTGTGGTGCTGCAGGAGACAGGTACGGACAAGCAGTCCTCAGTTGATACAACACAGTCTCTGGTTGGTGCCACAACAGCACAGTCCAGTGAACACAATACACCAGCACACAGTCACGAGCATCCACCTTGGCCTGGCCAGTAAACCATTGTCCAGAGTCAGCCTGGGTGGGGGTCCTCGAGGTCTCCTTGCGACGGTCGAGAGGCAAAATCGAGGGGAACTTCGGACCGACATTTACACAAGTCCAATGCTGTTTATGCCCAGCAGGGTCCCCTGTCCCCCCAGGATCCCCCTGGTCCACCTGGAGCCACAGCCTCCCCCAAGGATGTTCCACAAATCAACCCCAGAGCCTGACACGGGGACAAGGGGCCAGGGCTGTGTGACCAGAACATCAAGGCCGTGGATTATCCAGGTCACTGGGGCTTGGTTTGGGTTCCCCAGGCAGGAAAGATGTCTGGGGCTGGAGCAGGGTGAGGGAAGGGCCTCCAAGGTGGGGCTGGAGCCCTTTGGCTGTGAGGAGAGGCTGAGGGAGCTGGGCTTGTCCAGCCCAGAGCAGGGAAGGCTGAGGGGCTCCTCATGCCAGCCTGGCAGAGCCACCCAGGAGCTGATGGAGAACACAGAGCCAGGCTCTGCACTGGGGGGGCTGGGGGGGACAAAAGTCAATGGGTGGAAGGGGAATGAGGGCAGATCAGACAAGACATGTGGGAAACCTTTGTTCCCATGGGCTCAGACAGGTTCTGAGATGCTGCCCCATCCCTGGCCTTTTGGATTTTCAAATTCAGACCAAATCAAGTCTTGAACCACTTGGTCTGACCCAGTTTCTGACAGGCTGGGCTGCAGACTTGCTGAGGTCCCTTCCAACCTCAGCTCCCTGGTGATCCTGGGACGATGCTGCTCCTGATTTTGGAATGGGCTGGAGCAGATGTTCATGGGACAGGAGCCCTCTGGGGCTGCAGGGGACCTGCAGCTTGGAAGGTGCACGAGCACATCTCATTAGCTGGGGCATTTGAGTACTTTAAGAAATGTCAAAGTTTTCCCGCCAGGGGGGAGCAGGAATTTCCTGGAATTGTACAATTTAGGGTGAAGAAATATTGATCTTTCCCTCTATTTGCATCATCAATATTCTGTTTATTATTTCAGGTCCTTCTTCATTCAGGAGTTTCCACCTGTCCTGTTTAAATGGCCATGTCTAAGGACATCTCTTAACTTGAGCAGCTGGATCTATGTCCTCCCCATTGCTCCCAGATTTCATCCTCTAGCTGCACTCTGGCCATTCCAAAGCCTCTCAATTGAGTGTCTTCACACTTTGAGCTTCAGGGAGTTCCCCAGTCTTTCATAACTTCAAATAATTCAATAGTCAATATCTTGTGTTTATGTCTTTTACAATTACCTTTGTCTTTATCCAAAAATGTTGATGTATGGATACCCCTTGTGGATTATGGGCATGTCAGATGCTGCTGAGTCATCTCACATTGCTGAGGGAGGACTTCTGATGTTTTTAAAGTTTTATGGTGTTTACAATTCTTGATGTTGGCCATGAAGAGAAGCCTTTCTGTGCCTCTGAGTCTCACCAGTTCCTGATCCCCAAAGAACACAAACTGCAGACTTTCTAAAGTCCCTTCCAACCTCAGCTCCTGGATGATCTTGGGACGATGCTGTTCCTGATTTTGGAATGGGCTGGAGCAGATGTTTATGGGACAGGAGCCCTCAGGGGCTGTAGGGGACCTGCAGCTTGGAAGGTGCACGAGCACATCTCATTAGCTGGGGCATTTGAGTACTTCACAAAATGTCAAAAATTTCCCACCAGAAGAGAATGGAAATTTCCTGGATGTGTACTGATGGCAGGACAAGAAATACTGATCTTCCCCTGTACCTGTGTTACCACTACACTGTCTATTATTTCATGTCCCTCTTCATTTGGGTGTTTCCACCTCTCCTGTTTAAATGGCCATGTCTAAGGACATTTCTTCCTTAGACCAGCTCCTATGGCTGTGCCATTGCTCCCAGATTTCCTCCTCCAGTTGTTCTCTGGTTATTCCACATTAGTCAACATCTTAATTGTGTCTACATCTATCACAGAATCACCCTTTCTAATGTCTGTGTCTAAAACTGTTCCTGTATGGAAATACCTTGTGCATGGTGGATACATCAGATACTGCTTTGACATTGCACAGAGCTGAGGAAAGAATTTTGAAGTTTATTGAATTTTATGGTGGGTACTTTGTTTTATGTTGGCCACGAAGAGAAACCTTCTGTGCCTCTGAGTCTCACCAGTTGCTGACCCCCAAAGGACACAAACCTGATGAGTTGTGGTTCCCACTGCAGTGGTGGCACTTGCACCTCCCTCCATCCCCACAGCAGAGCTCCCTTGTCCCAGAAAGTCCCTGGCAATCAGGGATGAAGGAAACAGGACAGGCTGTGGGGATCAGGGGCAGGGCACAGCCAGGGATTTGGGGTGGCTGTGAGCCCAGGGCAGGTCCCAGCCCTTGGCCTTGGTGAACCTCATCCAATTGTCCTGGGCCCATGGCTCCAGCCTGTCCAGATCCCTCTGCAGAGCTTCCTGCCCTGCAGCACAGCCACACTCCCACCCAGCTTGGGCTCACCTGGACACTGACTGAGGGTGCCCTCCATGGCCTCGTCCAGATCAGCAATAAAGAGATTTCACTGCCCTGGCCCCAATCCTGAGCCCTGGGGACACCCCTGGATGTGGCTCCATTGCCCAGCACTCCTTGGGCTGGACTTGTGTTTTTTATGGAGCTGTGCCTGCCTTTGGTTTTGTTTGCTGACAATAAATGAACATCCCTCTGTGTCTCAGGTAGCTCCTTCTCCAAGGAAAGCAGGTGGGAGTTGGTGCTAAGGACCTGAAAGCTGCAGGCACAGCGTGCAGGGGAGGGTGCTCAGATTTGCACAAGGCTGCTCTGAGTGCCAGGGCTTGGATGGGGGAAATGGTCGGGAGGGAGTAGGGACAGAGTGTGATTGATTGTCAGCCATAAAGTGTCGATTTTCATCTCTCTTCAGACTGCATTAGGAGGTTTTGGGGATAAATATCAACTGCAGATTGCTGATATCAGTGTATAAAAAGGAAAATAAGAAATGGGAAAAAAGTGCTTTTCTCTTTTTATTTTAAATATGTTAGAAATGGAGTGAAAGCTTAGACAAGTCCTGCCCTATGCTCAGGTTTCTGGCAGTAACTCTGTTTCAGGCAACCTGCACCCCAAATTGCTGTTGCTCCCAGGTTCTTTAGAATAGCTGATTAGGTCTATTATAAAATGAATTATTTACTGAATGGATTCAAGATTAACAGACAAGAGACTTTAAATGGAATACTTGCTGCACAGGATAAATAAAAGGAGTCCAGGTAGATACAAACACAGTGAACAATGAAGTTTCCTATATTACAGCTAGTGAAGAAATAGCAGAGATCAGGAGTCAATGTAACTTACCACCAAACTGATGAGGGAGTACACAGGGAGCCCTTTCACTCAGCTTCCAGAAAAGAAACCACAAAGATGAATCCAGACATGGAAGGGAAGCCCTACCCATTTGCAGGGACTATGCAGAAGATTTCTGCTTGGTGAAAGTTTTATGTGGCTTTTATAGTTTGTAAAGTGAAGTGTGTGTCACTCAGAAATTCAAGGCTCATCTCCCTTCAGCTGCTCTCAAGGCCAGATGTTCATGGTCAGCTGGGAATTCCACCTCCCTGGCACCAGAGAGAACTCAGGACAGGACAGATGTCGGGCCTGGGTTATCTCAGCAATTCCTGAGAGGGGGAAGATGCCCTGAGTGATGGCCCCAGCTGATGGACAGAACAGATGAGCTCTGCTGGGCCATAGGGGAAGTCCTGCTGCAGGATCCTCATGGAACCAAGGGTCTGTTGTGACATTGTGATGGCTCCTGGAACCAAGGAGACCATGGGGACACCAATGACCCTCATGGAACCTAGGGCCTGTGTGGTGCTGCACTAGAGAGAAAGAAAAAGAGATCAAGAACAGCAACACACGTGGACTTCTTTAGGGGAAAAAGGCCAACTTTATTGAACAGACAGCCCATATTTAAAGCATGTTACAGAGAGCTAAGATAGGACAGTAACTCCTTGGATAATTGGGAAAAACATCTGTGAGACCATACCTTAGAATGTGTCTCACAGAAAAACACCAGGTCTAATCTTTATTGTGAATTCCATTCTGTTTTTCACCAGATTTCATGTTGTTTTGACCAGATTATCATGCTGGGAGAGATTCTCCTCAGCTGAAGCTAGAACCAGCTTATCAGCCTGGGAATGAAGCTGAAAAGCTCCAGCCTGAAATATTTTTCAGGATGTAATTTTTCTAGCTTTCTAACAATGTGTCCACAGGTCTGTGGTGACACTTTAGAACTACAGAGACCATTGTTGAGTACAGAACCTCATGGAACCAAAAGTCCATTGTAACACAGCAAGGCCTCCTGGAACCTAAAAGAGCATTGTGACACCGTGGGACTCCATGGACCCAAATCTCCATTGTGACAGTGCAGAACCTCATGGAACCAAGTGTTTATGATGACAACAGCAAGGCCTTGTGGAACGAGGGAGTCCAGAGGTTTAAAACATTCCTTGTATGGTTCTGCCTTGGGGAAGGAGAACCTCCATGGTGGCACCTAGGGCTGGCACACGCTAAGGGAAGGTGTCTGTAATGTGGAAATTCAGGAGTTTTAGATTGCTTCAAAAAAAGAAAAGGAAGAAAACCCCTGTTTGCCTGAGTGCAGCCAGTTCTCCAAGCAAAGCAGGTGCCAGGTGAGTGAGGACAGACAGGATGGGCTTGGGCATGTGGAGCAAGGTTGTCCACACTGGGTCAGACCTCAAGGCACAGCTTCTGTGAGCAGGCCAGACCTCCTGAGGAGAGACCCTGGATCAATATCAACCACAAAATGCTGTAATCATCTCATCTGTAAAGAGAAGAGAAATAAAATACACCCTTTAAAATAGAAATATGTACTTCTAAGAAGCTCTTTGAAATATTCCTCCATAACTGGAGCTGAAAGCCATTGTTATGAACTGCACTGGACGAGAGGGAAATCAAGGCAGAGCCATGGTTTGTCAGGACTTGCTTGATCCCAATGAGCCCCGTGGTGCATTTGGTGCTGCCAAGGAGCTCCAAATAAGATTTTGAAAATATTGGCTCTCTCTCTGCAGTGCTGCCTTTGCCAGGAGCCCAGCCCAGCTCAGCAGCACAGACACAGCACAAGGACTTTAATGACCCTCTCGGGGTTGGGGCTGAGTCCCTGAACATCAGTCCCTGAGAGGGAGCTGAAGAAACCTTTCAAGACTTCAAAGTCAGATTCAAACTCCAAAGTTTCTGCTACTTTTAGTGAGTCACACTAATAAACATGAAGGAGAAAGTTTCCCAAGGGTTGAATTAGAACAGAAATTGATGACAATGACATCAGGTAGGAAAAAACAGGGTAAAGGAGGAAAAGAAACATCTCCAGAATTCAAAGTCAGATTCCAAATCCAAAGTTTCCTCAAGTTCTAATGGGTCCCAGTGAGGGACATGCCTGAAAAAGTGTCCCCAGGTGTGGGTTTATTGTTTTTATGACATATTTTTTAAGTGTGGGCTTATTGTTTTTATGTTAAAATTTTGGTGGGGATTTTTTCTTTTTCTGAATGAAACAGAGAGATGGGACTTCTGAGTTGCTTTAGAAAGTATAGCTTATTTTTTTTATTTTCTATAAAGGTAGAAAGGGTAAGGTGGTTTCACAGATGTTCACAGCATGGCTTAGAAGTCACAAGACTTATGTTTACAATGGCTTTTCAGGATATATTAAGCAATAAAACAACGTCAAAAGAGATATTTATGCTTCTAATTCAATACTAAAATATTTTGTCTTATTGAGACATACTACAGTGTGAAATTTCTTAGCCAATTATAACACAGAAACGTACATTGCTACACTCTAAAACTTCTTGTTACCTTTGTAACTGTCTTTATTTTTTCTATATCTTAAATTCTAAATTTAAACCTATCTCTACTTAACTGTGCTTAATTCTAAACTTTACCTTACAAACCAATGTTCTGAGAATTCATTGCATTTTGAATTTCAACGCTTGGGTTCCAGTTAGAGCAGAACACTGGAGGCAGTGATGACAGGTGGGGACAAACAAGGGAAAGGTGTCTCTGATGCTGAGCAAACCTGGATGTGTTTCAGGAATGCAAAGGGCCAAGGGCTGAGCCCCAGCCCCTGGCAAGGCAGATCCTGTCCCTCCCTCATTGCTCAGGGCTCTTCCCGGGCCACTGGGCTCTGGCCATTTGCAATGCCAAGGGCAGCACCATGGGGCGGCCCCTGCCAGGCTGCTGAGCAGGGACAAGGAGGCAATGAGGCCCCAGCACAGCAAGGCTCACTTGTCCCCTGCTGGCCTCAGGCCCAGGGCCAGCCTGCATGGCCCAAGTGCTGCAGGAGTTGGCTGTGTCAGGGCCTTTCAGCTGCTGCCCATCCCTGTGCCCTCTGCAGCCCAGGCTGTCCTACGGTGTCCATGCCCTGCGCCTCTGTCCCTGCAGGCTGTCGTCATCCCCCGGCTGCCCCACCTCGCTGGCCCCTTCCTTTGCTGACAGCTCTGCCTCCTGCCTGCCTCTGCCTGGACACACAGAGCCTTGGCCTTGATGTCAAAAGGTTTCAATCAATTTTTATTGTGTCTTTGAACTTTCAGCAGAGAAACGAGGCATTGAGGGCCTGTTTTCCTGGCAGGGATGGTTGCAAAAGAAGAAGACATCTGTCTCAAGGGTGCAGAGACAGAAAAAGCAAGGACTGAACCTGGGAACTTGGGGTGGGTTTTATGGTAATGAGTAAATTGTAATAACATGTAGCAATTGCATATGAGCAACATACTTTTGGCATCACATGTCTATGTAAGGTTTGGTGTTTTCCCCTGCTGGACCTCAGGCCTGAATAAATGCTGACCTCTTTAAGACCAGATTAGTGTTCAGGAGTCTTATTGCTATATTTTGGAGATTTGGTGGCTGTGTGGCCTCACAGACCCAAGGAGTCAATTGTGACACCTCATCCCAATCTTAGACATGGACACTCGGAGGAGAAGGACAGTTCTTTTCCATAGGAAGGGAAGCACAGAGCCTGCATGTTTGGAAAGTGGGTGTGAGGCAGCCCCCAAAAGGCCTGGGGCAGCCAGACCTGTCTGTCCTGGCAGCTTTCACTTGGGAGCAATCCTTGGATGTAAAGTGTTTTGGAGATGGAATCCAAATTTTGGCCGTGGGTGCCTGGTCAGATGGATGCTTTTATCCATAGGAAAGAAAAGCTCGAAGCCCAAGTGTTTTGGAAGAAGATGAGAGATGACCTCCCATGGGCCAAGCCAGCCAGACCTGTATCTCCTGACACCTTTCTTCTGGTGACTATCCTTGGACACAGGGATTATTGGAGGTGAAATCTCAACTTTGGTTGTGGGTGCCTGGAATGGAAGAAGATTTCTTTTCATTAGGAAAGCAAAGAGCCTCAGTGTTTCAAAAGGCAGATGAGTGCTGGCTCTCAGGAAGCCAAGGCCAGCCAGTCATGACAGCTTTTTGTCTGCGAGCTCTCCTTGGGTATAGGGAATTCTGGAAGCAGATTCCCAACTTTGTTCATGTATGCCTGGATGTGAAAGGTGCTTTTTTCCCATAGGAAATGAATCACATGTCCATGTAAGGTTGGGAGTTATCCCATGTTGGACTTCAAGCCTGAATAAATGATGTCCTCTTTAATACCTAATTAGTGTTAAGGAGTCCTATTCTGATATTTTGCAGATTTGGCAACAGTGGGGCCTCAGAACCGAGGAGTCAACTGTGACAGCTTGGAACCTCATGGAACCAAGGGGCCATTGTGATGCAGGAGAATCTCATGGAAGCAGAGACACCTTTGTGAGACTGTGGAACTTCATAGAAACAAAGGAGCCATTCTGATACTGCCACCCCTCATGGAACCAAGAGTCCATTGTGACATCACAGGGCTTCATGAAGCAGAATCACAGAATGAACAAGGTTGGAAAAGATCTTTGAAATCATCAAGTCCAACCTATGACCTAACATCACCTCATCAACTAAACCATGGTTCTGTGTGCCACGTCCAGACTTTTTTTTAATGCCTCCAGGGATGGTGACTCCATCACCTCCCTGGGCAGAAGTTTCCAGTGCCCAATCACTCTCTCACTGAAGAATTTTTTCCTGATGTCAAACCTATACACCCCTGGCTCATCTTCAGACTGTGTCCTCTCATTCTGTCAGGTGTTGCCTGGGAGAGGAAACCGACCCCCACCTGACTGCAACCTCTGTTCAGGTGGTTGTAGAGAGTCTCCCTGTAGACCACTGTAGCCATTGGGGCCATTGTAGCACAGCAGGGCCTCATGGAATCAAGGGGAGCACAGTGACAGTGTGGGGCTCCATGGGACAAAGGGGCCATTCTGACACTGTGGAACCAAGGAGATCATTGTTACACTACAGGGTGTCATGGAACCAAGGAGGCCATGATGACACTTTGAGGCCATGTGGAACCAAAGGACCATTGTGGCACTGCAGGGCCTCATGGAAACAAGGGCACAAGAGTGACACTGTGAGCTCCAAGGGACCGAGGGGCCATTCTGACACTGCAGAAACAAGGAGACCATTGTGACACTATGAGGCATCATAGAGCCAAGAGTCCTTTGTGACAGAGCAGGGCCTCATGAGACCATGGAGGTAATTTTTACAATTTGAAGCTTTGTGAAACAAAAGGGCCATTGTGGCATTTCAGGGCCTTATGAAATCAAGGGGCCATTGTGACACTGCAGGGCCTCATGGAATCATGGAGTCCATTGTGACACTACAAGACCTCACTGAAGCAAGGAATCGTTGTGACACTATGGAGTCCTGGCAGGCCAAGGGGCAATTGTCACAATGTGTGGCATCATTGAACCAAGGAGTCCATTGTGACATTACAGGGCCCCATGGAACTGAGGATTCATGGAACAGTGCTGGACCCCATGGAAACAAAGGTCCATTGTGACACTGTGGGGCCTCATGGAATCCTGGAGGCCATGATGACACTTTGAGGCCTCGTTGAATCAAGGAGCTCTGCAGGACCTTGTGGAACCAAGGAGACCCTTCTGCCATTGTGAGTCCCCACAGAACCAAGGGTCCATTGGGATACTGCAGTGTGGGAAATGCAGGCACAGAGAGCTCTCAGGGCCTTGGGCATACAGGCCCAAAGACAGAGATGGATCCAAGGTTTGAGCTAAGACCTTGGAGAAGGCTTAGAGAATTAGAGCATTAAAGTGAAACAGACATAAAACAAGAATATAAGTTTGTAGTTTAAGTAAAAATATGTTTCAAGAAAACAAATATGGATTATGTAAGCAAAGCAGTATGATAAGTAAGAAACTAAAAGATTTTAAAGTTTGGCAAAACTAACTTGTTATAAAGTTAATTAGATATTAAGATGTATCAATGTAGGTTTCTGCAGTGTTATGATATACTGAAAAATGATGCATTGCACCAAAACCATGGGAAGCAAAGCAATTAATGATTGGTGTAAAAAGACACAGCAAAGTTCATAGAAGTTTTTGATTGGCTAAAAAACTAATATAAGGCATTTGTAACTAAGAATGAGGAAGCTTCTCATATTATGGCACTGGATGTAACACCTTTAATGTCTCACCCTTCTATGAGACTGATGAAATAAAGCAATAAACCATCTTTGACAATGTCTCTCAGTTGTTCCATCTCTTGTAATATTAATTTCCCAATAGAGATCTTATGGACATCAGGTCTACCCTTTCAAATCAATGGCAACGTAGGAATAGCAAGTCAACCTATTTTAAAAAATCAAAGGGGATTTAGGAACATCAGGTCTACCTTTTGAAGTCAATAGGAATTTAGGGAAACCAGGTTTACCAATTAGTTAACAGGGATTTTGCAGAAATTTGGTGCTTAAATGGGGAAATTTGGGGTAAATACTGGGTTGAATTCCAGGAATTTCCATTTCAGGAGCATGGTGCTGACACTCTGGAAGTCCTGCCATAATTCCTGGGAGCTAATCACAAATTCTTGATCCCACACCTTCAGCCTGTGCTGGAGCTGTGTCTCCACTTAAGCCCCAAATCTTTGTTTTCAGCCCCAAATCCGGGAATTCTGAGCCCAAAGTTGGGATTTTTGGCAGCAAAAATTTTCAGACATTGGGTGTACCCATGAGGTCAAAGGGGATTGAGGGATACCAGGTCTACCCATTATTAGGGCTTGATTGGGAAGGGTTAGTGGTTCAACTGGGAGCACTGGAAAGGGCTAAGGGGGGGACACTGGTGTTACTGGGAGCACTGAGTCATAAGTTGGACCACTGGGAGGGATTTATAGAGATAAATGGGTATAAACAGGACTCAACATGTACCCTTTAAAATCAATGGGGATTCAGGGTCACCAGGTCCACCCAGTCAAAGCAATGAAGATTTTTGGGACACCAGTTTTGGGGGCCCTCAGGGGTTTTGGGTGATTTAGGTGTTCAAGGGCTACCCAGGTGTACCCAGGTGATTTTTTGGGTAATCCAGGTGATTTGGGGGAGTACACAGGTGTACCCAGATAATTTTGGGGGATCTCCAGGCTATTTTGGGGCACCCAAGTGTCCCGACTCACCTTGATGGGCCAGGAGAAGATGATGGCCACTGTCCTCCCAGTCAATGTGGACACAGATGACCCTTGGCAGCCAAGGGGCTATTGGGGGGCACCCCAACATTCATCAAAAAGGCCCCAGCAAAAAGCCCCAACAAAAGCCCAGGTGAGGGCCCCAAGGCTGGGAGGGAGCCCTGAGTTACCTCAGGAGAGGATGCAGTGCAGGCACACCCAGGTGCTTTGGTCTGTGGGGTTGCTGAAGACAGTGTTCTGCACCAACTCTAGCTCTGGGGGGGCAAAGGGGGCATCCCAAAATCTCTAGGGGGCAGTGAGGGACACCCCAATATCTGAATATTCAAGTGTACTAGAGTTCAGGTGTACCCGTTAAAGGGGATTTAAAGACACAAGTTCTACTCATTCAACCCAACAGAACACATCACCTCCCACTTTAGGGGAGGGAGGGCCTGGAAAATTTTGGGGATCCTGTGAAATTGTGGGAATTTTACTGGGGAATTGCTCACATTTCTTCAGCCTTTTGTGGGGCAGTGCCCCAGCCTTACCCTTTCTGGAATCCCTGGCAGCTGCAGGCAGTGGTGCCAGGCCGAGAAGTTGGAGAAGTCGCAGCTCAGCAGTGCCCCAGCAAAGGATAGCTTGGCCTCAAGGTCCTGCCTGCCTGCCAGCACCCACTGGTGTTCCTAGGCATAGACTGAGAGGGCACTGGTATAAACCAGTAAGCACTGGGAGCCACTCCTGAGCCCCTGAGACCTGTGGCAGCAGCTCCCAATATAAACCAGTAAGGGCTGATTCACCCAAACCTTCTCCCAGTGCGGTCTAGAGGCTCCCAGTGTGGTCTAGGGAGATGGGGAACATATACAGTTTTGAAAATTCAGAACTTTAGAAGTCTATGATTGCTTAAGCAGGTAGAGGGGAAATAGATCACACAGCAGAAATGGTATGTAACAAACCATATAGAAACTTATTTGCCAGGAAAAAACTTTCAGATAACATATATTGCAAAAACTCAGCAGAGCAAGACCAAGCTATTGTACAAACCCAACAAAACAGAAACCTGTGGCTCCAGAAACCAGCCAGGACCAGCCAGGTGGTTTTGAGTGTGACAAACTGACCTGAGGGAGAGCCAAATCTCCACTGTGCCCGCCCAAAAGCAGAGCTCAAACAGTGATTACTGAGGAAAACATACAGCCTTCATCCCAAAGACCACCAAACACAACCACCAGGAGGGGTGGCAGCTAATAATAATACAAAGGGAGAGAAGGTGGAGATGGGCAGGCAGGGAGGTGTGGGCTTGTGGGATCAATGTGTATTTATACCTGGAACCTGTCTGGACCAGGTACATGTGGTTTGGAAGAAATAACCCCCCATGTGTCCCCCATGTGCTGCTAATGAAACACTCTTTACAATTGCAGTGTCAAGTGCTGATTCTCGAAATCAGTTGTTGAGCCAGCCAGAAGGTCTTCGTCTGTCTGCTGGAGCACAGGGGACGTCGACATCCCAGTGCACCCTGGAGCTGACCTCTGCTCCCCGGTCACTCTCTGCAGGGATGAGCAACCAACCTCCTATATGGCCTAGAGGAACGTTTGACCAAAATTTTTGGGGGTGGCCCAAGATAAGGTGAGCGTGTAAGACACTAGGGATGCCTGCACATGGCTAACAGTGTGTCAGAGACATCCAACACATAGAGCTGACAGGTTTGGGGAAGGGATTTGGAAGCTGGCAAAGGGGTTTCTGTTGACCACATAGGGTGGCCACTAGCAAGTTTGGGAGTAACTTGAACAGGAACCAAGGTGTTCTCAGTATTATTAACAGCATAACTCACTGCTATAACCCTAGCTGCCATAAATATTCTGTGTAAATTGTGCTTGTTGTTGGGTGGTTGAAGGAAGTATTTTATATGGTGGTTGGTGTTTTGTGTTTGCATCATTCTAATGTTGGTGCTGGAGATTTTGGATTTTGAGTAATGTCTGCTTTGTTTTCTGTAGTGGACCTCTGCAATATCTGGTGTAACACTGCCCTGTTGTGTTATTAACTGCCATTGCAACAAGTTAAGATTTCTTTTCTGAGGCATGAGATTCTATTGTTTCTGATGTAACCCTGCCCTCCTGTGTCTGTAACTGTAAATGACAGGTCAGTGATTTTTTTTGGAAACTGTCAGAGTTAAAAAGGTGATGGAAGCTCGGAGTGAGTGCAGAGGGATCGACCAAGCAAGGAGGAAGCCCTTTCTAGGTGGCTCCAGATTGAGCCCCTGGATTTCTTGAGGGATCAAGGGAAACTTGTACGGTTGGTATGGGAGGACGGGGGAGTAGAGCAGGTATACTTGGGAGGAATATTCTCAGATTCCATAGATAGTTATCTGGGTTTTGATTGGGAGCAACCTCTAGTCGAAAGGGAACCTAGAAGGGTTAGACCAATTCTTTGCTTTGCGTGTGGACCAGCAATTTGGACACCAAGGTGGCATCCAGCCTGGGACCTCCTACAGTGTCATTGGTGCAAAAGGAAGTGGCACTGCAGATCTAGGAGGTGGACGCCTACATGCCCCAGGTGTACCCCGGACCCATGGCATCATATTCAGGAATTAACACAGGTTGAGTGTGAGATTGTGAATTTGATCTGGGGAAAGAGTCATTCAGTTCTCAAGGATTGGCACGTTTTCGATGACCACTGGGAGGAAGTTAAAGAATATTGCCAGCAGAGGTTTGGGAGAGGAGATAAGAGAAATAAGGAGAGAAATCATGGGGACCCAGCAAAATAAAGAGGTGCCTAGGAGGAGCACTTTAGGATGTATACTAAGCCACGGGAAGGAAGTTGTGGGGACAGGAGAAACGGAGAGCAAAAGGGTTTTCATCAAATACTCAAATCAATGGTGGCCTCTCTATAAATCAGAAGATGGGGCAAAGTGGCCATTAAATGGAACATGGGACTATAACACCATGTTGAAGTTAACGTTGTTTTTAAGGCAGGAAGGAAAATGGGATGAGGCACCATATGCAGATGTTTTTCACATTACAGAGCCACCCAGAATGGCAAAGGGATTGTGGTATTAACCCTCCACAAGACCCACTGATCCTAGCAATGGAAAGAGAAAACAGAAGGGTCTCACATAAATTAAAACAATGCTGCTCAGCCTGTAGTCTTGGTCAGAAGTGCACTAAAAATAACAGGGTATATAAGGAAAAAGACTCTGATCTGGATGATCTCCCCTCCTCCATCACTAGAGTTGGGTGGGAGCCCAGGAAGGGCACCAGATCAAACTCCAGCACCCGTGGAAAGTCCAACATCCTCCCATACAAGGGCAAAGCCAGGGAACCACCAGCACCATTGCAGGCACCTCTTAGAGAAGAAGTGGGACCAGATGGAGCAATGATGCTACTAAAGGTTCCCTTCAATACCAATGATTTGGAAATCTGGAAAAGGAATGTAAAGGATTACAGAAAGGACCCTCTAAGTATAGCTGAACACTTTTGGTTAATAGTGAAATCACATAACCCGGATTGGAATGCTATACAGTTACTGTTACATGCAATGACAGAACCAGAGAAAGAGTGATCCCAAAGGTACCCTGGGATTTGGCTGAGGAGCACTGTAAGACATGGGGGAGGATGTAAAGGAATTCTTTCCCCCCAAGGATTCAAAGTGGGATGTGAATAGAATGGCAGGAAGACAGAAGGTACAAGAATATCAGGAGTGGATTGCAAAGGGAATAGAGAAAGCCAACCCCAAATCTATTAACTGCTCAGCTTTATATGCTATTAAACAAGGTCCCTTTGAGTCACCACCTGAGTTCTCAGACAGGCTGAGACACAATGCATCATAGGACACCTTTGGACCCAGATCAGATATCAGGATAAAGCAGTTAGTGTCATCATTTTTAGGTCAATCCACCGGTGATAGAAGATGTAAACTTCAGAAATTCAGACCCACTGAAGGAAGAAACTTAGAAATATTATTGGATGAAGGCTGGAGGGTGTTCAGCAATTGAGAAGAAGGGAATAAGGGGAAACAAGGAAGGGTGATGGAAGTAGTTAAAAAGGAAGACGAAAATTTTAAAAAAGGGCTTCCCCCTCCATGCCTAGGAAGAAAAGAATGTGCTCTATGTGAGCAATTAGGCCACTGAAAAAATGAATGCCCAGAACGCTGAGGAAAGGGAAACAAAGGGGCACGGGTAGTGGCAAATGTAAATGAAGACTGACAGGAACCAGGGGGATCTTCCCTGGCTGATCCCTTGGTTATAATGAAGCTAGGGGAAGGAAAAGATCAAAAGCAAAGAAAATTTTTAATTGATACAGGGGCAATGTGTTCGATTTTAAACACAGCTTTAACTCAGGTGGGGGAAGATTATATTATGGTTAAGGGAGCCACTGGCCAAGCTGACAAGGCTTATTTTTGTGGACCACTAAAATATAAATTGGGAAAACCAGTAGGCTTGCATAAGTTCTTATACATGCCTAATTCACCACATGCACTCCTTGGAAGAGATTTGCTTGAACAATTGAGTGCAACAATCAGATTTGAAAAAGGGGAGATTACTCTGGAGGTGGATACTCAAGAATATATTCAAATAAGGAGGTTCCCATAGAAGGAAAAATCAGTGAAGATATCATCAACCAGATGTACCCTGGTGTGTGGGCCAGTGAGAAGCCAGGAAGAGCTAAGAATGCATCACCAATAGAGGTAAAGCTTAAAGAGGGACAATGACCAGTAAGGATAAAACAATATCCCTTAAAAAGAGAGGGGAGGGAAGGAATCCAGCTGGTAATAGAAAAATTCTTGCAATGGGGTCTGTTAAGGGAATGTGAATCTGATTTTAACACTCCCACATTACCAGTTCACAAACCTGATGGAACGTACAGAGTAGTCCAGGATTTAAGAGCAGTCAATAGAATAACAGAGGATTTATGTCCTGTAGTAGCAAACCCACACACTTTGTTAACAGTACTGACACCTTAACTAACCTGGTTTACTGTTTAGATTTGAAAGATGCTTTCTTTTGCCTCCCTCTCTATGAAGCCAGCCAAAAGATATTTGCCTTGGAAAAGTGGACAAAGGACCCAGCTCACTTGGACTGTCCTGCCTCAAGGATTCAAGAATTTCCCCACCATATTGGACAACCAACTCGCCAAGGATCTCGAGTCTTGGGAAACCCCACCCGGGAAGGGGAGACTGCTACAATACAGAGATGACATCCTGATCACCACTGAGACAGAAGATATTTGCATGCCTTGGACAGTGAGTCTCTAAAACTCTTTGGGGCTCCAAGGGCACCGAGTGTCTAAGAAGGAAGCCCAGGTAATGCAGCAGGAAGTCACTTACTTGGGGTATGAAATTAATGTGGGGCAAAGAATTGTGGGGCAAGCCTGAAAAGAGGCTCTATGCCAAATACCAAAACCACAGACTGTAAAAGAATTGAGAACTTTCCTCAGAATGACTGAGTGGTGTCGTCTTTGGATCTATAATTACGAGTTGCTTGTTAAAACCCCTGTATGCACTGATCAACTCTGAACAGAAGCATCTGCAATGGGACAAACAGGCCACATGAGCCTTTGAACAATTGAAAAAGGCCCTGATGTCAGCTCCAGCTCTGGGACTCCCTGAACTGGCTAAGCCTTTCTTTTTGTTTTCTCATGAGAAACAGGGAATCGCCCTGGGACTATTGGCACAAGATTTAGATTTAGATATCACAGAGCAGTCACCTACATCTCCAAGCAATTGGATGTGACCACAAAAGGATAGCCAGGATGCCTGAATGTGGTAGCAGCAGTAGTGATAAATATCCAGAAAGTTTGAAAATTCACTTTGGGACAAAAAAATGACTGTGTTGGTGTCCCATACAGTGTCTGCAGTATTAGAAGTGAAGGGCAGGTACTGGTTTTCTCCACAGAGCTTCCTGAAATACCAATCCATACTGGTAGAACAGGATGATGTGGAGATTGTGATCACTAACATTGTCAATCCAGTTTCTTTCCTCAGTGGAAACACAGGAGAACCAATACACCATGACTGCTGGGAAACCATTGAAGCAACATCCTCAAGCTGCCTGGATTTGAAGGATGTTCCTGTGGAAGATGCAGAGGACTGGTTCATGGACAGAAACAGCAATGTCCTGAATGGCAAAAGGCATGCAGGATATGCCATCTCCATCAGCCATGGGGTAATAGTGTCAGAACCATTGCCTGTCAATACCTCTGCACAAAATGTGAAAAACGCCTTGACCCGAGCCTTGGAATTGACCCAATGTAAGAATGTGAACATAGACATGGATCCAAAGAACACTTTTGGGGCTGTGCATGCTTATGGAGCAATCTGAAAGGAAAGGGGGCTACTGAACTCTCAAAAGAAAAACACTGAACGTGCAGAAGAAATTCTGAAATTGCTGGAGGCAGAACAGCTCCCAAAGAAAATAGCAATTATGCACATCAGAGCACATCAAAAGCATACTTGGAATCAGAAAAAGGAAATGAGCTGGCAGACAGGGAGGCAAAAGAAGCAGCAAAAACAGAGGTAAAATTGGAAGTAGCTCTAATCCCAGACAGGAAAATCTCCCTTGAGGGTAAACCAAATTATGACAAAGAGGATCTGAAGCTAATTACAAATTTGGATGAGACATACAGTAAAGAGGGGTGGGCCCATACCCCAGAAGGAAGGGTAATCATACCTGGCCATCTAATATGGTTTGTAATAAGGGAGGAGCATAGGAAAAGACACTGGGGACCAGAGACTGTGTATGAACACTTAAATCAGAACATCATGGCTAGAAATTGATACACTACAGGGAAGCAGGTAACTCAACAATGTGATCTCTGCCTCCAGACTAATCCTAAAAACAAAGCCAGAAAATGGGTGAAATTGAGAAGGGAAATGTACCTGACCAATTATGGTAAATGGACTTCACAGAACTCCCAAGACAAGGGGGGTTTCATTATTTACTGGTATAAACTGATACCTTTTCAGGATGGCCTAAGGCTTTCCCTGCTAGAACTGCTAAGGCCAGAAAAGTGGTCAAGGCATTAGTAAAAGAGATAATATCACGATTTGGGGGTCCAGCTGCCATTTCTTCAGATGGAGGGCTCCATTTTATTGCAAAGGTGGTAAATCAGGTTAGTAATACTTTAGGTATAGATTGGCAATTACATACCCCATATCATCCCCAGTCAATTGGACAAGTGGAGAAGATGAATCATTTCATCAAACAGCAAATTGTTAAATTAGGACAGGAGGTCAATCTGCCTTAGCCTCAATCCCTTCCTTTAGCACTTTCACACATCCCAACTAAACCAAGGGCAAAGGAAAGGCTGAGTCCTTTTCAGATCCCGTATGGGCGACCTTATGCAATACAGAAGGGAACATCAGCACAAATAGGGGAAGAAACAGTAACAGAATACATGGTGGCCCTAGGGAAACAAGTCAGTAATATCAGGAAACATGTATGAAGAAGCTGGTGTAGGGGATTGGATGGACCAGTACATCATGTACAACCTGGAGATTGTGTGTATGTGAAGTCTCTTACAGAAAAGACTTTGGAACCACAGTAGGCAGGACCATGCCAGGTGCTCCTCACCTCCTTCTCTGCCATCAAGATCAGAGAACAAGCAGCACAGATACATCACACTAGAATCAAAAAGGCTTCACAGTCACCATGGAGAATCAAGCAGGTACAAGCTGGAAAGCTGTGGCTCTGATGATCATAGCCATGGCTATGGCAGACATGTGTGCAAGACCTCCTATATACAATGGGACTGGCATTTATATGTGTCAGGGGAAAGCTTCTGACTTTGTCTCTCCTAAGTCTCTGGGGCAGGTGTTACAAATATCAAACACAACTGTCTGGACAGGGAAAGATGTCTGGGGATGCAAATTTGCATTTGTTCAGGACTGATTCCATCAGGGACTTATAAAACCCATTCCAATTGGTACTGAATGTTGTGACACATGCTTCACTAACTGTTCTGAATTCAGGCTTAAAATAGAGGGATGTGAAACCAAGGCTTTTAGAATTAAACCATGAAGGAACTGTGCTACATCTATCTGAACATACAACATGGGCACAAGAGGTTAAAGGGAAGTGGCAGATTATTAACATAGAGCTATGTGCCACAAGAAAACAACTGAGGTTTGTATGTGAAGGAAATGTCAACAATGACCGAGATATCTGCCTGGATCCACAACAAAGCATCTGTCTCTTCAAAATCCATTCAGTCAACCAGACAACCTTGCTGGTATATATAGGTCAGGGTTGTGTATGCCTCAGAACAGCATGCCCCACCATAAGAGTGGACGAGCTCATTATAAAGGAAACACAATCTGATCTGTGCATTTGTAACTTGGCCAAAATTGAGGGGTGCAATTTTTCCTATTGGGCACGTGTTGTGTCACATCAGTATATAAAGGCAAACATGACAACTGTGCAGGATGGATTGCCTGTGCCCAGAAGAATGACTCTCACTCTAGTTATAGAGCTACTAAAACACAGATCTTCAGGAAATTCTTAAAGAAATGAGAAGTATGGGAACGAAGATCTTGGTCACAAGACACCATGAGACAGACTATAAGGAGACCATAGAAGGTTGGAGGGAGACACCTCTCACCACTGGTGGGATGTATTTTTTGGGTGGTCTCCTACTGCAGCAGGGTTTCTACACTGATTGTGTCATCTGATAGTAGTTTTGTTAGTTCTGATGAGTTTAAGTTTTGTTCTTGGTAATGATTTTCTGGAATTTGAAACAGTCACAAAGAATGGCTACAATGCCTATCCTGTTATCGAATTAACTAGGTAAAGACAGTCATAGAGAGTATGATAAGTATCATAGAAAGCAAAAGAATTTGCATCATTTCGAAGAAAAGGGGGGAAATGAGATGGGGAACATCTATGGTTTTGAAAATTCAGAACTTTAGAAGCGCATAATATGTTTAAGCAGGTAGAGGGGAAATAGAACACATAGCTTAACCATATGTAACAAACCACATAGGAAATTAGTTACCAGGAAAAAACATTAAAATATGTGGCAAAAACTCAGCAAAGCAAGACCAAGCTATTGTACAATCCCAACAAAGCAGAAACCTGTGGCTCCGGAAACCAGCCAGGACCAGCCAGGTGGTTTTGAGTGGGACAAGCTGACCTGAGGGAGAGGCAAACCTCCACTGCACCTGCCCAGAAGCAGAGCTCAAACAGTGATTACTGAGGAAGACACACGGCCTTCACCCAAAGACCACCAAACACAACCACCAGGAGGGGTGGCAGCTAATAATAATACAAAGGGAGAGAAGGTGGAGATGGGCAGGCAGGGAGGTGTGGGCTTGTGGGATCAATGTGTATTTATACCTGGAACCTGTCTGGACCAGGTACACGTGGTTTGGAGGAAATATCCCCCTAGGTGTCCCAGCTGGCAATGAAACACTCTCTACAATTTTGGTGTCAAGTCCTGATTCTCGAAATCAGGAAAGGTCCAGCAGCTGTGTTGGTTCTGCAGAGCAACAATAGCCCCGGGTTCCACAGGACCCCATTGTCACAACTGACTCCTTGCTTCCATGTCACCCCCTCAGTGTCAAAATGGCCCCTTCTCTGCAACAGAACACAAAAGTTTTGCATAAATATTGAGCAAATTCTACCTAACACACCTGGGAACATCTGTCTGCATTCAAAAGTGAGATTAAAGGTGAGGGTGGCACCAGCAGATTCCATCTACAACAAAGACCCAGGGAAAGGACAGGGACAGAGAATTCAGCTGAAAGACTCAGAATTCTGCTTGCAGAGATCATTTCTGATCACACTGTCCCTCGAAGGAAGGTGACATCATTCCAGGTAGCCTGGACTGAGCATGAGGTTCCTCAGTGGGGTTTGTTGTTTAGGAAACCTGCTCAGGTTTTTCCATTCTTCCTCACAAACAGGAAAATTTCTCCTGGGCCTGTGTGCAGGCAGAGCCCTGAGGAGAGCAGGTGGGACATGGTGCAATGGGCTGGGACACCCATCTGCAGAGCTCAGGGGACAAGGTTCTGGTGCAGGGCACAGGGATGTCAGTCCCAGGTGGGCAATGTCAGACATGGTGAGGTTGGGGGTGAGGAGCAGGTTGTCCAAACAGGGTCAGCCTGCAAGGGGCTCATTCTTCTGCATGCCCAGACCTCCTAAGGAGACATTCAGTGTCAAGATCACTTGGGAAATGCTTCTATCAGCTCTTCTCTGAACTGTAATTTAAAGCAAAATACTGACTTGATTAAAGAAAAAAAGTGATGAGGCTCACTTTGAAATCTTCCTCCTTAATAGAACTCCAAACTGACTCCAATCAGCTGCACAAGCCCTGAAGTAAGACAAAGAGCTCCTGAAGGCTTTCTGTATTTTAATCAGCCTCACAGTGGATTTGGGGCTGAGTCCAGGACCCCCAGGCACTGAGAGAAGGTTGAAGAAGTTGCTCAAGGAGTCAGAAGCAAAACTCCAAGTCCCTTGGAGCATCACTGGCCCCACTGAGGGCAGGGAGTGCCAAAGGCTCCCCAGGGACTGGTGAGAGCAGATCCTTGAGGCCAGGATTGCAGGAGCCCGAGGCTGTGAGCAGGGAACTGCAATGCTGAGCAAGGCCTGGGCTGGGTGGAGGAAGCAGAAAGGCCAAGGCCTGAGCCCAGGCCTGGGCCAGCAGGACCTGTCCCTCACAGGTGGCTCGGGGCTGTTCCTGGGGCAGTGGGATGGCAGGGGCAGCAAGGACAAATGTCATCAAGCTGTGTGACACTCCAGATGCTCATGGAACCAAGGGCCAGTGTGACACAGCAGGGCCTGATGGAAACAAGAGGCCATGGTGAGCCTGCAGGGCTGTAACACCCCAGGACACTGAAATGCTGGGGGTGACCAAATGTTCCTTTAGTCAAGTTTGGTGCACAGGATAAACCCCAGCCAGGTATTCTCAACATGGCCAGATGCAAAGAATATTCTTGGTAGGAAGGGTCCCACAAGGATCATCAAGTCTAACTCTTGAGTGAATGGCCCACACAGGGATTGAACCCACAATCTCAGTGATACAAGCACCCTGCTCCAACCAATTGAGCTAAGAGGTCTAAATGACACAAAATTTTACAGGCAAAATATAGACAATCAAAGAACGTGGGCAGGAGGATTTATACAAGCTCCAACTCACCATAAAACTCTTCTCATAGCATTAACTTAATTAACACAAGACCATTTAACCTAAAACCCTTTAACCCTGAAGATGTTAAATTACCCAAAAATGTTCCAGGTAAGTAGGATTAGACAATGAAATAGAGAATAACAGAAGCACAGAAGATCCATAGACAGAAAGGCACACAGGTACCAGCTGCTCAAGTTCCAGCATGGCTCACAGAAGAAGCCCAGCAGACAGCAGGATCCAAACCACAGCTGACCTCGAGCTCCAGCTTTTAATCCCCTGAGCCTGTATGGGCCCGCCCTTTGGGTGGGATTTCCAGTTGTTTGCCCAATCAGAGTCAGGGTTTGTACCTGCTGCTAGTGTGTGACTGATTGACAGCTCAGCCAATCCGAGCTGGGTTAACACTGCCCCTACTGTGTGATTGACAGATTGGCCAATCAGAGCTGGCTTAACATCACCTCTGATGTGTGATTGATTGACAGATTGGCCAATCAGAGCTGGCTTAACATCACCTCTGATGTGTGATTGATTGACAGCTTGGCCAATCAGAGCTGGGTAACACCACCCCTGCTGTGTGATTGATTGACAGCTGTGCCAGGCCAGGGCTGGGGGCGGGGCTCTGTCCCACCACAGTCCCAGGCGTGACCCGGCCCTGGCCCTACACAGAGTACTCTGAGCATCCCGAGGTGTCTGGGACATTGATCTCATCCAGCCTCTGACAGTGACTGTGGTGACACTGCGGAACCTCCTGGAACCATGGGTCACTTGTGACAATGTGGGTCCAAGGACACGATGGTGACACTGTGGTGCCTCATGGAACCAAGGAGACCATTGTGACACCTGAGGGCCCCAAGGAACCAAGGGTTTATGGTGACCTTGTGGAGCCCGTAGTGTCACAGAGGAGCCATTGTGACACAGTGAGTGCTCATGAAGCCAAGGGGCCATTGTGACACTTCAAGGCTTTGTGGAACCAAGAACCCACAGTGACATTGCAAGGTGTCATGGCAGCATGGGGCCATTGTGATGCTTCAGAAGCAAGGAGAACGTTGTCACACTGCAGGGCCCCATGGAACCAAGGGAACATTGAACAGGTCTGGCTGGCTGGGCCTCCTGGGGGCCACCTGGCAAGTCCAGCTGATCTTGGTATGTCCAGGGCCACTTCTCATCTGCCCCTGAAGCACTGGGGCTCTGTGCTTTCCTTCCTATGGAAAAGAACTCCTCCAGGTGTCCAGTGCCAAAATTGGTATTCGGCCTCCAAATTTCCATATATGCAAAGAAAATTCCCAAATGAAATCAGCCAGAAGAGACAGATCTGGTTGGCCATGGCTTCCTGAGGGCTGGCACTCATGTGCCTTTGAAAAACTGGGGCTCTGTTGCATGGTCCAGCAGTGTCACAGTGGTCTCCGTGGTTCCACAAGGCCCCAAAGAGTAACACTGGCCCCTTGGTACCGTGGGGCCCTGCAGTGTCACCATGGCCCCATTGTTACATGAGGTTCCACAGTGTCACAATGCACTTCATCTTTCCATGAGGCCAAAAAGTGTCACAACTGTATTCTTGGTTTCATGAGGCCCCATGGAGTCACAGGTGCCCTTGAATTCCATAAGGCTCCAGAGGTCCACAATGGACTCCTTGTTTTTACAGTGCCACAATGGAGCCCTGGTGACACAAGAGCCTGCAGTGTCACAATGGATTCTTGGTGCCATGACACCCTGCAGTGTTAGGGTCACAGTGGTGTCTAAGTACATGAGGCCCTGCAGTATCACAGTGGGCCCTTTGTTCCAGGGGGCACCTAGGTGTCAAAATTGTTCCCTTAGTTCCACAAGTCCCTGCATTGTAACAATGGCCCCTTGGTTCAACAAAGCCCACTGTGTCCCTGTGGCCTCCTTGGTTCCACGATGACCCAGAGTCATCAGTGGACCTTGGCTCCATTTAGCCCCACAGTGTCACAATGGGACCTGGCTTCCCCAGGGCCCTGCAGTGTCACAATCATCACAGAATCACCCAGGCTGGAAAAGATCTTTGTGACCATCAAGTCCAACCTGTCACCCAACACCACCTTGTCACCCAGACCATGGCACTCGGTGCCACATCCAGTCTTTCCTGAAACACTTCCAGGGACGCTGACTCACCCACCTCCCTGGGCAGCCCATTCCAATGCTCCATCACCCTTTTTGTGAAGAATATTTCCTAATGTCCAGCCTAAATCTCCCTTGGCACAGCTTAGGGCTGTATTCTCTTGTCCTGTAACTGCTCCCTGGGAAGAAGAGCCCAACCACCCCCTGGCTGTACCCTGTGGAGAAGCAGTTGGGGATATAAGAATAAAAAAGTTGTCAAATGGTTTGAGTGAGAGGAGATCAAAAAGAGCCTCTGGTCCAACTCCCTGTCAATTACCTTAATTCATTCAGGTAATACAAAGCCCCTGACCTTGGACACTTCCAGGGATGGGGTTTCTATTCAGAGGGCAACAACCTGTGCCAGTGTCCTGCCACCCTCATCATAAATATTTCATCCGTATGGAAAATCTAAATCTGCCCTCATTAAATTTATACATATTCTCTATTATTCTGGCAATAAAACCTTAAGGTCAAAAGTTACTCAACCATTCCTGGACTTAAATCACAAAATCTCCAAGGCTGAACGCCTTTGGGAGGGCCCAGAGATCTCCCAGGACATGGTTCAGAGGCCAAGGAAATGATCACTCTATGGGAGCTAGGAAGTCTTTGGTTCAGTTGCATGGAGACTGAGGACACAACAAGGATGGACTGTGAGGATTACAAACGTGGATTCAAATATATTGGATCTCTTTTTCAGAGTGGAAATTAACCTGAGATAGAAATAATGCCACCAAGTGTAGCTGGAGAGGTCCATACTGGACCCAAAGAGAAAGGAATTTCCCTCCCAGGGCAGGGCTGGGGTGCAATACATCCCCCATCAAGAGTCTGGAGCAGCCCAAGGCTCTGTGTGTCCAGGCAGAGGCAGGCAGGAGGCAGAGCTGTCAGCAAAGGAAGGGGCCAGCGAGGTGGGGCAGCCGGGGGATGACGACAGCCTGCAGGGACAGAGGCGCAGGGCATGGACACCGTAGGACAGCCTGGGCTGCAGAGGGCACAGGGATGGGCAGCAGCTGAAAGGCCCTGACACAGCCAACTCCTGCAGCACTTGGGCCATGCAGGCTGGCCCTGGGCCTGAGGCCAGCAGGGGACAAGTGAGCCTTGCTGTGCTGGGGCCTCATTGCCTCCTTGTCCCTGCTCAGCAGCCTGGCAGGGGCCGCCCCATGGTGCTGCCCTTGGCATTGCACATGGCCAGAGCCCAGTGGCCCGGGAAGAGCCCTGAGCAATGAGGGAGGGACAGGATCTGCCTTGCCAGGGGCTGGGGCTCAGCCCTTGGCCCTTTGCATGCCTGAAACACATCCAGGTTTGCTCAGCACCAGAGACAACTTTCCCTTGTTTGTCCCCACCTGTCATCACTGCTTCCAGTGTTCTGCTCTAACTGGAACCTGGGGACACTTTCTCAGTCCTATCCCTCATTGGGACCCATTAAAGTTAAAGAAACTTTGGAGTTTGAGTCTGACCTTGAGTTCTTGAGAAGTTTTCTTTCAGCTCCCTCTCAGAGACTCATGTCCAGGGACACAGCTTTGTTGGAAAATCCCATCTCTACAGAGATGGGGCAACTGAGACGGGTTTTAAAAAGATTTTATTCCATTATCAGTCTCATTGAAGGGTGAAACATAAAAGATGTAAATCTCTATGCTATTCTATTTGAAGCCAATTTATTTGCTGTTCACAATATTTTATGTTTTTCAGCCTATTAGCTTTTGCCGCACAGTGGTGCTAATAATCCTAACACCAATCACCTAGTGTTTTACTCCACGTAGCCTTGCCACAATGCATCTTTCACACTTCTTATTCTCAAAAATATCTGATCTTTTTGCAAGGCCATTGTTTGAAACTTGTTTCTAGTTCAATCTCTCTCTCAGCAATGTCTTCTCTATTCCAGGGCCATTCTGAGTCAGCACACCTTATCTCAGAGTTTGCATCCAGATGTACAAGACTGTGTGAGCTTTCAGTCAGGCTTTGAGAATCTTTACAAATCCATTTCTCACAAATATCAATCACAGAGTGCTGCAATCACCCCTGCCCTAAAGAGAAGAGTAATAAAATACATCCTTGAAAATGGGAATGGATATTTCTAAGAAGTCCTTTGTCATATTTCTCCCAAACTGGAGTTAAAAATCTTCCAAATGAACTGGATCAGATGAGAGGGAAATCAAGGCAGAAACGTTGTTTTATAGGAAACCTCTGAAGAATTCAGTCAGAATCGAATTCCAAAGTTTCTGACACAATTCATGTGTCTCGCTGAGGGCTGTGACTGAGAACGTGCCCCCAGGTTCCAGTGTGAGCAGGAAATTGGAGGCAGAGATGACAGGTGGTGTGGGAAATGCAGGCACAGAGAGCTCTCAGGGCCTTGTGCATACAGGCTCAGAGACTGAGATGGATACAAGCTTTGACCTAAGACCTTGGAGAAATCTTGGGCAATCTGAGCATGAAAAGTAAAATAGATATAAAACAAGAATATAAGTTTTTATTTTAAGTAGAAATATATTTTAAGCAAACAGAAATATGCATTATGAAAGCAAAGCAGTTTGTTAAGTAAGATAGTAAAAGATTTTCAAGTTTAGCAATAGAATCTGTTATAAAGTTAATTAGAAGTTTAAGGTATATTAGTGTAGGTTGGTGAAGTGTTATAGGATTGGTTGAAAAATTGCACATTACTGCAAAGCCATGAGAAGGAAAGCAATTAATGATTGGTGTAAAAAGGATGCTGGCAAACTTCACACAAGTATTTGATTGGCTAAAAATGAACATAAAGCATTGTAACTAAGAATGAGGAGGCTTCTGATATTATGGTGTTGGATGTAACACCTTTAATGTCTCACCCTCCTATGAGACTGACACCATGAGGCCATAAACCATCTTTTACAACGTCTCTCAGTTGCTCATTCTCTTACTATATCAATGTCCCAATGCACATTTTTTGACATCAGACACGACTAATGAAATCAATAGGGACTTATGGACACCAGGTGTATCCCATTAAAGTCAATAGGGATTTAGGGACACCTGGTTTATCCATTGAAGTCAATGGGCTTCTGATGAAATTTGGTCATAAAATGGGGAAATTTGAGTTAATTTGGGGGAAATAGTGGGCTGAATTCTGGGAATTTCCACTCCAGGATCATAGTGCCAATGCTCTGGATATCCTGGATGAATTCCTGGAGGCCAATCCCAAATCCCTGATCCCTCACCTGTGGTCCATGCTGGAGCTGTGCCTCCAGGTAAGCCCAAGAATTTCCATTCTCAGACTGAAATCTGGGAATTCTGAGCCCAAAATTGGTAATTTTAGCACCAAAAATGTTGGGACATCAGCTCTGCCCACAGAAGTCAAAGGGATTGAAGGACACCAGGTCTACCCCTGTAAAGTCAATAGGGATTTCGGGATACCAGGTCTACCCAATTGCTTGGGCTTGATTGGGAAGAGTTACTGTTTAAACTGGGAGCACTGGGAAGGGCTAAGGGGGGACACTGGGGTGACTGGGAGCACTGGAGAAAATTTGGGAACACTGGGAGGGATTTGTAAAGATAAATGGAGATAAACAGGACTCCAGGTGTAAGCCATTGAAATCAATAGGAATTTAGGGACAGCAGGTCTACCCTTTAAAGGCAAAGGAGTTTAGGGGCACCAGGTCTACCCAATCAAAGCAAGGAGGATGTTTGAGACACTCGTTTTGGGAGGCCCCAAGGGTTTTTCGTGATCCAGATGTCCAAGGGGTACCCAGGTGTATCCAGGTGATTTCTGGGGGTACCTAGGTGATTTTTGGAGATACCCAGGTGATTGTTGGATGGGATCCAGGTGATTTTGGGCAGTATCCAGATGTATCCGGATAACTTCTGGGGCTATCCAGGTAAATTTTGGGACACCCAAGTGACACCCTGACAGGCCAGGAGAAGATGATGGCCACTGTCCTCCCAGTCGATGTGGACACAGATGACCCTTGGCAGCTGCAGGGCTGTAGGGGGCACCCCAACATTCAGGGGGTACCCCAAAACTCCAGGTGAGCATATCAGGCGTGGGAGAGAAGCCTGAGTTACCTCAGGAGAGGATGCAGATCAGGTACAGCCAGGTGCTTTGGTGCATGGGGTTGGTGAAGATGGTATTCTGCAGCAGCTCCAGCTCTGGCATGGGCAAGGGGGCACCCCGAAATCTCAGGGGGGCAGCGGGGGAAGCCCCAGTGTCTCAGAGGGGAAACCCAGGTATCCAGGAGTTCAGGTCTACCCATTAAAGTCATTAGGGATTTAGGGAAACCAGGTCTACCCATTCAACCCAACAAAACCCACCAGCTCCAACTTTAGGCAAGGGAGGGGCTGGAGAATTTTGAAGATCCTGCAAAATTGTTGGAGTTTTTCTGGGGAATCCCTCACCTTCCTCCAGCCTTCCAGGGGGCAGTGCCCTTGCCATAGTTCCTGGTGGGCATCAGCAGCCCCAGGCAGTGTTGCCAGGCCGAGAAGTTGGAGAAGCTGTGGCTCAGCAGGGCCCTGGTGAAGGTCAGATCGGCCTTGAGGTCCTGCCGGACTGCAAGTGCCTACCAGTGTTCCCAGGTGTGGACTGGGAAGGCACCAGTATAAACCAGTAAGCACTTAGAGCCACTCCTGAGCTCCTGAGGCCTGTGGCAGCAGCTCCCAGTATAAACCAGTAAGGCCTTATGCATCCAAACCCATTCACAGTGTAGTCTAGGGGCTCCTAGTGTGGTCCTGGGGCTCCAAGGTTTATACTGGGTGGGCACCAGTATAAACCAGTAAGCACTGGGAGCCATCCCTGAGCCCATGGCGACAGCTCCCAGTATAAACCAGTAAGGCCAGCACAACCTGAAGTCACTCCCAGTAGGTCTCAGGCCCCATCCCAGTATAAATCAGTAAGGCCAGCATCCCCAGAATTTGCTCCCAGTGGAGTGCCATGCATCCCTAAGCCCCTTCCCAGTATAAGCCAGTGCACCCCAGTTTAGCCCAGTAAAGTCCAGAATATCCCTGTATAATCCAGTATAAACCACTACAACCCAGTGTCCCCCAGGACCACACATCCCAGTGTAAACCAGTATAACCCAGTATAACTCAGAGTGGGCCACCAGGTCCTCCCAGCCAGCAGAGGGCACTCACACACCCCTCTTGCTTTCCCAGGAGAACCCAGTACAAGTCAATTACCCCCCAGCACCCCATCCCATTGCAAACCGTACAACCCAGTAACCCCCAGCACGCCATCCTGGTATAATCCAGTATAACCCAGTACAAATCAGTAATCCCCCAGCACCCTATACCAGTACAAACCAGTATAAACCAGTACAACCAGTACACACAGTGCTAGGTCCTCCCGGACGCTCACACATTCTCTCCCAGTATAACCCAGTGCAACCCAGGAACCCCAGCCCCATCCCAGAACCTCCTGGACCCCATTCCAGTACAAACCAGTACAAACCAGTACAAGGCACTCACAGTTGCAGGGGTCGGCCACCAGGAGGTGCTCGCACAGTGCCTGCTCCTCCCAGCCAGCAGAGGGCGCTGCAGCGTGGCTGAGCACCCAGCCCTGGTGGTGCCACACCCCGTAGGATTTGGGATTCCCAAGGATCTGCCCTATGAACAACAGCTCCAACAGCACCCTGAAACCTGTATAAACCAGTATGGACCAGTATGGACCAGTATAGACCAGTATAAGTGGTAAAAACCAGTAAAAAGCAGTATCCAACTGTGTAATGCAAACCGGTAGTAAGCAGTACAAACCAGTAGGGACCAGAAAACACCAGTATGGATAGCAACAAACCAGGAAAATAGGTAAAAACCAGTACAAACCAGTGAAAACCCTTGTCTGTGTCAGGAGCCAAGCTGGCTGGGCCCGGTAACAAACCTGCTGCCCAAAGTCAGTAGAAATGTTACGACCCATTTCAAACACCTCAACACCCATCCCTTCACCCACCAAATGATTTGTAAAGACATGAGCACACATCTTTCCTCTCACAATGATGGTTCCTGTGCTGGTGACAGTCTGTTAAACCCAGCCTTCAGCCTGAGCTCTCTGCTGTTGCAGTTCCATGCACAGAGGTTGTTGTCTCTCAGCCCTTCCATGGGCAGGCTGGTGTTCAGCCATCTCCAGGACAGCAGGGCCCCAGCCCACGTCACTGTGCCCTGGGGAGACAAAAACCATCACTCCAAATGTCCCCTTCTCCTTCTTCCCAGGCATTTGGCCCTGTTGGGTGCCACAGGGCAAAGGAGACCACTGTGACACTGTGGGGCACATGGAACCAAGGGTCAGTTGTGACAGTTTGGATCTAAGGAGCTCATTGTTGAGTACAGAACCTCATGGAACCAAAAGTCCATTGCCGCAGATCAAGGCCTCATAAACTCATAAAGAACACTGAGTCTCCGTGGGACCCAATGGACCCAAATCTCCATTGTGTCAGGGAGGCAAGGAGCCTTTGTGACACTGCAAAGCGTCAGGGAACCAGGGAGTCCAAAGGTCTGAAATAATCCTTGCAGGGTTATATCTTGGGAAAGGGGAACTTCCTTGGTGGCACCTTGGGCTTGGTACACACCTGAGGAGTCTGTCTTTTTGCAGTGGGGAAACTTAGGAGTTTTAGATTGCTGCCAAAAAAAACAGGAAAACCACTGTTTGCCTGAGTGCAGCCAGTTCTCCAAGCAAAGCAGGTCCCAGGAGTGAGGACAGACAGGATGGGGTTGGGGAATGTGGAGCAAGGTTGTCCACACTGGGTCAGCCCTCAAGGCACAGCTTCTGTGAGCAGGCCAGACCTCTTGAGGAGAGACCCTGCATCAATATCAACCACAGAATGCTGCAGTCAGGTGTGCTCTAAAGAGAAAAGTAATAAAATAAACCCTTAAAAATAATACTAAATATCTCTAAGAAGCCCTTTGAATTATTTCTCCATAAGTGTGGCAGGAAAACTTCCTAAAGAACTGCCCCAGACCCGAGGGAAATCAAGGCAGAGCCATGGTTTGTCAGGACTTGCTTGATCCCAATCAGCCCCGTGGTGCATTTGGTGCTGAGCTCTTGAACCTCAGGGACTGAGAGGAGATTGCACAAACCTTTCCAGGAGTCCAAGTCAGAAGAAAAACCCAAAGTGTCTTGAGGCATTAATGGGTCCCACTGAGGTCCATCCCCAACACAGGCTCCTCATGGACTCCTTGGAGGAGAGAACTGGATGTGAGGATTGCCCAAAAACCTCGCAGACACTCAGAGAGGAAAGGAAAATCCAAAGTACCTTTAAAACCTTGAGTATCTCAAAGTATTAATGAGCCCCACTGAGTGTCAATACAAAGCTCTCAAGGGACTAATTAAAGTAGATAATTGGGCGCATGATTCCAGGAACTACTAAAAGACTTGGTGTCAAAAGGGAATCTCCAAGTACCTTAAAAAAATAAAGTACCTTGAAGCATTAATGAGCCCCACTGAATATCGTTTCTGACAAAGCCTCTCAAGGGACTAATTAAAGCAGATAATTGGAGGCCAGGATTACACAAACCCCTCAGAGACTCAGTGTCAAAAAGTAGAATTTAAAATAACTCTGAGTACCTTGAGGCATTAATGAGCCCCACTGAGTGTTGTTACTGACAAAGGCTCTCAAGGGACTAATTAAAGAAGATAATTGGAGGCCATGATTGCAAAAAGCTTTCAGAGATTCCAAGGCAAAAGCAAAACCCAAAGTCCTCTGAAGAACCTGCAGTCCCTGGGAGCATGAAGGAGCCCCCAGGGCCATTCCTGACCAAGGCTCCCCAGGGACTCGTCCCAGCAGATCCCTGAGGCCACTGGGATGTGGGGGGATGCTGAGGGCAGGACAAGGGGTGATAGTGGTCAGCCTTGATGGGGCTGTGCCAGGAGGCCCCAGTGGCTCAGGACAAGGTGTCTCCTCCCAGCCCTTGGTGGCACAGACCCTGCTGTGCCCCAGGGCACCAAGACTTGGCTTCTCTTTGTTCCCACCTGTCATCTCTGCCTCCAATTTCCTGCTCTAACTGGAACCTGGTGACACTTTCTCAGTTGTGTCCCTCAGTGGGACCCATTAAAACTTCAGGAAATTTTGGAGTTTGATTCTGACTGGGAGTTCTTGAGTGGTTTCTTCATCTCCCTCTCAGGGACTGATGTTCAGGGCCTCAGCACAAACCCCAAGAGGGTCATTAAAGTCCTTGTGCTGTGTCTGTGCTGATGAGCTGGGCTGGGCTCCTGGCACAGAAGGCAATCCTGGCAACCAAGAAGAGCTTCAAAAACACATTTCTCTTGATGAGCAGCTCTTCTCCCAGCTCAGCAGGGCTCAGGCACTGCCTGCAGCCACCCCGGGCACAGCACAGAGGCACAGAGAGCTTCAATCAGTCAGGGCTGGGAAGATGCTCAGAAGTGACTGGGGCAGAATCACTCCCAGCCCTTGACACAGGAAGCCTCTGGCTGCAGGACAATGCAGCTGCAGCTCCTGCAGCCATCTCCTAAAGCTGGAACATCCCAATGCCTGCAGACTGTGTGAGTACATTCTCTGATGATCTCTTGTGTAGAGTAGCCAGGGGTGCCCAGGGCTGTGGTGCAGAGCAGGGTCCTGCAGCCCAGGGCGCTGTGCTGGGGCAGGGACTCTGCTGCCTGCCAGGGACAGCTCTCAGCCAGCCCTGGGAGCTGCTCCCAGCACTGGGGGACAAGGTCTGGGTGGAAGGAAACAGCTGGTAAGGCTTGGAAATGTTCTCCTTGTGTGGTGAAGATGCTCAATTGTTCAGGGCTGCTAGCAGCATGACATTTAAATCTACAACAGTTCCAATCAGATTATACATGGAGCACGGTGGGGCAGGGGCTGCATAAAAGGGAAAATCCTGCTTATTAATCTACTGCCCTGGGTTGCCGGAATGGGAAATTGAACGCTGATATTCATCTCTCAGTTCAGATTGGGAAAAATTTTTAAAAATTCACTTAGATCTCAAAAAAACAAGCAAAGAATAAAAAGCAGCATAGGGGTCCTTAAAGGCGGCATCAATGTTACTTTTTCAGCCTCCTCAGGATTGCAGTGACATTGCCATCAGAGCTTGCAGAGGTAGAGCTGGCCCTGGCAGTGCCCTGAGTGAGTCTGCAGGGCAGAGCTGAGCCCCCAGGGCTGGGCTGGGCTCTGGCAGCACTGGCAGGGCCCAGCCCTGGGCACAGGGAAGCAGCTGCTGGCAGGGACAGCTCCAGGCAGCAGAGCCCTGGGGAGGCAGTGGGAGGAAAGAGCCACCAAACTGGGCTGGGATATTTAATGTCCTCTCCAAACTGAACTATTCCATCATTATTTATTTTACAGATCCTCATGCCAAGACACAGCAAATGTCCAACAGCAGCTCCATCAGCCACTTCCTCCTGCTGCCATTGGCAGACACGCGGCAGCTGCAGCTCCTGCACTTCTGCCTCTTCCTGGCCATCTCCCTGGCTGCCCTCCTGGCCAACGGCCTCATCATCAGCGCCGTAGCCTGCGGCCACCACCTGCACACCCCCATGTTCTTCTTCCTGCTCAACCTGGCCCTCACTGACCTGGGCTCCATCTGCACCACTGTCCCCAAAGCCATGCACAATTCCCTCTGGGACACCAGACACATCTCCTATGAAGGATGTGCTGCTCAGATCTTTATGTTTGTCTTCTTCCTTGGATCAGAGGTTGCCCTCCTGACCATCATGTGCTACGACCGCTACGTGTCCATCTGCAAACCCCTGCACTACGGGACCCTCCTGGGCAGCAGAGCTTGTGCCCACATGGCAGCAGCTGCCTGGGCCAGTGGCTTTCTCAATGCTCTGCTGCACACAGCCAATACATTTTCCTTGCCCCTGTGCCATGGAAATGCCCTGGGCCAGTTCTTCTGTGAAATCCCCCAGATCCTCAAGCTCTCCTGCTCACACTCAAACTTAAGGGAACTTGGGCTTCTTGCTGTTAGTGGCTGTTTAGCTTCTGGATGTTTTGTGTTCATTGTTTTCTCCTATGTGCAGATCTTCAGGGCTGTGCTGAGAATCCCTTCTGAGCAGGGACAGCACAAAGCCTTTTCCACCTGCCTCCCTCACCTGGCTGTGGTCTCCCTGTTTCTCAGCACTGCCACATTTGCCAATCTGAAGCCTCCCTCCATCTCCTCCCCATCCCTGGATCTCTCCCTGTCAGTTCTGTACTCAGTGGTGCCTCCAGCCCTGAACCCTCTCATCTACAGCCTGAGGAACCAGGAGCTCAAGGCTTCAGTGTGGACACTGATGACTGGAAGATTTCAGAAACATTAAATTACAGGCAAAATACTGAAATCACTTGTAAGAAAAATAATGTTTGATTTTTCTTCTTGGTTTGGTTTTGGTTTTTTCTTTTTTTTCCTGTGTTTTAGGTTTTTAATATTGTCCACAATAATGTGTTATTGTCCACAATGTGCTATTTCTCATTTTGGTTCTCTCCACCTCTGCTGTGGCCCTAGACTCTTTTAATGGGGATTTTTGCTCTCAGGGGCTTTAATGAACAAAAGATCTCCCAGCAAAATTTTCCCTGGTGATGCCCCTTTTTTTTTCCTTTTTTCTGGAGCTGCAGCAGCAATGTCTATGTGAAGAGCTGGACAGATCAGTGCTGAGCACAGCAGCTCTGCTCCTGCTGGCCACACCATTCCTGATCCAGGCCAGGAGCCATTGGCCTTCTTGGCCACCTGGGCACACTGCTGCCTCATGTCCAGCCTGCTGTCCATCTGTGCCCCCAGGTCCCTTTCTGCCTGGCTGCTGTCCAGCCACTCTGTCCCCAGCCTGGAGCACTGCAGGGGTTGTTGTGGCAAAAGTGCAGGACATAGCACTTGGTCCTTTTAAACCTCACCTTGTTGGATTTGGGTCCTGGATCCAGCCTGTCCAGGTCCCTCTGCAGAGCCCTCCTGCCCTCCAGCACATCCACTCTCACACCCAGCTTGGTGCCATCTGCACATTTGCTGATGGTGCACTCCATGCCCTCATCCAGATCATCAATGCAGATATTGAAATCCACGCTGGCTGGCTCTGATCCCGCAGCCATCCTGGAGGTGTCCTGTGATGGCACTCAAGGTGATCTGTTCCATCACCTCACCAGGCACCCAGGTCAGGCTGACAGGCCTGCAGTTCCCCACATCCTCCTTCCAGCCCTTCTTGGGGATGGGCTCACATTGGCACCTCCAGTCCTCTGGCACCTCCCTGCTGAGCCAGCACTGATGAGAAATGATGGAGAGCAGCTTGGGGAGCTCATCCAGCAGCTCCCTCATCCCCCTAGGATGGAGCCCATCTGGTCCCAGAGACACCTGTGAGCACCTGAGTGTCTCAGCAGGTTCCCAGCTGCTTCCTCCTGGATTACAGGGGATCTGTTCTGCTCCCTGTCCCCATCTACCAGCTCAGAAGAACACTTGTCCTGAGCTCAACCTGTCTTATTTTTGAAAACTGAGGACACGAATGGGTTAAGTATTTCAGCCTTTTCCTCATCTTTAGTTACTATATTGCCCACAGCATCCAATAAAGAGCTGAGGTTCTCCTTGTTCCATGTTTGTTAATAATTTATAGATATATTTTCTATTATTTTTCACTGAAGTGGCCAGGTTAAGTCCTAATTGAGCTTTTGCCTGTCTCATTTTCTTTCTGCATGACCTAATAATATCCTTAAACATTTCCTGAGCTGCCTGCCCCTCTGTCCAAATGTGATGCACCCTCTTTTTTTCCTGAGTTTGTGGAAAAACATCCATGCCCAGCCAGGGCAGACTTTTCCTCACTGGCTCATTTTTGGCACACAGAGAGAAGCCGTTCCTGCTCATTCAAGATAACTTTCTTTAAGTTTCTCCACCCTTCCTGGAATGCTTTCTTTTTAAAGACTGTTTCCCTTAAAAAAGTCAGCACGTGATTCAGTTATCTCCAAATCTGCATCCTAGATAGTCTGAATTCTACTCTCTGTAAGGCCAGTGTAGAAGTTTTGTTGCCCCTCCTTCTCTCACAGAATATTTAAAAACTCAATAATTTCACTGTCACTGTACCCCAAAGAGCTTCTGACCAGAACATCTCCCACCAGTCCTCCTCTATTTGTGAACAGCAGGATTCAGAGCTTTCCAGTGGAATGGGAAGAGAAGGAAACCTCCCCAAAATGCAGCCTGGAAGGTTGAGCCTGGAGGTGAGGATACACAAAAGTCCCTCCCAGGGCAGAATGTTGGTGCCCGAGGTGTCCCAGCGTGAGGCTGGGCCATGCCATGGCTCTGTGTGCCAGGAGCCGGCAGCGCTGGGTGCAGGGAGCCCAGGGAGGGCACAGCAATGCTGGGCTGAGAAATGCTGGGGGGGACAGCGAGATGGGCGTGTGCAGCCGGCCAGGGCACAGGAGCAGCACGCACAGGGGGCACAGCCTGCAGGAGAGATGGCCAAGGGCTGGGCAGGGCTGGCAGGGCCAGAGGCACCCAGGCCTTTGTGCCCTGGGCTCGGGCAGGGCCTCTGCAGCCCCACAGAAGGAACTTTCCTGGCAGGGGCTGTTCTTTGCTTCTGCCTCGGCCCTCCCTCAGGAGGCTGGCAGGGCTTGCAGCTTGATGACATTTGTCCTTGCTGCCCCTGCCATCCCACTGCCCCAGCAACAGCCCCGAGCCACCTGTGAGGGACAGGCCCTGCTGGGCCAGGCCTGGGCTCAGGCCTTGGCCTTTCTGCTTCCTCCAACCAGCCCAGGCCTTGCTCAGCATTGCAGTTCCCTGCTCACAGCCTCGGGCTCCTGCAATCCTGCCCTCAAGGATCTGCTCTCACCAGTCCCTGGGGAGCCTTTGGCACTCCCTGCCCTCAGTGGGGCCAGTGATGCTCCAAGGGACTTGGAGTTTTGCTTCTGACTCCTTGAGCAGCTTCTCCAAACCTCTCTCAGTGCCTGAGGTTCCTGGACTCAGCCCCAAATCCACTGTGGGGATCATTAAAATACAGAAGGTTCTCAGGAGCACCTTGTCTTCTTCCTGTTGTCTTCAAGTTACGAGGGATTTGCAGCTGCTTGGAGTCAATTTGGAGTTTTGTTAATGAGGAAGGATTTCAATGTGCACCTCATGACTTTTGTGTTTTTAATCACATGAGTATTTTTTTATTTTTCATTTTAGAGGAGAGCTGATAGAAACATTCCCCAAGTGATCTTGATGCTGAATGTCTCCTTAGGAGGTCTGGGCACACAGAAGTATGAGCACCTTGAGGGCTGTTCCTGTTTGGACAACCTGCTCCTCACCCCCAACATCAACATGTTTCAAATCACCCACCTGGGACTGACGTGCCAAAAAAAAGATTATTAATTTATAAAATTAAAATAATATTTTTTCATAATAATACAATTCTATATTTTTATTACCTTAATTTTCTATTTATGTAAAAAAATCCATAAATTTTTGGTAACCAAAAAGTTTTTTTGTCATTGGTTCTAAGTAACACAATTCCCTTCATTAATAAGTGACCACTATTGGCTATGGAATTTTCCATCTTTATGATTATTAGTCCTATTTTTAGTACCATTGTCATCTTTTTAATCATTTTCTCAGACCATATAAAAAGGATCCATTTGGGATTCATGGAGACATTTCTGGGGTACATTTGAGGCAGCTTTGGGTCTGGAGAGGGAATTTAGACAGAACTTTAGTGTCTAGAAGAAACTTGGGGGACCTGAGTGGGCACTAGGAGGGGCACTGAGGGATTGTGATGGACACTTCAGGGCCCGGGGGAGCTCTTGGAGGTCCAGGAGAGCACTTGGGGGTCAGGGAGGAGAATCTGTGGCCAAAGGTTCTCTTACTTTTAGTGAGTCTCACTGATAAACATGAAGGAGGGGGTTTCCCAAGGGTTGAATTAGAGCAGAAAATTGCTGACAATGATGTCAGGTAGGCAAAAATAGGGTAAAGGAGGAAAAGAAACCTCTCAAGAATTCAAAGTCAGATTCAAAGTCCAAACTTCTTGAAGTTCTCATAGGTGCCACTGAGGGACACGGCTGAGAAAGTGTCCCGGGGTGTGGGTTTATTCTTCTTATGTTACATTTTTAAAGTGTTTGTTTATTGTTTTTATGATATATTTTTAAAGTGTGGGCATATTGTTTTTATGTTACAATTTTTGGTGGAGATTTTTCTTTCCCAAAGGAAGCAAAGAGACAGGAGTTCTGAGTTGCTTTAGACAGTGTAGTTTATTTTTTTTATTTTCTATCCAGGCAGAAAGGGTAGGTTTGTCTTACAGATGGTCACAGCATGGCTTAAAAGTCACCAGAGTTAAGTTTACAATGTCTTTTAAGGATTTATTAACCAATAAAACACTGTCAACAGAGATATCTCTGTTTCTAATTCAATACTAAGATATTTCCTCCTACTGATTGATGATACAGAGTGAAATTTCTTAGCCAATTATATGCGGACACACAAACTTAACATTGCTGCACTCACAACTTTTTTTCCCTTTCTAAGTACCTTTATTTCTTCTAGATCTTAAATTCTAAAGCTAAACCTATCTCTACTTAACTGTGTTCAGTTCTAAGCTTTGGCTTACAGACCCAATATTCTGAAAATTCCTTGTACTTTGAATTCTAACACAGCAATGAATTGACTTTGCTCTGGATGTTGCCTGCAGCCTCCATCAGCTCAAGCTGAGCTTTGGCTTTCCTAAACACATGAACACACACTCAGGGCAGATTTCTGAATTCCTCCTCTGTAGCTTCTCCTCACTTCCACCTCCTGGTCGTTGTGCTGTGGCTCATGCCAGTCATTTGTCCCTGAGGCAGCACAGCCCCCCTGGCCAGCACAGGCCCCACATCCCCTCATCAGACACGGCACAGCACAGGGAGTGTTTTGGGTGGGCAAATGTTCCCCACCAGAGTGTCCACTCCACACCTCAGTGTCCAGTCCCAGCACCCACATCCTGTGCCAGGGGTCACAGAGAGCCCTGCTCTGGGCTCTGCCAAGGGCTGGGTGAGGAGGGAGCCCGGGCAGGGCTGATGCTGCCCCTAGAGCAGTGCTGAAATCAGCAGGAGGAAGGAGATAAGCACAGAACAAATAGACCAAGAAACTGGGGAGAGTGCCCAGGTCTGGAAGTGGCTGATGGAAGAGACTGGAGGGATGCTCCAAACCCTGGGGCACCTTCTCACACTGGCCATGCCACCAAGGCCACAGACCAAACTCCTCAGTGCTGCATCTGCCTGTCTGAGATCCCTGCCAGGGGACTGGCACAGCAGCACACACCTGCTGGAACATGTCCTGGCCCTGCAGAGTCACACAGCTCAGCTGACAGGAGTGGGTTTTATCTCCTGGGCACTCGCCTTAATTCTTTGGGGCCTCAGCGTGTCACAATGTTCTCCTTGTTTCTGCAGTGTCACAATGGCCCCTTGCTGCCATGAGGTCCTGCAGGGTCACAATGGCCCTTTGGTTCCCCACAGTGTCACAATGGTCTCCATGATTCCATGGGGCCTTGCAATGCCACAATGGTCTCCATGGATCCACGGTGCCGTGCAGGATCACAACGGCCCTTGGGCTGCACCAGGCCCTGGAATGCAACAATGGACTCTTGGTTCCACAGAGCCCTGCTGCTTCACACTGGCCCCTTGGCACCATGCAGCCCACAGTGATGTCCTTGGTTCCACAGGGTATCCACAGTGTCACAATAATCCCTTGGATCCATGGTGTCCCCACAACGTCACAATGGCTCTTTCATTTCAGAAGGCCCCAAAGTGTCACAATGGTCTCCATGGTTCCATGGGGCCCCACAGTTTCACCATGATCTCCACAGAAAGGAATCCATGAATCCCCCGTGTTTCATGGCCTCATGAACTGCAGCCACCAGAGGCCAAGGCCAGCCAGACCTGTCTGTCCTGGCAGCTTTTGTCTGGGAGAAACCCTTGTGGATAGGAATTCTGGAGGAAAAGCACCAATTTTTGCCATGAGTGCCTGTGGAAGAGGGATGGTTTTTTTTTTTCAGAGGAAGGAGAGCATGGAGCCCCAGTGTTTGAATACAGATGAGACCCAGCCCTAAGGAAGCCAAGGGCAGCCAGAATGTTGGAAATGGCAACTTTTGTTTGGCAGCAATCATGGATGTTGAGAATTTTGGAGAGGGAAATCTCATTTTGGCAATGGGTGCCTGGATGAAAAGCATAGTTCTTTTCCATTTTAAGGGAAGCCCAGAGCATCAGGGTTTTAGGGGCACATTACAAGAGACCCTCAATATGCCAAGGGCAGTTGGACCAGTAAGACCAAGCCAACCAGACCTGTTCCCTTGGATCCATGGGGCCCTGCAGTGTCACAGTGGCTGTGTTATATTGGATCCTTGGCTCCACAAGGCCCAGCTGTGTCACACTGGCTACTTGTTTTCATGGGGTTCCACATCATCACAATGGTCCCTTGTTTCCCTGAGCCCTTGCAGTGTCACAGGGGTCTCCTTGGTGCCACAGTATCCCAATGGACCCTTGGTTCCCTGGGGACTCACAGTGTCAGAAGGGTCTCCTTGGTTCCACAAGGTTCTGCAGAGCTCCTTGATTCAACGAGGCCTCAAAGTGTCATCATGGCCTCCAGGATTCTATGAGGCCCCACAGTGTCACAATAGACCTTTGGTTCCATGGGGCCACAAAGTGTCACAATAGTCTCCATGATTCCATGAGATCCCAAAGTGTCACTATGGCCCCATGGTACCATGGAGCCCCACAGTATCACTATGAATTCTTTGGTTTCATAAGGCCCTGAAATGCCACAATGGTCCCTTTGTTTCACAAAGCCTCAAATTGTAAAAATGGCCTCCATGGTTTCACGAGGCCATGCTGTGACACAATGGAGCCTTGGTTCCATGGTGTCCCATAGTGTCACAATGGTCTCCTTGGTTTTGCAGTGTCAGAATGCCCCCTCGGTCCCTTGGAGCTCACAGTGTCACTCTTATGCCCTTGTTTCCATGAGGCCCTGCAGTGCCACAATGGTCCTTCGGTTCTATGTGGCCTCAAAGTGTCATCATGGCCTCCTTGGTTCCATGATGCCCTGTAGTGCAACAAAGTTCTCCTTGGTTCCATGGTGTTAGAATGGCCCCTTTGTCCCATGGAGCCCCACACTGTCACTGTGCTCCCCTTGATTCCATGAGGCCCTGCTGTGCTACAATGGCCCCAATGGCTACAATGGTCTCCAGTGAGACTCTCTACAACCACCTGAACAGAGGCTGCAGTCAGGTGGGGGTCGGTCTCCTCTCCCAGGCAAGACCTGACAGAATGAGAAGACACAGTCTGAAGATGAGCCAGGGGTAGTTTAGGTTTGACATCAGGAGAAAAATTCTTCACTGAAAGAGTGATTGGGCAGTGGCATCTTCTGCCCAGGGAAGTGGCGGTCCCTGGCAGCAAAAAAAAAGTCTGTAAGTGGCACTCAGAGCCATGGTTTAGTTTTTGAGGTGATGTTAGGTCACAGGTTGGATTTGAAGGTTTCACATGTTTTTTCCAACCTCATTCATTCTGTGATTCTGCTTCATAATTGTCTCCATTGTTCCATGAGGCCCTGCAATGTCACAATGGACCTTTTGTTCCCTGAGTCCCCACAGTGTAATAACAAACCCTTGGTGCCAAGAGGTTTCTCAGTGTCACAATGGCCCCTTGGTCACAATGGACTTCTGGTTCCTTGAGCTTTCATACTCTCAGCAACATTTCTACAATGTCACCATGGACCATTTGTTCCATGAGGTTCTGTAGTATAACATGGTCACCTTGGTTCTGTGAGGCTCTGCAGTGTCACAATGAACTCCTTGGATCTGGGAGGCTCTGCAGTGTCAGAATGTACCCATGGTTGTAGGAGCTTCCACAGTGCCACCATGGCCTTCTTGGATCTGCAGTAGAACAAGGGACCATTGGTTCCATGTGGCTCCACTCTTTTAAAATGGATTTTTACTCTGAAACCTCTCATATTGTCAAAAGGCCCCTTTGTTCCTTGAGGTTCCATAGTGTCACAGTTGACTCCTTGGTTCTGTGAGGCCCCACTGTCACCAAATCACCAAAACATCAGAATAAGACAGTTTTAACAGTAATTTGGTTCTAGAAAGGGCATAATTTCTTTCAGACGTCAGGTCCAATGTGGAATAACTGCTAAACTTATGTAGACACATGATTCTACAAGTGTGTTGCATATATTCATTGACTACATGTGTATTACAATTTACCCATTTCCATAAAACCCACCCTAAGTTACCAGGTTGTGTCCTTGTTTTTTCTATCACTCCACGTTTGAGCCAGATATTTTCTTATTCTCTTCAAACCATCCTGGCTGGGAAATCAGCCCCTGCATGCCTTGTTCCTGTGCTAAAAATTCACAGGCAGAGTAAAAATGGAATGAACTCTTTTTGGTGTCAAGGCCAAGGCTTTGTGTGTCCAGGCAGAGGCAGGCAGGAGGCAGAGCTGTCAGCAAAGGAAGGGGCCAGCGAGGTGGGGCAGCCGGGGGATGACGACAGCCTGCAGGGACAGAGGCGCAGGGCATGGACACCGTAGGACAGCCTGGGCTGCAGAGGGCACAGGGATGGGCAGCAGCTGAAAGGCCCTGACACAGCCAACTCCTGCAGCACTTGGGCCATGCAGGCTGGCCCTGGGCCTGAGGCCAGCAGGGGACAAGTGAGCCTTGCTGTGCTGGGGCCTCATTGCCTCCTTGTCCCTGCTCAGCAGCCTGGCAGGGGCCGCCCCATGGTGCTGCCCTTGGCATTGCACATGCCCAGAGCCCAGTGGGCCGGGAAGAGCCCTGAGCAATGAGGGAGGGACAGGATCTGCCTTGCCAGGGGCTGGGGCTCAGCCCTTGGCCCTTGGCATTCCTGAAACACATCCAGGTTTGCTCAGCATCAGAGACATCTTTCCCTTGTTTGTCCCCACCTGTCATCAGTGCCTCCAGGAAACTGGATACACTTTCTCCTGAGTCGTGTCCTTCAGTGGCACCCATTAAAACTTCAAGAAATTTGGAGTTTGAATCTGACTTTGAGTCTTTGACAAGTTTCTTTGTGCACACTCTGAAGGACAGAGTCTGATGTAAACAGCAAAAGCCTTGAGAGGGTGTCATGGTTTTGATTTGGCAATTTAAATATACTCATTTTCTGTTGTGAGACAGAACCAGGACCAGAAGCAAGGCAGGCTTAAAACTTAAAAGGGTATAAAAAGAAATTTATTAACTACACAAAGAAGAGAAAAAAACAAACAAATTCAGAATAAGATTTTCACACCACTCCTTCCTTCCCTTTCCCAACCCTCATAACAACAAAACAAAATACAAAAAAACTACTTCAGTCAGTTCTGAACTTAAATAGTCCTTTTTTCAGTTGACTTCAGAGATAGAAGCTTCCTCTTGTCAAGCCATAGGGATTTTTTTCCACAAGACAGAAGAAAATAATCCTCTCGTGCTTTCATTTTCATGATTTGCATCCACCTGAGAACCTGCAACGTGACACTCCTCCCAACTCCACAGCCTTCCCAGAGCTGTGCTTGTGGGCCATGTCGGATTCATGGGGCATTACTTTTAAGAATGAAATGTTCCAAAGCAAAGATTCTCTTCATCTCTTTTCTCTCTGTTCATGCTTCATCCTCGGACAGCCGAGATCCCCTTCTTTCCTTGGGGCAAAGATTCTCAACACAAGTACTTTAGTCAAATGATGTATCAAATTGAACACTACAAACCCCCACGTCTTTTTTACTCCATGGTTTATAGGAATTGTCAGTGCGATATCAGTCCATCCCTACAACTTCACAAAAGGATTTTCAGCCAACTTTCACAGTATCTTCTCATTCTCCATCCATCTAAAAAACTTAGGTCTTCCTTCACTGACTTCAGGGTATCTCCTTTTTCCCCTCTCATATTCAAAGGAAAGCTGGAGATTTTGCAAATCTTATCTGAGCACAAAGAGTTAAAGTTTGACACAAAAACTGCAAGAGTTGGGCCAGGCCTAGGCCTGAGGGGTGAGGGGCGGCTGAAATTTTAATCAGCTTTTCTGGGGTTTAACTGCAGCACCCACACTGCCCATGGTCACCCCTGCTCCCCAGACAGGGCCCAGCTGCCTCCCCCCCAGGTTGTGCGGGGGCTGGCTGGGCCTGGCCCCCCTGAATCTGCTCCAAGTCAGCAGCAGGAGCCAGGGCCCCCCCAGACTGCGGTCCCATGAAGGAGGAAGCTGGGCTGAGGTCTTATCAATGAGCCTTTCCTCCCCCCAGCCATCGGGTCCCTTGCTTCACAAACGGAGGCCAGGTGGCCTCCCGGGTCCCACCCTTAGGGGAGGGAGCCCGGGCAGAGCCAGTGTTACCTGACCAGTCACTGGAAATCAAAGAGAGTTTTTCTCCTGGGTAACCTCCTTCAAAATGTGTGTTCACGGAGCAAACTAACTTTGTCTAATTGGCTGTTGAGGCTGTCAATAACTAAACCAGCCCTCAATGGTCCCAATCAACCCACAGAGGAAACCCCCATAAAGAGAACTTCTCTCTGAGTTTCTTCTTCCCAGTTGAACCCAGCACACAATGGAATCTTGGTCCCATGAGGTTCTGTAGTGTCACAATGGTCTCCTTGGTTCTGGACTGTTACAATGGAGCCTTGGCTCCATGAGCTTGTGTGGAGTCACCATGGCCCCCTGGGATCTGCACTGCCACAATGGACAATTGGTTCCATGGCACCCTGCTGTGTCACAATAAACCTTTAGTACCATGAGATTCTGGAGTGTCACAATGGTCTCCCTGGCTCAATGAGGCCTTGGAGTGTCACAATGGCTGTTTGGTTCCATGAGCTTCCATAGTGTCACAATGGTCTCCTTGTTTCTGCAGTGTCATAATGGACCCTTGGTTCCACAAGGTTTCTAAATGTCACAGGTCTCCTTGGTTCCATGTGGCCCTGCTGTGTCACCACAGCCCCTTGGTTCCAGGAGTTTCTGTGCTGTCAACAATGGTTCCTTTGTTCCAATGAGACACCGCTGTGTCACAGAACCCTGGGTTCCATGAATTTCTTCAGTGTCACAGTGGCCCCTTGGATCCATGAGGTCCTATAGTGTCACCATGGCCTCCTTGGATCTGCATTGTCACCATGGACCATTGGTTCCATGTGATATTGATGTGTCACCATGGTCTGCTGGGTTCCATGATTCCCCTCAGTGTCACAATGGAGCCTTGTTTCTGTGAGGATCCAAACTGTCACAATTGTCTCCTTAGTTCCATGAGGATGCAAAAGCTTTGAATAAACTGAGCAACACCTGCCTAACACACCTGGACTGTCTGCATTCAAAAGAGAGATTGAAAGGTAAGAATGGCAGCAGCAGCTTCCATCTGCAACAGAGATCCAGAGAAAAGACAGAGACAAAGAATTCAGGTGAAAGACTCTGAGAATTCTGCTTGAAGAGATCATTTCTGATCACACAGTCCCTTGTAGAAAGGTGACAACATTGCAGGTAGCCTGGACTGAGCATGTCGTTCCTGAGAGGCGCTTGTTGTTTGGGAAATCTGCTTAGGCTTTTCCATTCTTTCCTTACAAACAGGAAAACTGCTCTTTGGCCTGTGTGCAGGCAGAGCCCTGAGGAGAGCAGGTGGGACATGGAGCAATGGGCTGGGACACACATCTGCAGAGCTCAGGGGACAAGGTTCTTCTGCAGGACACAGGGATGTCAGTCCCAGGTGGGCAATGTCAGACATGGTGAGGTTGGGGGTGAGGAGCAGGTTGTCCAAACAGGGTCAGCCTGCAAGGGGCTCATTCTTCTGCATGCCCAGACCTCCTAAGGAGACATTCATCATCAGCATCACCTGGGGAATGCTTTTATCCCCTCTTCTCTGAAATGAAAACTAAAAAAATACTCACTTGACTAAAGAAGAAAAGTAATGAGGTGCACTTTGAAATCTTCCTCCTTAACAGAACTCCAAACTGACTCCAATCAGCTGCACAAGGCCTGGAGACTTGAAGACAATTGAAGGAAGACAAAGAGTTCCTAAGGGCTTTCTGTATTTGATCAGCCCCATGGTGGATTTGGGGCTGAGTCCAGGATCCTGAGGCACTGAGACAAGGTTGGAGAAGCTGCTCAAGGAATCAGAAGCAAATCTCCAAGTCCCTTGGAGCATCACTGGCCCCTCTGAGGGCAGGGACTGCCAAAGGCTCCCCAGGGACTGGTGAGAGCAGATCCTTGAGGGCAGGATTGCAGGAGCCCGAGGCTGTGAGCAGGGAACTGCAATGCTGAGCAAGGCCTGGGCTGGGTGGAGGAAGCAGAAAGGCCAAGGCCTGAGCCCAGGCCTGGCCCAGCAGGGCCTGTCCCTCACGGGTGGCTCGGGGCTGTTCCTGGGGCAGTGGGATGGCAGGGGCAGCAAGGACAAATGTCATCAAGCTGCAAGCCCTGCCAGCCTCCTGAGGGAGGGCCGAGGCAGAAGCAAAGAGCAGCCCCTGCCAGGAAAGTTCCTTCTGTGGGGCTGCAGAGGCCCTGCCCGAGCCCAGGGCACAAAGGCCTGGGTGCCTCTGGCCCTGCCAGCCCTGCCCAGCCCTTGGCCATCTCTCCTGCAGGCTGTGCCCCCTGTGCGTGCTGCTCCTGTGCCCTGGCCGGCTGCACACGCCCATCTCGCTGTCCCCCCCAGCATTTCTCAGCCCAGCATTGCTGTGCCCTCCCTGGGCTCCCTGCACCCAGCGCTGCCGGCTCCTGGCACACAGAGCCATGGCATGGCCCAGCCTCACGCTGGGACACCTCGGGCACCAACATTCTGCCCTGGGAGGGACTTTTGTGTATCCTCACCTCCAGGCTGAACCTTCCAGGCTGCACTTTGGGGAGGTTTCCTTCTCTTCCCACTCTACAGGAAAACCGTGTTCTGCTGTTCACAAATAGAGAATGGCTGGTGGGAGATGTGGTGGTCAGAGGCTGTTTGGGCAACAGTGACAATGAAATAATGCAGCTTTTAAATTTTCTTTGAAAGAAAATAGGACATCAACAAAACTTCTACGCTGGACTTAGAGAGAGCAGACTTTGGCCTATTCAGAATTCAGATTTGGGGATAACAGAATCAGGTGCTGATTTTTTAAGGCAAATAGCCTTTTAAAACAAAGAGATCCAGGCAAGGTGGGCACACTTCAAGAAAGAAAAGTTGCAGGAGCAGGAGCAGCCTGTCCCTATGTGCCAAAAAGTGAACTACTGAGGAAAAAGACTGGCCTGGCTGGGCATAGAGCTTATTCCAGGAAGTCAAGGAAAAAAAAGGCACATCACCTTTGGAGAGAGGGGCAGACAACTTAGGAAGTATTTATGGATGTTGTTTGGTCATGCAGAAAGAAAAGTAGAGAGCTGACAGCTCAATTATAACTTATCCTGGCTACGTCTGTAAAAAATAATGAAAAATATTTTTATAAGTATATTAATAAAAAAAGGAGGGACAAGGAGAACCTCAGCTATTTATGGGATATGGGGGTGAATGTAGTAACTAAAGATAAGGAAAGGTTTGAGGTACATCAGAACTTTGCCTCAGTTTTCAACAATAAGACAGGTTTAGCTCAGGACAAGTCTTTTTCTGACCTGGGAGATGGGGACAGGGAGCAGAACAGACCCCCTGTAATCCAGGAGGAAGCAGCTGGGAACCTGCTGAGACACTCAGGTGCTCACAGGTGTCTCTGGGAACAGATGGGATCCATCCTAGGGGGATGAGGGAGCTGCTGGATGAGCTCCCCAAGCTGCTCTCCATCATTTCTCATCAGTGCTGGCTCAGCAGGGAGGTGCCAGAGGACTGGAGGTGCCAATGTGAGCCCATCCCCAAGAAGGGCTGGAAGGAGGATGTGGGGAACTGCAGGCCTGTCAGCCTGACCTGGGTGCCTGGTGAGGTGATGGAACAGATCACCTTGAGTGCCATCCCAGGGCACCTCCAGGATGGCTGAGGGATCAGAGGCAGCCAGCGTGGATTTCAATATCTGCATTGATGATCTGGATGAGGGCATTGAGTGCACCATCAGCAAATGTGCAGATGACACCAAGCTGGGTGTGAGTGAGGATGTGCTGGAGGGTAGGAGAGCTCTGCAGAGGGACCTGGACACCACTGTGACACTGACACTGCAGGGTGTCATGGCACCAAGAATCCATTGTGACACTGCAGGTTCTTGTGTCACCAGGGGTCCATTGTGACACTGTGCAAACAAGGAGTCCATTGTGGCACTGTGGAGCCTTATGGAATTCGGGACCCCCTGTGACTCCATGGGGCCTCATGAAATCAAGAAGACAGTTGTGACAGTTTTTGTCCTTGTGGAAACAAGGAGACCGCTGTGACACTGCTGGACCTTGTATAACCAAGAGGCCATTTTGACCCTAGAGGGAGTTATGGACTGAAGGAAACAATTTTGGCATCATGGTGCCCCATGGGATCAAGAGGCCATTGTGACACTGTGGAACCAAGGAGAACATTGATGCTCTGCGAGACCTCGTGGAACCAAGGATCCATTGTGACACTGCAGGGCCCTGGGGGACCAAGGTGCCCCTGTGACATTGCAAGGCTCAAGGATACAAGGGGCTTTGTGACACCAGGGGGATCCATGGAACCAGAGGAACATTGTGACACTGGGAGGCCTCATGGAATTGTGACATTCTTGGGCCATATGGAACCGTGCTGACATTAAGCTGGCTGTGAGTGAGGATGTGCTGGAGGGTAGGAGGGCTCTGCAGAGGGACCTTGACAGGCTGGATCCAGGGCCCAAATCCAACAAGGTGAGGTTTAACAAGACCAAGTGCTATGTCCTGCACTTTGGCCACAACAACCCCTGCAGTGCTCCAGGCTGGGGACAGAGTGGCTGGACAGGGGCCAGGCAGAAAGGGACCTGGGGGCACTGATGGACAGCAGGCTGGACATGAGCCAGCAGTGTGCCCAGGTGGCCAAGAAGGCCAATGGCACCTGGCCTGGATCAGGAATGGTGTGGCCAGCAGGAGCAGGGCAGTGATTCTTCCCCTGTGCTCAGCACTGGTTGGGCAGCACCTCGAGTGCTGTGTCCAGTTCTGGGTCCCCCAATTAGGAAGGACATGGAGGGGATGGAGCATGTCCAGAGAAGGGCAACAAGGCTGGTGAGGGGTCTGGAACAGAAGTCTTGTGAGGAGTGACTGAGGGAGCTGGGGATGTTTATCCTGGAGGAGGACTCGGGGTGACCTTATGACTACAACGCCCTGAAAAGTGGTTGCAGTCAGGTGGGGATTGGTCTTCTTCTTCAGGCAACATCTGACAGAATGAGAGGACGCAGTCTTAAGCTGCTCCAAGTGAAATATAGGTTGGATATTAGGAAAGTAATTTTTACAGAAAGGGTGATGAAGTACTAGAATGATCTTCCCAGAGGGCCTGATGGAGTCACCATCTGGATGTGTTTAAAAACAGACTGGATATGGCACTCAGTGCCATGGTCTAGTTGAGGTGTTAAGGCAGGGGTTGGACTTGATGATCTTGAAGGACTCTTCCTACCCAGTGATTTTGTGATTCTGTGAATTCTCTGAGACTTTCAGCTGAATCCTCTGTCCCTGTCCCTTCCCTGGATCTCTGTTGCAGATGGAAGCTGCTGGTGCCTTTCTCACTTTTTTCCCATTTCCTGAATACAGACAGATGTTCCTAGGAGTGTTCAGCAGGTGTTGCTCAATGTTTATGCAAAGCTTTTGTATCCTCATGGAACCAAGGAGACCCTTGTGACACAGTGAAACCCCATGGAACCAAAAATCCATTGTGACATTGGGGCTGGATGGTACCAAGGAGACCATTAGGATACTGTGGATACAAGGACACCATGGTGACACTGGAAACTGATGGAACCATGGGCATTGTGACACAGCAGGGCCTCATGGAACCAAGGAGTGAATTGTGACTCTATCAAACCTCATGGAACCAAGGGGCCTTTGTGACTCTGAGGAACTTCACAGAACCAAGAGTCTATTGTGACACGGGGTACTCATGAAACCATGGAGAGCATTTTGAAACCAAGGCTTGCTGGAATCAAAGGTCCATTGTGGCTCTTCAAGGCCCTGTGGACCAAGGGGAGCACAGTGACACTGTGGGGTCCATGGAACCAAGGGGCCATGGTGACACTGTGGAGCTTTATTGAACCAACAGTCCATGGTGACACTGCAGGGCAGTATGGAATCATGGAGAACATTGTGACACTACACAGTGTCATGGAATCAAGGGGCCATTGTGACACTGTGGGGACTTGTGGGACCAAGGGGCAGTTGTGGTACCATGGAAATTGTGGCAACTGTGTCACCATGGAACCAAGGAGTCCATTGTGACACTACAGGATTCCATGGAACTAAGGATTCATGTCACAGTGTGGGACACATGGAACCGAGGGGCCATTATGACACTGTGGGACCTCATGGAATTACAGAGACCTTTGTGACACTGCAGGGCTTCATGGAATGAAGGGGCTGTTGTGACACTGTGTGCCCTCATGGAACCAAGGAGAGAATTGGGACACTAAGGAACATAATGGAGTTGCTGCAAATGATACAACTTGAAATTTTTTAATGTAACTTCAGTCAGGATTTATGTTCACCTTTGCCCAGGGGGAGGGGATTTGAAGTTTCTCTTCAAAAGACTCTGTTCACCAAGGTTGGGTGAGGCCTGATGAGTTTAACATCTTCAGATTTGGAGTAGCCAGAAGATACAGAGGAGGTAAAGGAACATTAATGAACATCATCCCCAGTGTGCTTGGAGACACCCGGTGTGGAAAAAGATTGGTGAGAGAATCAAAGAATGAGGACATAATTCACATCAAAGACAAAGGGATCAACAGCCAACAGCCAATCAAATACTAAGAATTGTGTAATTTAAGATCAATGAACGTGAATTGCTTTGGGCTTTGTCTGTATAAATATGTGAAAAGCCTAGTAAAGAACCATGTGTGATGGAATGATTTTCACTGCACAAGGCAGGCATTTGTGGGTGGAATGATTTCTATTGCACGTGCTGGCTACAATATTACCCTGGCCAGAAGAAAGTAATGCCTAAATTCTCTACAAATGAGAACATGTTGTTGGGGAGTTTCTGTTTTTCATGCAGTTTCAGTGTCAGTCCTAGTGAGGTCCATCACCAACACAGGCTCCTCCTGGACTCCTTGGAGGAGAGAGTTGGAGGCCATGATTACACAAAGCTCTCAAGACTCCAAGGCAAAAGCAAAACCCAAAGTCCTCTGAAAAACCTGCAGTCCCTGGGAGCATGAAGGAGCCCCCCAGGGCCATTCCTGACCAAGGCTCCCCAGGGACTGGTCCCAGCAGATCCCTGAGGCCACTGGGATGTGGGGGGATGCTGAGGGCAGGACAAGGGGTGACAGTGGCCAGCCTTGCTGGGGCTGTGCCAGGAGGCCCCAGTGGCTCAGGACAAGGTGTCTCCTCCCAGCCCTTGGTGGCACAGACCCTGCTGTGCCCCAGGACACCAAAACTTGGCTTCTCCTGGGCACTGCCAGCCCTGCCAGGGCCCTTGGCCATGTCCAGCACAGCTTGTCCTGCACTGTCCCACAGCTGCTGCTCTGTCCCTGCAGGCTGCACACTCCCATCTCGCTGCCCCTGCCTCTGCCCTGCCATTGCCAGCCCTGCCCTGACCTCTGCCCACCCTCACCCTCTGTGCCTTGGGACACACACACATGCACTGAGCTCATCCTCCTCCTCCTGGCTGCTTCTCCTGCCACAGCACTGCCCTGGGAGGGTTCATTCCTCACTGGAGCTGCTGTGTTTGTACTGGTGCATTTTATAGCTCTGCTTCTGCTTCTCTGTCAATTCTGCCTTCAAAGAGCTCTCCAAGGAAAAAATTAATTGAATGGTGGAATAACAGAGGTGGGAAGAGCCCCTTGAGCCCTCTTGGCCTGGGTGTGGCTGGGATGGAGTTCCCTTTGCCCAGAGCAGCCCCTGTTCTGCTGTGCTTGGCTCTCTTGGCTGGAGTGGGTTTGGTCCCAGCCCGAGGCTTTGGCTGCTCCTGAGCAGGGCTGGCCCCACATGAGGCATCTCTGCAACTCCCCAACCAATGTCCTGGGGGTGGGCAAGTGTTCCTGGGGACACAGGGATGGGACAGCTGGGCTGGACTGACCCTAGAGATCTTTCATTCCATGGGATGTCCAGATCAGCAGGGAAATGAGGGGGAGAAGACGGTCTCTGGATTTTCTGTATATAATATATTTGTCTTCCAAAATAACCAGTACATGTGTTGAATTCTTGTCTCTCCATGATCTTCATTGCTTCTGCATTTGGCCTTTGCTTTTTAGTCCCCCTAACATTAATCTCTTCTTAAGGTAACCTACAATATGTCCACCATATTTTCCCCTGTTTTCTGAGTGAGGAGGGACAGTGACAGAGACACTTGGCTGTCATTTGATCCCCAGAGGGGTTTAACCACAGTCACCTTGCCCAGCTCTGCTCTTATGGGCACGCCCAGCAATGTCAGGGCTCTGTCAGGTGCCCAGCCCTGAGCTGGGCTCATGCCCTGCTCACAGCCCCAGGGGTGTCCAGGGACACGAGTCCTTCCCTGGCACACACACACACAGTTCATTGTAGCACGGGCAGGGGCTCCCTGGGCTCTGCTGCCACTGCCAGAGCCTGGCAGGGACCTCAGCCCTGCGGGTGTCACCCTGCCCTGCCCCTGCCCGAGGTGCCCCATGGCTGGAGGGATGGACACGGGGAGCTCTGGGCACAGGAGCTCATCCCAGCCCTGCATCCAGGGGTTCCCAGGGGATGTTACTCTCTGGAAACTCCAGGAACAGCTGCAGGTGTTTGTGTCACTGGGTTTATGTCCCCTCACACACACACAGGATGTTCAGGGCTGTGCAATGTCCCTGCACTGCAAACACAGACTCCTGACCCAGTCACTTGATGTCCCTCCACGCAGAGAAGAACAACCTCTGTGCCCTGGGGTGAGAGGCCACTCCTGGGGGCAGTGCTGGCTCTGCAAGGGCACTGCTGGGACAGCCCCAACCTGAACACTGCCACACTTCTGCTGGTCACTGCAGTTCTCCTCTCCAGGGCGCTGTGTTGGGAACATCCTTGAGAGCAAATTGGGAAGGAGATTGAAGCTTTCAGGCCCTGCACTGGGGAGATGCCTCTGCATGATGGAAATGCTGCTGCAGAGCCCAGCTCTGTCCCAGCAGTGCCCATGGCCTGTCCCTGCCTGCAGTCCCTGGACAGTCACACAGCAGGACAGGAACTGAGCTGAGAGAGCCCTGAGGCCTTAAACCAGCACAGAGGCTCTGAAGGGAAGTGTGGAAATGAAGGACAGGGAGGTTATGGAGCAGAAGCCCTGGGGCTGCCTGGCAGTGAGGAGCACAGGGGTTCCATTTTCAGTCCAGCTCTGCCCAGAGGCACCAACCCTGCAGCTTCAGAGAAGCCAGGGAGGAAAAATGTCAGGGGATCATGGCAATACAGAGTTCTTTATTTCGGTAAGCACATATGCAGTGCAACTCCTTGATTTATATACCCTGTGGTTCACATGAGAAATCCAAATGGTAAATTTAAAATGGTACAGACAAAGATTATCCTGTGAACAAATTCTCAAAAATATAATACCTGTGCCAGCAAAAAAAACACAGGACAGTGTGTGAGCATTAATGACTAACATCTTAAGAGCTATACAGAAGAATGAGAGTTTATTACTTCTGAAAAACATTCATGATCATTTTCCTCAGGCCATCCTTGAGCTCCTGGTTCCTCAGGCTGTAGATGAGCGGATTCAGGGCTGGAGGCACCACTGAGTACAGCACTGACAGGGCCAGATCCAGGGATGGGGAGGACAGGGAGGGGGGCTTCAGGTAGGCAAATATGACAGTGCTGAGGAACAAGGATACTACAGCCAGGTGAGGGAGGCAGGTGGAAAAGGCTTTGTGCTGTCCCTGCTCTGAGGGGATCCTCAGCACAGCCCTGAAGATCTGCACATAGGAGAAAACAATAAACACACAACATCCGAGTCCTAAACAGGAGCTAACAGCAACGAGCCCAAGTTCCCTGAGGTAGGATTTGGAGCAGGAAAGTTTTAGGATGTGTGGGATTTCACAGAAGAACTGGCCCAGGGCATTGCCATGGCACAGGGGCAGGGAAAATGTATTGGCTGTGTGCAGCAGAGCATTGAGAAAGCCACTGGCCCAGGCAGCTGCTGCCATGTGGGCACAAGCTCTGCTGCCCAGGAGGGTCCCGTAATGCAGGGGTTTGCAGATGGACACGTAGCGGTCGTAGCACATGATGGTCAGGAGGAAATACTCTGCTGACATGAAGAACACAAAGAAAAAGAGCTGAGCAGCACATCCAGCGTAGGAGATATTTCTGGTGCCCCAGAGGGAATTGTGCATGGCTTTGGGGACAGTGGTGCAGATGAAGCCCAGGTCAGTGAGGGCCAGGTTGAGCATTAAGAAGAACATGGGGGTGTGCAGGTGGTGGCCGCAGGCTACGGCGCTGATGATGAGGCCGTTGGCCAGGAGGGCAGCCAGGGAGATGGCCAGGAAGAGGCAGAAGTGCAGGAGCTGCAGCTGCCGCGTGTCTGCCAATGGCAGCAGGAGGAAGTGGCTGATGGAGCTGCTGTTGGACATTTGCTGTCTCTGGCAATGGGCATCTGTTCACGGATAAAGGACAGTGACAAGTCAGCAGAGGCTGCTTTGAGCCAAACCTGGGCCATTCCCTATAGACTATCGTGCTGTGACTCACCCACCCTTGTTCCTGGTTTGGGAAAACCTTCACCCAGGTCTCTGACTGAGCTCCAGTTGTGCTGGCTGAGAGTGCCAGGAGCAGCCAGACCTGTGTTTGGGGGGTCTCGAGGAGCCATCCCTGCCTGGCTGACCTGGGTTTGTGGCCGTGTGGCTGTGGGACAAGGCTGGATATTCAGGATTTGTCTCTGGAATAACTCATAATGCAGAAAGGTTTGGTACAGTCTGCAATCCCAAGTCTAAAGTATGGCAGGACACTGTTTTAGGAATTGTTTTCCTACCCACACATCATTCCTGGCTCTCTGAGGACAGAAATCCACAGCATTTCTGCTGCACTCATAGTTTGCTACTGAGAGGTGTGAGAGGTAAAGTATTCCCTGTGGCTCAGGGCAAGGTGAGGGGCTGGATGGGTTGTTCCCAATTGCCCTGGCTTTGCACCTTTGACTGTAATCAGAGCACAATCACACTCCCGTGTCACTCTGGGATAAACCAGACCCTGCCCAGAGCAGAGGGATCCCTGAATGTCTCACCCTCTCTAAATGTCTCTGAGCAAGGTCTCAGCACCCCGTTCTGCCAAGGACACTCATGGCTCCCTTGGCAAACCCAACAGCATTTCCTCAGCTGTGGCATCTCTGCCCTTCCCCGTGGGACATTCAGGGAACTCTGAGAGGCTCTGGCACAGATTTGCACCCAGGAGGGCAGCTCAGAGCTTGGAAGGACACAGCAAGGAGACCCCCAGGTGTGTCCATGATGGGATCTCAGGGAGGGGGGCTCAGCTCATTCCCCTTTGCCAGGGATTGCTTTGCCTTCAGCCCCACAGGACACAGGGAAACTTGGACACCCCATTCCCATGGACACCCCATTCCCATGGACACCCCAGCCTGGCAGGAATCCCAAGGGCAGTGCCTGACTCAGCTGCTGCAAACCCCAGAGGCTCCCTGAGAGCAGCAGATAACAATGACAATATCAGAGGAGTGCAGAAACAAGAGAAGATGTTGTGGTGCTGTGCCTGGGAGGGCAGGGCAGAGACAGCCGGGCACTCAGGACAGTGTTCCTGTGCCCAGCTGTGCACGGCACCTCCCACACACCAACAGTGCCCTCCTGCCCCCAGCATCGCTCTGTACAGCCCCCTCTCCTTCCCTGAGCATCCCCCTGGGCCTGGACATTTCCCTCCTGAGAGCTGCCTTGTCCCTGCCAGGCTCACAGAGCCCATCCCACCCTCTGTGCACTCACCTGGCCCTACAGAAACCTGCCTGTCTGCAGGGCCCTGCCTGGGCAGGCTCTGTCTGCAGGTGGGCAAGGGCAGCTCAGGAGAGCCCTGCTGGGCCCTGCAAAGGTGATGCTGGTGCTGCCCAGGGCTGAGGAGTGGCTGAAGGCCCTTTGGGAGGCTCCCAGCAGAGACATTGACCCCCCAAAGTTACAGATCTGGAGTCTCTGTAAATGTTCAAACATTGCTTTGATGATCCAGATGTGTCCCTTTCAACTCAGAATATTCTGTGGTTCTGTGATTACAATTCCTGTTCTGCTTCTCTCATCCTCCTGTTGTCTAAAATCAAAAGAAAAAAAATCCCTTGAAACACTGTTAGAACAGTAAAATAAAAAACAGACTTTTATCAGAACCTTCCAGGTGTTCCAGTGTGGATGGGGCACACCTAGCCCCGATTTTAGCACCTTATTAAGGTTGATTAATTAGGATATTTAACAGGAATATCCAATAGGGCATTCAGTTTCCCATGTTACACACCCTTGGGTGAACCCATTGGAAAAGGTCCAAGGCTTCTTGCCCCAATTTTGTTATGACTGCTCACATTCTGATTAGAAAAAAAATTGTTCTTGTAGGTCGTCTTCCTGATAATAAGACTATACAGTATTTCTGGAATGTATTTAGAAGGTCAGCTTATTATTCTAAAACCTAAGAGAAAGGTTAGGAAATGTACTAGAATTAATTAAGGATTATAGTATATAAGTATATAATAGTAGTTTAATAGAATTAATTAAGAGTTTAATAGAGTCCATTAAGGATTATAATTTTATAGCTATATAGCAGTAGTTTTCAGAGCTATGAATATACGAAAAATGTACAAAAAGCAAAAATATTTTTGTCATCACCCCAACTTTTCCATCCTTCTCCAAGGAAGAAATTGAAAATACTCTCAGGAAAACCCCTGATCTTTGCACAAATCCCAGGCTTAGCATCTTTTGGGAAGTGTCCTCGGGAGCTGTGCCCAGGCTGGTCTGGAGCTGGGAGCAGCCCTGCCCCACACAGCCCCTCTCAGCAGCAGCACCTGCCCTGCTCAGGGTCTCTCCTTGCCCCCACAGCTTCTCCCCAGTGCTGGGAGCAGCTCCCAGGGCTGGCTGAGAGCTGTCCCTGGCAGGCAGCAGAGTCCCTGCCCCAGCACAGCGCCCTGGGCTGCAGGACCCTGCTCTGCACCACAGCCCTGGGCACCCCTGGCTGCTCTACACAAGAGATCATCAGAGAATGTACTCACACAGTCTGCAGGCATTGGGATGTTCCAGCTTTAGGAGATCACTGCAGGAGCTGCAGCTGCATTGTCCTGCAGCCAGAGGCTTCCTGTGTCAAGGGCTGGGAGTGATTCTGCCCCAGTCACTTGTGAGCATCTTCCCAGCCCTGACTGATTGAAGCTCTCTGTGCCTCTGTGCTGTGTCCGAGGTGGCTGCAGGCAGAGCCCCAGCCCTGCTCTGCTGGGAAAGGAGCTGCTCATGAAGAGAAATGTGTTTTTGAAGCTCTTCTTGGTTGCCAGGATCTCCCTCTGTGCCAGGAGCCCAGCCCAGCTCATCAGCACAGACACAGCACAAGGACTTTAATGACCATCCTGGGGTTTGTGCTGAGGCCCTGAATATCAATCTCTGAGAGGGAGATGAAGAAACCTCTCAAGAACTCTAAGTCATAATCCAACTCCAAAGTTTCTTGAAGTTTTAATGGGTCCCACTGAGGGAAACAACTGAGAAAGTGTCCCCAGGTTCCAATTAGAGCAGGAAATTTGAGGCAGTGATGACAAGTGGGGCACAGCAGGGTCTGTGCCACCAAGGGCTGGGAGGAGACACCTTGTTCTGAGCCACTGAGGCCTCCTGGCACAGCCCCAGCAAGGCTGGCCACTGTCACCCCTTGTCCTGCCCTCAGCATCCCCCCACATCCCAGTGGCCTCAGGGATCTGCTGGGACGAGTCCCTGGGGAGCCTTGGTCAGGAATGGCCCTGGGGGGCTCCTTCATGCTCCCAGGGACTGCAGGTTTTTCAGAGCACTTTCGGTTTTGCTTTTGCCTTGGAATCTCTGAAAGCTTTGTGCAATCATGGCCTCCAATTATCTGCTTTAATGAGTCCCTTGAGAGCCTTTGTCAGAAACAACACTCAGTGGGGCTCATTAATGCTTCAAGGTACTCAGGGTTAATTTAAGTTCTACTTTTTGACACTAAGCCTTTGAGAGGTTTGTGCAGTGACAGCTTCCAATTATCTGCTTTAATTAGTCCCTTGAGAGGCTTTGTCACTAATGATACTCAGTGGGGTTCATTAATGTTTCAAGGTACTCTGTTTTTTTAAGGTACTTGGAGGTTCCCTTTTGACACCAACTCTTTTAGTAGTTTATGCAATGATGCCCCCAATTATCTACTTTAATTAGTCCCTTGAGAGCTTTCTATTGACACTCAGTGGGGCTCATTAATACTTTGAGATACTCAAGGTTTTAAAGGTACTTTGGATTTTCCTTTGGATTTCCCTTTCTCTCTGAGTTTCTGAGAGGTTTTTGGGCAATCCTGACGTCCAGTTCTCTCCTCCAAGGAGTCCATGAGGAGCCTGTGTTGGGGATGAACCTCAGTGGGACCCATTAATGCTTTGAGACACTTTGGGTTTTTCTTCTGACTTGGAACTCCTAGAAGGGTTTGTGTAATCTCCTCTCAGGCCCTGAGTTTCAAGGGCTCAGCACCAAATGAACTACGGGGCTGATTGGGATCAAGCCAGTCCTGACAAACCATGGCTCTGCCTTGATTTCCTTCTGCCCTGGTGCCATTCATTAGGAAGAGTTTCAAATCCAGTTATGAGAAATAATTCCAAGAGATTCTAAGAAATACACATTCCTGTTTTGAAGGGTGTATTTTATTGCTATTCTCTTTAGAGCAGGAAGTGATTACAGCATTCTGTGATTGATATTGATGCAGGGTCTCTCCTCAGGAGGTCTGGCCTGCTCACAGAAGCTGTGCCTTGAGGTCTGAGCCAGTGTGGACAACCTTGCTCCACATTCCCCAACCCCATCCTGTCTGTCCTCACTCACCTGGGACCTGCTTTTCTTGGACAACTGGCTGCACTCAGAGTAAGAGTGGTTTTCTTCCTTTTCTTTTTCTGAAGCAATCTAAAACTCCTGAGTTTCCCCATTACAAAGAGACACTCTCCTTAATTGTGTGCTAAGCCCAAGCTGCCACCATGGAGGTTTCTCTTCCCAAGGCAGAGCCAAGCAAGAACTTCTTTAGACATTTGGAATCCCTTACTTCCCTGAGGCCTCGATTTGTCACCATGGACTCTTGGTTCTGTGAGGTTCCGTAGTGTCACAATGGATGTTTGGTTCCATGTGCCCCACAGTGTCACAGGGGTTTCCTTTTCCCTGTGGCAACCAGCAGCAAACCCCACTGCTGGGGCCAAATGCCTGGGAAGAAGGAGGAGAAGGGGACATTTGGAGTGATGGTTTTTGTCTTCCCAGGGCACAGTGACGTGGGCTGGGGCCCTGCTGTCCTGGAGATGGCTGAACACCAGCCTGCCCATGGAAGGGCTGAGAGACAACAACCTCTGTGCATGGAACTGCAACAGCAGAGAGCTCAGGCTGAAGGCTGGGTTTAACAGACTGTCACCAGCACAGGAACCATCAATGTGAGAGGAAAGATGTGTGCTCATGTCTTTACAAATCATTTGGTGGGTGAAGGGATGAGTGTTAAGGTCTTTGAAATAGGTTGTAATGTTTCTACTGACTTTGGGCAGCAGGTTTGTTACTGGGCCCAGCCAGCTTGGCTCCTCGAATAGACAAGGGTCTGCACAAGGCTGAACTCCTGAACTTTGGGGGGGAATGCCAGGTTCAAGGGGGGATATGGAGCAGGATGTTCAGGAAGGCTTTACCTTCCTAGTGCCTCGGTCAGTGAGGAAAGGAAGAGGGCAACGTGCAGCTGAGATTTCAGGATAAAAGGAGGCTGTGCCCTCTGAAACCTCGAGAGAGAAAACCCCGTGGGTGTGTGCCCTGGTGAACTCTCTCCCTTTATTCAAATAAAGTTGAAGGACTCCTCTGTCTCTTTTTTGGACATAAACCTCTGACAGTGACAACATGGAATCTCATGGAACCAAGTGTCCACAGTTTCATGGCACAGTCTTATAGCATCAATTGTCACAATGGACATTTGCTTGCATGAGCCTTGGAAATGTCCCATTGGCACCTGGGTTCCATCAGGCCCTGCTCTCTTGAAAATTTACCTGTTGTTCCAGGACATTCCATTGCCTCACAATGGTCTCCTTGGTCCCATGAGGCCTCTCTGTGTCACAATGCAGCCTTGATTCCTTGAGACTCCCTTGTGTCACAATGGTCTCCTGTGTTCCATTAGGCCCAGTTGTGTCACAATGGACACTTGGTTCCATGAGCAGTGGCAATGTCCCAGTGGCACCTGTGTTCCATGACACCCTGCTGTGTTACACCTGACAGTTTGTTCCATGAGATTCCATGCAGTCACAATGGTCACTTGGGTTCCATGAGGTCTCGCTGTTTTGACAATTGACACTTGGCTCCATCAGATTCCATTGCCCCACAATGTTCTCCTGGGTTCCAAGAGGCCCTGCTGTGTCTCATGGCCCCTTGTTTCCATGAGCCATGGCATGGTCCCACTTGCCCTGGGTTCCATGAGGCCATGCCGTGTTCACAACTGGCACTTGCTTCCATGAGATTCCATTGTGTCACCATGGTCCCCATGTTTCCAAGAGGCTCTGTTGTGTCACAATGGACACTGGATTCCACAAGAGCTGGCAATGTCCAAGTGGCACCTGGCTTCTGTGAGGCCCCACTGTGTTTGCAGCTGACACTTGGTTTCCCCAGACTGCCTTGTGTCACAGTGCTCCCCTGGGTGCCCTGAGTCCCTGCTGTGTCACAATGGACACTTGCTTCCATGACATCCCATTCTTAGTTACAATGCTTTATGTTAGCTTTTTAGTCAATCAAATACTTCGACAAAGTTTGCTAGCATCCTTTTTCACCAATCATTAATTGCTTTGCTTCCCATGGCTTTGCCGCAATGCATCATTTATCAACCAATCCTATAACACTTCACAAACCTACACTGATAAACCATAAATTTCTAACTAACTTTATAACAGGTTTTATTGCTAAGCTTTACAAACTTTTACTATCTTACTTAACATACTGCTTTGCTTACGTAAGGCATATTTCTGTTTGCTTAAAACGTATTTATACTTAAATTAAAAGCTTATATTCTTGTTTTATATCTATTCTACTTTTAATGCTCAGATTGCCCAAGATTTCTCCAAGGTCTTAGGTCAAACCTTGTATCTTCTATGAGCCTGTATGCACAAGGCCCTGAGAGCTCCCTGTGCCTGCATTTCCCACACCACCTGTCATCTCTGCCTCCAATTTCTTGCTCACACTGGAACCTGGGGACACTTTCTCAGTCGCAGCCCTCAGCAAGACCCATGAATGGTATCAGAAACTTTGGAGTTCGATTACGACTGAATTCTTGAGATGTTTCCTACAAAACAATGGTTCTGCCTTGATTTCCCTCTGGTCTAGTCCAGATCATTCGAACGTTTTTCAACTCCAGTTATGTAGAAATAAGACAAAGATCTTCTTAGAAATATCTATTCCTATTTTCAAGACTGTATTTTATTAATGTTCTCTTTAGAGCAGAGGTGATCGCAGCATTCTGTGATAGATATTTGTGAGAAATGGATTTGTAAAGGGTTCTCAAAGCCTGACTGAAAGCTCACTCAGTCTTGTACATCTGGATGCAAACTCTGAGATAAGGTGTGCTGACTCAGAATGGCCCTGGAATAGAGAAGACATTGCTGAGAGAGAGATTGAACGAGAAACAAGTTTCAAACAATGGCCTTGCGAAAAGATCAAATATTTGGGAGAATTAGAAGTGTGAAAAATGCATTGTGGCAAGACTACATGGAGTAAAATACTAGGTGATTGGTGTTAGAATTATTAGCACAATTGTGTGGCAAAAGCTAATAGGCTGAAAAACATTTATAAAATATTGTAACCAGGAAAGAAGTTGGCTTCAGATAGAATGGCATGCAGTTTTACATCTCTTATGTTTCACCCTTCAATGAGACTGATAATGGAATAAAATCTTTTTAAAACCCCTTTCAGTTGCCCCGTCTCTGTAGAGCTGGGATTTTCCAACAATTCTGAGTCCCTGAACATGAGTCCCTGAGAGGGAGCTGAAAGAAAACTTCTCAAGAACTCAAAGACATATTCAAACTCCAAAGTTTCTTTAACTTTAATGAGTCTCAATGAGGGATATGACTGTGAAAGTGTCCCCAGGTTCCAGTTGGAGCAGAACACTGGAGGCAGTGATGACAGGTGGGGACAAACAAGGGAAAGGTGTCTCTGATGCTGAGCACACCTGGATGTGTTTCAGGAATGCAAAGGGCCAAGGGCTGAGCCCCAGCCCCTGGCAAGGCAGATCCTGTCCCTCCCTCATTGCTCAGGGCTCTTCCCGGGCCACTGGGCTCTGGGCATGTGCAATGCCAAGGGCAGCACCATGGGGCGGCCCCTGCCAGGCTGCTGAGCAGGGACAAGGAGGCAATGAGGCCCCAGCACAGCAAGGCTCACTTGTCCCCTGCTGGCCTCAGGCCCAGGGCCAGCCTGCATGGCCCAAGTGCTGCAGGAGTTGGCTGTGTCAGGGCCTTTCAGCTGCTGCCCATCCCTGTGCCCTCTGCAGCCCAGGCTGTCCTACGGTGTCCATGCCCTGCGCCTCTGTCCCTGCAGGCTGTCGTCATCCCCCGGCTGCCCCACCTCGCTGGCCCCTTCCTTTGCTGACAGCTCTGCCTCCTGCCTGCCTCTGCCTGGACACACAAAGCCTTGGGCTGCTCCAGACTCCTCCTGGGGGATGTGTTGCACCACAACCCTGCCCTGGGAGATAAATTCCTTTCTCTTTGTTCCCAGTCTTGTCCTCCCCATCTGCTCTTGGCATTATTTCTTTCTTTCTCTGGCTGTTCTCTATGTCAAAAGGATCTACCATCTCTGAAATCACCCTTCAATCCCTCCCAGGCCTCTCCTCTCCTCTCCTGTCCTCAATCTCCACTCCACTCAGCACAGAGCTCCTTTGTCCCTATACAGTGCTCATGTGCTGAGGCCATGGGCACCTGGACAAAAATATTTCTTTTCCACAGGAAGGAAACTATAGAACTCCAAGGTTTTGGAGGCAGATCAGAGGTTCTCACTAGAGGCCAAGGCAAGCCAGACCTGTCTGTCCTTGCAGCTTTTGTCTAAAAGCAACTTTTGGATATTTGTAGAGTTTTCGAAGTGGAATTCCATTTCACCTGTGAGTCCCTGGATTGCAATGACAGTTCTTCTCCATGGGAAGGAAAGGGAAGAGCCCCAGTGTTTCAAAGGCAGATGAGAGCTGGCCCTAAGGAAGCCAAAGGAACTTAGACATTTCTTGCAGCTTTTGTCTTGGAGCTGTCTTTATATATAAGGTGTTTTAGAGGCAGATTCCCAATTTAGGCCATGGACGCCTGAACATGAAAGATGTTTTTTTCCATGGAAAGAAAAGCATGGCCTCTCACTGTTTTAAAGGCAGATGCAAGGTGGCCCCTAAGAGATCACGGCCAGCCAGAGTTGTCTGTCCTGGCAGGTTTCATATGGGAGCCATCCAAGAATATAATCACATTTGGAGGAAGTATCCCAATTTTGGCCATTGGGCACCTGGAGAAGAAGGAAAGTTCTTTCCCACAGGAAGGAAAGCATGGAACTCCAAGGTTTCAGGGGCAGATGAGAAGCAACCCTCAACATGGCAAGGTCAGCTGGAACAGTTAGGCCATCCCCAGAAGACCAAGCCAGCCAGACCTGTTCCATGCTTTTGTGTCCTTGGGGCCTTTCAGCATCACAATTGTCCCTTGGTTCCATGTGGCCCCATAGTATCACAACAGATTTTTGTTTCCATGAGGCCCAGCAGTATCACAATGGTCTCCTTGGCTCTGCAGTGGCACAATGGCCCCTTGCTTCCATGAGGCCGTGCAGTGTCAAAATGGTTTCCTTGGTTCCATGGGACTGCACAATGCCGGAATGTCCCTTTGGTTCCACGAGGCCTGGCTGTGTCACACTGGCCCCTTGCTTCCATGGAGACCCAGAGTGTCACACTGGGCCCTTGTCTCCATGAGACCCTGTAGTCTGCAATGATTGCCTTGGTTCCATGAGGCCCTGTGGTGTCACAATGGCGTCTTGGTTCTGTGGGGACCCAGAGTGTCAGAATGGTCTCCAGGATTCCATGAGGCCTCACAGTGTCACAATGGTCTCTTTTGGTTCCACAGTATCACAATGGCACCTTGGTTCCATGAAGCCCTGAAGTATGGAATGGCACCTTGATTCCATTGGGCCCCTCTCTGTTACATGAGTTCTTAGTTCCATGGAGCCCTGTACTGTCACAATGGCCCCTTGGTTCCATGGTGCCACACAGTGTCACAATGGCCCCTTGGTTCTGGGAGGCCCTGCAATGTCACATTGGTCTCCTTGGTTCCACGAATTCCTGCAGTTCACAATGGCCCTTTGGTGTCACAATGTGTAACAATGGGATCCTTGGTTCCACAGAGTCAGAATGTCTCCATGGTCTCATCGAGCCCCACAGTGTCACTACGATCCCCTTGATTCCATGAGGCCCTGCCATGCTACAATGACCCCTGGGTTATACAAGGCCCTGGAGTGTCACAATGACCCCTTGGTTCCAGTGGGTCCTGAAGTGTCATAATGGCCACCGTGGCTCCCTGAGGCCCTGCAATGTCACAATGGACTTTTGGTTCCGTTACCTTTTGTACTGCCAACAACAATCTCCTTGGTTCTTCAGTGTCACAATGGACCCCTTGTTCCATGAGGTGCCTGGCCTCCCACAGCCCCTCACAGCCCCTCACGGCCCCTCACAGCCCCTCACAGCCCCTCATGGCTCCTTCCAAAGGAGTAGGGGTGGGGCCCTCTTGTTCCCCTTTTATTTTGGTCCCTTCACAACGATGAGTAAAGAAAGGCTGAAATGGAGCCTTTCCCCAGCGTTTCCCTCGGGGTTCATTGCAGGCTGAAGCTCTGTGCTGGCGCTGCCCCAGCACCAACATCCCTGCAGCCCCCAAGGCCTTTGCTGTCCCCCCGTGTCCATTCCCTGTCCCCGAGTCCCGCCCGGCTCTGGCAGCAGCAGCAGCCGCAGCGCAGTGGGCGCCGGCCCGGCCCAGCCGGGGCTCCCGGGCAGGAGCAGCAGCAGCGCCGGCCCCTTCCCACCTGCTCCTGCCTCGGCTTCCAAGGCCTTTGTCCAGGGCAATTCTGGAGGAGACCAACAATCACCCACACCCAGCCCTGATTCCTCAGGGCCTGCCTGTGCTGCCCTGACCCAGCCTGCAGAGAAAGAAAGGATCGGGTTCCAGCGCTGCTTTCAGCCCTGTTTTACTCACCCTGAGGTGACAGCAGGAGGCTGTTGTTGCCTTTGCCTTGGGAATTGTAGATCATGGCTGCTCTTGCCCTCTTCTGTTTGCCAGTTGAATTTTATCTGTAAAACTTCAATTGCCTTTTCCGATCAGTGCTATCCAGAGTGCTTTTGTGATGGGGAACTCGGGCTGTTTGTTGCAGCCATCATGAGTAGCAGATCTCGTAATGCTCACAAGTCCCTGAGCACAAAGTCAAGGAGAATTAAAGCCACACAGGCCACTCTGGCAGTGCTCAAACAGTGCCCTCTTGCTGGTGCTGCTGAAATAGAATCAGCTGACAGAGGCTATCACAGAAATTGCCTCTGGAGTGTCAAATAAAATGAAAAAATCCACCAGGACAAAGAGAAACCAGAACTTGTTGACTTGCTTCATTGTTCCTTCCAAGCAGCAGCAGAAAATGGAGATGCCCAGAGGTATTTCCAGCTGCTGCTGATGCCAGTGGGAGCCCAGCCTGCTGCCCAGCCCCAGCGGGATCCTGAGCCCAGCCCGGGCAGCTCCCGCAGTGTCGGGAGCTCAGCGCACGCGGGGCCAGGCCCAGAGCCCCGGGCACGGCCGCCCATTGCGGGGCAGCGGCGCAGGCGGAATGTCCTGAGCCCAAACCTCCTGCTCTGCCACACAGCGCCCAGCCTTCTCCCCCTGCTCCTCCTCTCCCAGCACGGCACAAATTCCAGCTCCGAGGAGGCTTCCCCACACAGGCCTCAGGCTCCTGTTTCAGCCTGAGTGTCCCTGCAGAGGAACAGGGCATCTCTCAGGCACTTCCACAAGCTCAGGGTTCTCATTTCATGGGGAATCTGGGATGGAAATCCCTTGCTATAAAGGACAAAAGCAGAGGGAATGAATTGGAAATTATTAGGAAAAGATTACCCTTCTTACAGACAAAGTTCATTCCCTGCATTTCTCCTTTTCAGATTCTTTCAGTCATCTCCTCAGAGAGGTCCAGCTTGTTCTGGTGCTTCTCATGAACTGATGGTACTCTTGATTTATACCAGTGCAAGAGATGTAGAATCAGCTAGACTGAACACAGAAACCAACTCCCTCTGTCAGCCCATTTTCATCTTCTAGATCACTTTCAAGATGTGCATGGGGGTGTTGGAATGATTATGACACAACTCTCCACTTCTGGCTGCAGGCTCTGGAGATTCTTTCTCTGCATTCAGTCAGGGTTGCATTCCCTAACAATTCCTGGTAGCACCTCCTGTTTTCTTAGGTTAGAACAGTAACAATGAAAACCTTACCCACGGCACAACTCCCCAGCCCAAAAGGAAAAGAAAGAACAAGTTGTCAAGTTCTCAAAACATTTATCCTGCTTTGTTGTGAAAATTGTGCTGCCCTCACAGTGTGGAAAGCCAAGAGAAGCTGCAGTTGGTGGCACATCTTGTGACAGGAGCTCGACCTCGTTCTCCAGGAAAGGTTCTCAGAAAGAGCAAACATCACTGTGAAGAAGATTCTCGAGAAGCAGAAGAACTTTCCAGAAGTGAAATGAAAATGGACAGAGACAACTCAAGATATTCACATATACTATTAATTCCTTTCCTTATATGCTCCCTTTTTCTGTGTTGCACTGGTTCTACATCACAGTCATTCCAAGCTGATTTTACCTCAAACACCTACGACTTAGCAAGTTTTATGCACTGTACAGTATCATTTGTTACACACAGTTTGCCTTCTCCCTATTTGTTTTGAAAGCAATGCTGGAGACACCAGAAACCTGAAAATGCCAGATTTTAGAGCACAGTGATTTGGTCGGCTGTGGGTTCTAGAGACAGGACATGTGCTCCCACAGTATTTCACCCTCAGCAGGGACAATACACAGCAGCAACAAAGGTGATTCCTAGGACATTGTGCAGGGGTCAAGGCTTTGTGTCCTGACTTAACATGGCAAAGCTCACCTGTTTTGACGGACTCAGTATCCAAACTAGTTTCCTTTTCTAGCTGTGCCGATGAACAGCAGGAGAAATAAAGCAGCCAGCAGTTTCTCTGCAGAGAGGGCCTTTGCTCCAGGCTGAAAGTGCTGGATTGGCAGGGAGGAGGCAGGCAGCTGAGAACTGAGCTGCTATATCGGATGGGCAGCCAACTGGGCAAAAATAGCAGTTTCATTCTTTTATTTTAATCCTCCTCTTGCCAGTCTCCGGTTTTCTCCTGGAACTGGACAAGAAAACAGGAACAGCCCTGGGGATCAGGGCACCGAGCCGGGTGTGGCCCCTCTGCTGCCACTGTCCACCTGGAGCGACCGGGGAGCAGCGCTGCCCTGCAGGGGCTGCATTTCTCACTCCTCATGTGCTGCTCTGCCCTCCCACGGGGCTGGCTCTGCCTGGCGCTGCCAGGCTCCTCGTTCAGCACTTTCCTCTGCTCCAGGGGAGAGTCAGGACAGCGCTTTGCTTGCTTGTGAGGAACAGACCGCAGAGCGGGGCGGGCGGGCGGGATGGGGCCCGGGGCATGCGAGCACGAGGGGCAAGTTGCAAGATTGCCAGAAATAGAAGTTCGAATCTAGTGAAGAAGAAGCTAAACAAGACGGTGGTTTTGGCGTGGGTGCAGGAAGAAGAGATGCTCTGTGACTCTGCTTCGGCCCCGGAGCAGAGCGGCCCGTGCTGCCCCGAGGGGAGCGGGGCTTGGCTGTGGGGCACAAGGGGCGGAACTGGGAATGAACACACGGGGAATGGACACACGGGGAATGAACACACGGGGAATGAACACACGGGGAATGGACACACGGGGAAGGGACACACGGACACGCAGACAAACGCTTCAGGCACTTCGGCAGCGGCAGAAGAGCAGCGATTCCACAGACCCGCTGTGTCCCTTCTCTTGGTCCTCATCTCCTTCTCCCGCTGTCCCACACCCTCTCGCGCTCTTCGTTTGGTGCTCTACCCCTGCCACCTCCCACCTCCCACCACCCCGGCGTCCCTCTCCTTATTCCGGGCCGGGCCATGCTACCGGCCTTGGGAGGGGCTGCCCCGTCCCGTCCCCCTCCCTTCCCCCCTCCCCGTCCCCGGCCCAAACCCGTCCCCGGCCCCGCCCGTCCCGCCGTGCTCTCGCCTCCGCCCGGCTCTGCCCGCGCTGGCGGTGCCGCTGCTGGGCGGGCATCAGTGCCCGGGGCTGGGGCGGCATCGCCTCCCTTTGGCTCCACCTGGCCCGGCCCGGGCCCCGGCCCAGGCCCCGGCCCCGGCCCCGGCCCCGTCCCCGGCTCCTCCCGGGGCCCGTGGAGGACACACGCGGCGCGGCCGCTCCCGCCGCCTGCGCTGCGGCTCTCCCGGCCCGAGCTCCGCCGCTGTCCCGTTCCAAAGAGCGAACGCCTGGGGCTGCCCGGCCCGGGGCGGCTGAGGGGCGCTCGGGGGCCGTTCCTGGCCCCGGGCCGAGCGCTGACATCCGCGTCTCGCCGGCAGGGAAGGCGCAGCAGGGCCTGAAGGAGCGGTACCGGCTGGGTTCGCTGCTGGGAGAGCGGGCGTGGGGTGAGCGCTGCATTCCTGATGCAGAGCATCCTGGGCTGGCTGAGGGGTCCCAGAGCCCTGGCAGGGCCCAAGCCCCACTGAGATCCTGCCCCTGGAGATCGTGCTGCTGGCCAGGGCGTCCTCTGGGTGTGCTGGGGTCATTCAGCTCCTGGAGTGGTTTGGGTTGAGCTGCCCAACAGCTTCTTGTTGGTGCTGGAGCGTCCGGAGTGGTGCCAGGACCTCTCAGGTTTGCGGTCAGAGGGGAGATTCCTGCTTGAGCAGGAGGTGCGGGAGCTGTTCCAGCAGGTGCTGGAGGCTGTGCACTGCACCAGCTGCGGGGTCCTGCTCAGGGACATCAAAGCAGAGAACATTCTGCTCGACCTGGCCACTGGGCGGCTGAAACTGATTTAGTTTGGCTGTGGCACCTTCCTTCAGGACAACTTACACCCAGTTTGCAGATGAGCCCTCCCAGAGGATGCTCCTGGGCATCTCATGGCCCAGCCTGGCTGTAGCACCGAGGCTTCCCCCTGTTACAGCCGGGATGGGATTAAGGCTTGAGCCAAATTGATTTGGGTGGGGGTGTGAGGGGTGCCCGCTCCCAGCCCTGCTGACAGCCTTCATCACCCACTCTGCCCTGGGCTGGGCTGGAGCTGGGGCAGCCAGGCTGATAAAAACCCATGGGGGTAGCAGAGAGGGGGGTCAGACCTCATGCCCCAGCCAGTTTGGTGTGCAGACAAGGAAGGGCTTGAACTGCTCTGCTCCCCTTGTTTGCCTTGGGTTATTAACATTTTTTGGGGGCCATGAAGGGGGGGAGAAGAGTGGGTTTTTTCCACCACTGGGTAGGGTTTTCTTTTGCATGTCATGGTTGGGCCTCCCTGGGGCTTCTGCTGCACTCTTCCAGCACCAGTGAATTCTTTTCCAACCCCGAGTTTGTACACAAGTCCCAGGTGCTGCTGAGAGGACAGCGGGTCACACCAAGTGCCACTGGAGCAGCCCCCACATGCTCAGGGATGCTGGGGCCAGGCTCTGGGAGCAGCAGCATCCCCCTGATGAATTCCATCTGTATTCCATGGGAGCCCTGTCCTACAGCCCACCAGAGTGGATCCACCACCAACACTACCACGGCGAGGCAGCAACGATCTGGTCCCTGGGCCTCCTGCTGTACCACCTGGTCATGGGGAAGCAGCCGTTCAGGAGGGGCCAGGAGATCATCTGGGGATGGATCTTGTTCCCACGAGGGCTCTCTCAAGGTGGATCCTCATCTCTGGGCACGGGGGGAATACCAGTGCTGGGAGACAGCAGCAGGCTCGTGAGCATCCTGCTCTGGCAGCTGCTGAGGAGGTGGCACATGTCCTGCTCTCCTGCTCTCCTCCAAATAGAGAATCCATGGGGAAGTTTAGGCACAACCCTGGGCACACCCAGCATGGCCTGGGCATGAGAACGGGGAGCAACTTCTCCAACGTACTGGTGATTTCTGATTCCTCTCTTCAGAGTGCCAAGATTTTATTAAGAGGTGTTTGTCGATGCAGCCCTTGGACAGGCTGTCCTTAGAAGACCTTTTCTGTGATCCTTGGCTGCAGGGTGTTCATCTGCCCTAGGAGATGGGACAGATCCATGTGCACAGTTGGATCCAGGAGCCTGGCAGGTAACAGCTGCAGTCAGTGGCAAAGCAAACCAGACTTTTGTCTGTTTTTTGTTCTGCATGTAGCTCTGAGCAGGGATCATCAGAAGGGAACACGCAGCTCTTGGGCTGGAGCTGAGCTGGAGACCTGGTGTGGCAAGCACTGGTGGCCACCATCCACCCTGGGTTTGCTTGTCTGGTTCATTGATGGCTGGGGCCCTGGGCAGAACACTGACAGCCTGGTCTGGCCCCCAGGGAAGGAGAAGGAGCCCCTGGAGAAGCTGTACCAGGTGGGGCTGCTGCTGGAGACACCAAGGACAACCTCAATGATGACAATCTGTTCCTCGACCTGGCCAGCTGAAGATGATGGACTTGGATTCTGGCACCTTCTGCACAGATCCACACCCAATTTGTGGGTGAGTCCACAGCCAGGGGGATGCTCCCAGATCTGGGCACAGCGTGGCCTGGCCGGGCACCAAAGGTTCCCCCCTTTGCTGGGGTAGATGCAATGAATTCTTCAGTGGCTGCCAAGCTGCTTTTTGGCTCTGGGCAGTTTCTGAGGGGCTGGATGTGCCATGGCTGGCTGCAGGCTGGGCACAGTCCTGCCCTCCTGCTCTGTGCCCAAGGCAGCAATGATGGGCAGCTTTGGGCACCGCTCTGGGCACGGCCAGCATGGCCTGGGCACGGTGGGAGCTGGGACAAGGGGGACAGGAGCCTTCAGCTGACGGGCGGTTTCTGGTTTCTCTCCTTGCAGCCGGGCTCTGTGGATGCTGAGGCTGCTCTGGGCTCTGCCAGGGCTCTGCTGGGCTCAGCCCTGGGCACGGCTGGGCCCGCTCTGCCCTCACATGGCTCTGACAGCTTTGCATCAGATGAGCCCGTTCCGAGCACAGCACCTGAGCTTTGTGCTTCTGCAGGTGAGTGAGACTCTCCTGCAGGCCAAGACACTGCAGTTAGAGACACACATCCAGTTGGCAAGAGCCCAAACTCTCCACAGTCCTAGCTGAACACCTGGATCTCCACAGGATGTTTTATTAGTCCCACTCTTCATTTCTTCTTGTGTGGAATTGTGCAATTGCATTTTCTTCTTCCTCTAGAAGTGTCATGACTGCACAAAATCTGGCAATTGGGCCGTGCTCCTAAGGCAGTGCAGGCTGGAGCTGAGGATGTAGAATTGTCCTTCTGCACTTCCAAACTGAGAGGAATGTTGAATTTGTCTTTACAAATGAGTTGTGGATCAGCCTGTAGATAAGGCTAGCACTGAGAGATAAAAGAAACAATGGGATGGATTCCACTGATTGATGAATGGAAAGAGATATTTGCCTTTACAAACAAACTGTAGGGCTGCTGATAAATGAAATTGGATATCGAAAGATGAAAGAAGCAACGGGGGGAAAACTATGAATTCTATAAGAATTAAAAATTAAAAGGGAGGGTTATACATTAGAGGGGAATTTCAGGTATCAGGCGTTCCGGGAAGTCTGTGCCTCTCAAGTACCTCAGCCAATGGGGAAAGAGAGAGGGAAATGCGGCCGGGAAAATAGGATAAAAAGGAGGCTGCGTCCTCCAAAAATTTGAGAGATCCCAGGGGAATGTCCCATGGCCTCTCCCTTTATTCGAATAAAGCAAAAAGGACTCCTCTGTCTCCTTTTTGGACATAAACCTCTGGTGTTTGTGGATTAATTTTCCTGACAATTTGGGGGCTCGTCCGGGATCTTTCCACCGTCCGGGGCGGCGGGCGGCGAGCGGAGCTGAAGGTGCCTCACCCAGTTTGGGTGATCAGCTCCCCTTGGTGCCGGCCGGCACCGGGCGATTGATTGGGTTCCCAAGACTGTCCAGGAGACAGACGAGTGGCGGACCAGGGGGGTCCGTGAAGAGTCCGCAGGGAAGGACCACTGAAAATCTCACCGGTGAGTAAAATGGGATCTTCGGGGAGCAAACCTAGGAGGGCACCCATGGAGGGTAGCACAGGTAAAACGGGGCATCCAGAGCGAAGGGGCCCCGGCAAATGGGATGACGATCCCATAATACCCCCGGAGAGTCCCTTGGGGTGAATGCTGAGGTCTTGGGACAGATTGTATATTCACCCAGAAGTAACTATGGAAATTATGGTAAAATATTGTTATTTTGTGTGGCCAGAGTATAAGTTGGCAAGGGGACTTATATGGCTACTTATGGAACAGATAAAATTCATTTGTGTCGAATTTTGTGAAGGTATTTAGAGGAAAGTGGTGAGGATTAGAATGTTTTTCAGCACCTTCCCTCGTCTTGTTCTACAGTGTTGCCAGCTGCAGGTCGTCTGTATCCTCAACTTTCAGAGCAAGGGGATCAGGAAAATGTTATTCCTACAGCCCCACCTGAGAAGGATAATGGTGTAGGGGGAGGGGAGCAGCATGTTGTATCACCCCCCAGAACTAGAAGAGGAACTCAGTTTAGGGCATCAGAAGCCCCCCAAGAGACAGGGGTACACCAGATGCCACTCCGTCAAGTTCCTTTGGGGGGTCAAGGGGGAGGATTTGGGTTTGTAATTGTACCACTCACTACCCAGGATATAAGAGGGTTGAAAAAAGAATTACCCCCATATTTGGATGATCCCATAGGGGTGGGGGAAAAGATAGAGGAATATTTGGGAAATGCGGATTATACATGGAAGGATTGGGATTTTCTTTTGGGAATTTTGTTTGGGTCATCAGAGAAACGAATGATTTTGCAGAAAGCTCGGCAGCTGTGGGAGGATGAACACCCACAAGCAGCAGGGGGGGCTGGACCCAATGCACCTACGGTGGATGATGCCATCCCCCAGGCAGACCCCCAGTGGGACCCAAATAACCAGGCCAGTCTGGCTCACCGTGATTGCCGTGCTTATTTGATCAGGGCAATCAAGTCTGCGGCTCCCAGAACTAACAACATAGCTAAGGCTCTGTCGTTAGAACAGGAGAAACAGGAAAGCCCTCATTGGTTGGAGAGGATTAGGGATGCCTTGAGGAAGCACGGGGGGATGGATCCTGAAGGGCCAGCCTTCAACACATTGCTTAAGGTGCAATTTGTTACTAAGGCCTGGCCTGATATAAGGAAAGGGGTACAAAAAGATAAAAAGTGGCAAAATAAGCCTCTAAAGGAATTGGTTAGAAAACCGCAGCAGATATGTGTAAGAAGGGATAAGGAAAAGGCAGAAGCTAAAGCAAAGATGATGGCAGAGTTTTTGCAGCCCCAAAGGAATAAACCGCAGGGTCCAAGGGGTCCCCAGGGACAGAGGGGACGGGGTCGGTCACAAGGAAGTGGCAGAGGGATTCCCTCCTCGGCAGGGGACAGCCGACCCAAACAGCGGCTGGGGAGGAACCAGTGTGCTGTCTGCAGGGCAGAAGGGCATTGGAAAAACGAGTGTTTGCAGAAACAACTGGACCCTCAGGAGGAGGAAGTCCAGAGAATAATAGAAATGGATTGTTAGGGGTGTCAGGGGCTCCTATTATACCAAAGACCCACCACTCAAGAGCCCTTGATAACTTTTAAGGTGGGTCCGGATCGAGAGGAGGTGTGTTTTTTGGTAGACACAGGGGCGTCTCGGTCCACCTTAAATTTTAGACCTAAGGGGGGAAATTGTCAAAAAGATCCTTGGTCATTCAAGGAGTAAGCGGGAAGGATGAGCGAGTGCATTTTATTCAACCACTGTTAATAGATGTGGGGGACAGATTTGAACTGCATGAATTCTTGTTTGTTCCTAATTGTGATTGTAATTTACTGGGAAGAGATTTGATGGCTAGAATGGGAATGCAAATTAGCATAGTAAGAAGTGACACGGCGTCCGAAACTGTGATATCTTTGTGTAAAATGTCTGAAAAGGCTTATGCTAAAATAAATCCGGAAGTATGGGCAGCTCCAGGGAAATATGGGAAACTGGACATAGAGCCTCTCCAAATTACTTTGAAGCAACCAGGACAAGTGGTGTCTAAAAAACAATGCCCTCTTTCAAGGGAGGGAAAGAAGGGGTTACAGCCTGTTATTGAGTCCCTGCTAAAAGCAGGTCTTTTAGAGCCGTGTATGTCTCCCTATAACACTCCTATCCTGCCGGTTAAGAAACCAGATGGAACCTACAGAATGGTGCAGGATTTAAAAATAATAAATAATATTGTCAAACCAAGGCATCCTACAGTTCCAGATCCATACACAATCCTAAATCAAATCCCTTCTTCACATCAGTATTATTCTGTACTGGATTTGAAGGATGCTTTCTGGGGGTGTCCAATCACAGAAGATAGTAAACAGTATTTTGCTTTTGAGTGGGAACAGGAGGAAGGAGGGAAAATGATAAAACAACAATTGACATGGACAGTACTCCCTCAAGGATATACAGAGTCACCAATTCTGTTTGGGCAAGCTTTGCAGAAAATATTAAGAGAGTTTACTCCACCCTTAGGAGTCAAGTTGTTGCAGTATGTAGATGATTTGCTCTTATCAGGGGAACAGGAAAAGGTGGTTGAAGAGGCTACTGTAAAGCTGCTTAATTTTCTTGCAAAAAAGGGACTTAGAGTATCCAAAAAGAAAGCACAGTTGGTAGAAAAAAAGGTCAAATATTTGGGACACACTCTGTCCGAAGGGTTACGGTGTATTGATCCAGAAAGGATACAAGGGATTTTACAGGTACCATTACCCCAGACTAAAAAGGAGTTACGGCAGTTTTTAGGGTCGGTGGGGTACTGTAGAGCATGGATCGAGGATTTTTCTGTGGTGGCCAGACCTTTATATAACTTTTTAACTCAAAACAGTCCTAATGTTGTGGTATGGACACCAGAAGGAGAGAAAAGCTTTAAGAAATTAAAAGACAAATTGGTTAAGGCCCCAGTCTTGGCTCTTCCAGCCGCAGAAAAAGAATTTCAGCTATATGTGGATGTCAAACAGGGTCATGCTAAAGGAATTTTGGTACAAGAGCATGGGGGAACACGAAGGCCTGTTGCCTATTTTTCTAAGTTGTTAGACCCGGTGCCAGAGGCTGGCCCCATTGTCTGCAGAACTGTGCAGCCACAGCTCTGATGGTGGCTGAGGCCCGAAAGCTGACAAGGGGAGGGCATCTCATTGTTAAAGTCCCACATCAGATTAAAGCTTTGTTAACTGAGAGAGCCTCTAAGTGGATGACGAGTGCTCGATTATTACAGTAGGAATCTTGTTTAATGGAACAGGAGGATTTAGAATTTAAAGGTGGGGAAATTTTTAATCCAGCCTCTTATTTAAATGGCCCTGGAGAAAAGGGGGGCCAGGAAGAAATCCATGATTGTATCCAGGTTATAGACCTCCAGACACGGGCTAGGGAAGATCTACAGGATATTCCCTGGCCTGAGGGAGAGAATGTGTTCATTGATGGGTCCTCCAAGGCGGTAGAAGGGAAACGATTTACAGGATACTCTATCGTGAATGGGAAGCAATTAAAGGAAGGGGGGAGGTTACCACACACCTGATCAGCTCAGACAGCAGAGCTGTACGGGCTTGTGAGAGCCTGTGAATTATACCAGGACAAGACAGTAAATATCTTTACTGATTCTAAATATGCATATGGGGTAATACATGCATTTGGAAAACTATGGGAAGAAAGAGGTTTATTAAGCTGCAAAGGAAAGACATTAGCTCACGAGAACTTAATCTCTCGCCTATTGGAGGCAGTGAATTTACCAAAAAAAGGTGGCGATAATCCACATTAAGGGGCATCAGGCAGGATGGTCGGAGGAGGCAATAGGAAACCGACTGGCTGATGAAGAAGCTCGCAAAGCTGCATTGTTGCCAGAAGTCTCTAAGATCCTGCCTATGCTCCCAGTAACTGCACCGCTGCCAGAGAAACTCTCTTTTCCACCAGAAGAACTTGAAATAATTAAAAAGAGTGGGGCAGAGGAAAGAGAAAATAATTGGTTTACAAGGAATGGCAAGCAGTAGATACCAAAAGCTCTAGCCTTACAATTGTTAAAACAGCTTCATGAAGGGAGTCATTGGGGCTCCCGAGGACTGGCAGAAGCCTTCCTCAAAATGAACGCTGCTGTTGGTCTCTTTAGCCTGGCAAAGCGAGCCACTGAAGGCTGTTTGACTTGTGCTAAAACCAGCAACAAAGTTACAAAGAAACTGGCCAGGGGAGGGAGGCGTTGGGCAGTACGTCCCTTCCAGAGATGCCAGGTGGATTTTACTGAAATGCCTCGAGTGGCAAGATTTAAATATCTTCTGGTAATAGTATGTCAATTAACCGGGTGGCCAGAAGCATTTCCAACTGTGTCAGCAACTACAGGATCAGTTGTTAAAATATTTTTGGAACAAATAATTCCAAGATATGGGATAGTGGAAGCAATAGATTCAGATAGGGGAACTCATTTTACAGGAAAAATTCTTCAAGGAGTTATGACTGCTTTAGGGATACCTAAAGTGGATACCTAAAGTGGAACCTCCATACCCCCTGGCACCCACAAAGTTCGGGCCAGGTTGAGAGGATGAATGGAGAAATAAAGAAACATCTCCTGAAGCTGGTAATAGAAACTAAAATGCCATGGGTGCGGCTCCTGCCCCTGGCTTTAGCAAGGATAAGAGCCAGACCCAGGGAAGATATTCAATTATCTCCCTTTGAATTGATCTTTGGAATTCCTTACCCTTGTAATTCTCAGCCGAGTGGGGGGATAGAGATAAGTGATGTGTATTTAAAACAATATATGGCTCAGATACTGTCTCTTGTGAAATCTCTTCGACAGGAAGCTCAGCTGGCACAGACCCTGCCTTTGGACTTTACTGTTCACAACATCCAACCGGGAGACTGGGTCCTAGTTAAGGAGTGGGAAGAAGCACCACTGGTGGCCAAGTGGCGTGGACCTTTCCAGGTGTTGCTGAGCACAGAAACAGCCGTCAAGACAGCTGAACACGGGTGGACCCATCACACTCGGGCCAAGGTCTCTGCAGCCCCAGAGATTTGGACATCTCAGCTGGAGGAGAAGGACGGGAAGCCGCGACTGACACTCGTCAGGAGTGGACTGGAGCAGCAGCCAGGGCGTCGACATCGGGGGAAGCCTCGTGTGCCCACCCACAGAGTGCCTGCTGAAATAGTTTGTGTGGGCATCCCTCCTCTCAGATCTCCAGGCACTGGGGGCCAACCCTTGCTGTCATTGTTTTCTTTATGTTAAGCCGTTTCTGTGCCTTCACTCGCCACAAGTGGTGTGAAAAACAACGTGAAAGTAAAAATTAAGTTAGGAAATTAGATTACACAATCAGAATGTTTCTCTTAATAATGTTACCTTTATATTATCAGTTAGGTTGGAGCCAAGAATGGGAAAATAATTGTTTTGACCTTAGGAGAAAAAGTAGCAAAAACCTTTATGGGAATGGGACATGTTTTCTTGGCTACCTGGTGGACTATAGGTTAAACAATTACTTTTTTTCCTCTTATGTGCTGTAGCAACTCTAATCTTTTTACCATGCAAGATCCCTTGCTTAGTACAACTTATTCAACATGTGATCAAAGGAATGCAGGTAATAGCCATGCCTACAGATCCAGAAATAGTTACAAAAGGATAGAAATTGATGTCACTCCAAATAATTACAAAACAAACAAAAAAAAAAGACTCAGGAACAAAAAAATTAAGTAAATGATAGCTAAAGTTTGTAAAGACAATTATTAAAAATAAAAGAGGAGGGATTGAGAGGAATGTTGAATTTGTCTTTACAAATGAGTTGTGGATCAGCCTGTAGATAAGGCTAGCACTGAGAGATAAAAGAAACAATGGGATGGATTCCACTGATTGATGAATGGAAAGAGATATTTGCCTTTACAAACAAACTGTAGGGCTGCTGATAAATGAAATTGGATATCGAAAGATGAAAGAAGCAACGGGGGGAAAACTATGAATTCTATAAGAATTAAAAATTAAAAGGCAGGGTTATACATTAGAGGGGAATTTCAGGTATCAGGCGTTCCGGGAAGTCTGTGCCTCTCAAGTACCTCAGCCAATGGGGAAAGAGAGAGGGAAATGCGGCCGGGAAAATAGGATAAAAAGGAGGCTGCGTCCTCCGAAAATTTGAGGGATCCCAGGGGAATGTCCCATGGCCTCTCCCTTTATTCGAATAAAGCAAAAAGGACTCCTCTGTCTCCTTTTTGGACATAAACCTCTGGTGTTTGTGGATTAATTTTCCTGACAGGGACAAAACCATTCAGGGGTATCTTACATCCATCACAAACAATTTGAGGGAATTAAGAGAGAAAGGCATTTTAGCTCAAACAACTCCTCTCGATTTTCCAGTACATTCTATCTGACCAGGACAGTAGGTGTTGATAAAATGCTGAAGAGGAGAAAGTTTAGAGCCTTAATGGGAGGGACCATTTTTGGTTCTTTTAACCACAGAAGCAGCAGTCTGAACAGCAGAAAAAGGCTGGACTCATGCTTCACGATTAAAAGGACTGATACAAAATAAAGATTGGAAAATTATTTCAGCACTAGGAGATCTAAAAATCAAATTAAAAGGGAATTTAAAAGTTGATTAAATTTCCATCCAGATTCAAAAGCATAGAGGAATTGAAATAAATTCGTGATTAGGTGGAAAGGAGTACTTGGTGCCAAAAAGCTACAGTCTATAAGAATTGACATAAAATCATTGTATCTTAGGACAAAAGGGGGAGATATAATATATAACGGGAAAGATATTATTGTATGGTGTTACTGCTTGAAATATCAATTGAAGTTGTTTTGGGAAGTACATGGCTGTCATTTAGACATCCTGCATTGGCTGCCAACTGCAACCTCATTGAGTTCAGAGGCTGAACAACTCCAATGGGAAAGAATCAGACGCCTCCTTGATCAGTGGGAAAAGCCCGGGAAGATTGAAAAGCTTCTCAGGAGCTTCTGACTGGCAACATTAACTGATTTATTTGAGGAGCTGCAACTCCAGAAAAAGAGACTGGTGACACCTATTATTGAGGAGGCCCAACAACAATTAACACATTGGGAATGTAATAATCATGGCTTAGAATGCTGCCCTTGCATTTGTATTGCTTGTACCTGCTGTTTTAATTCGTGCTGGAGGGTAAATAGGGCAAAAGAAAAAGAGAGACAATTGAGTTGTTGAAGTTGTTTAGATTGTGTATGTGGACAGCTAACAATAGAAAGATTTTTAATTACTTTTATGCTTAACCATTCAGACAACAAAATGGGACCTTTTTTTGCAACAATTCAACTAATAGAGAACCAAGACCAACTACTCCTCGCCATATTAGCTTTTGTACAGGCTAAAGAACAAACAATCCATAATATTATAGACCAGTGTATTATAAATGACAATTGCTGTGGAGAAGAAATCTATGTGCCAAGTCATAGATTTGTTTCAGCAGCTGATTGGCATGGTGAGTGTATCTATTGGTGGCAACGAATATTTAACTACCAACCCCGATTTCATAGCAGAAATAGACCAGTAAAAAGAACTGTTTAATTGAAGCAGCGTGAAAACAAATTTTGTTGCAGTTGGCATATCTCCGGAGCTTTAGTGGATCAGGAAAATAGCTGATCAATCTAGGGAAAGAGATAGGGCACTGCTGCAGAACTACAAAGAATTGATGCCATCAATTCAAAAGAAAAAGCTAAAATGGCTTATATGAGCTTTATGAGGCCAAGGATGCCAAAAAGAGACAAATCCCAGGATAAAAGCTTTGCTACCAAGAAGACTGACATCTCGGCCCTTGGTTGCAATCCAAGGGGCCTTGAGACAGGTAGAAAGTGAAAATTCCTGAGCATTCTTTTCATTGTGCTTACTATAATACCCCTGGCAACTGGCCAAAGCCATAAGACTGCATGGAGTAGAAAAGAACAAGCCACGAAGGAACAAATTACAAGACAACAAGCAGCACAAGAGCCAGCAGTAAAGAAACAAACCACTCCTGATCCCTGTGACAAATGCAATCATTCCATGTGGGTCAAGGATAAGATGGAATCAGTTTTTGTGGCACAGTTACATGTTAGTGCTGCCTGTTACGATCGTAGCAGCTTCTTAGAAATTTGTGTGAAAAGTCCAAAATTATATTGGGTGAGAAGAAATTTGGGATTCAAAGGGTGAGCTCCTTATCCTAACAATGATCAACTTTGTCCTAGATATGAAAATTTCTTGTGTTTTGAAAAAGATAAGAGTAGAAAAGAGACAAAGAAAAAAAATTAGTTGGAAAACAAAAAGAAACAATAAAGGATAGGAAAAAGATCAGAGGGAAAGAGTCAGATGAGCTGGATGAGCTGTATAAACAATTAAAACAGCTCTATGGCAACTGGGATTTGTCAACTTCAAACAAAAATCTGTTTGTAGATCTGATGCAAGAAATTGCCACAGAATTGGGATTATCTAAATGTTTTGTTTCTGGAGGACTTAGAATGGCTGAAAGATGGCCATGGAGAGGTGAGGGTTTAGCTCCAGAACCATTTTTAAAATGGAATCATACTCAAATTTCTAAGACATTAAAGCAGCCTGAGGGTTGGGTTCTGAGTCATCAAGTCATTGGGACAGTTTGTATAACTCGGGAAGGGAGAAAATACACTGAAGTGGTGGGATATACTCCTTGCCTATCTACTTTAGTAGTAAATTCAGACAATAACACAAAGACCTGGCAACCCAAGTGTCCCACTGGATATTGGGGAATAATGAAAGAAATGGATTGTGAGTGGAATAATCAAACTGATTTGTGCTGGCATAGAAGTTCTGGAGCTAATCCCTACAAATCTATAAAAGACTTAAAATCTTATTGGGAACAACCAGAAAACACAGAAAACAGATGGAAGGCCTCTGATGGAATATATTGGAATTGTGGGCAACGAGCATACAGTGAACTACCCCGACAGTGGGAGGGAACTTGTACCTTAGGAGTTCTATGACCCTCCTTCTTTGTCATATCAAGGTCTAAGGGCAATATACTAGGAACACCACTTTATGAAACCTTAGAAAGAAAGAAAATAGAATTAAACCTCGACTTTCCAATGGCAGGAGGAAACCAAAAATGGAAAGATGAAGAATGGCCTGTGGAATGAATTATAGCACATTATGAACCTGCTACTTGAGCTCAGGATGGGTCTTGGGGATATAGAACTCCAATTTGCCTATTAAATCGACTGATAAGGCTCCAGGCAGTAGTGGAAGTCGTCTCAAACCATAGGGCAGATGCTTTGAAGTTGTTGGCCAAACAGCATTCACAGATGTGAGCATTTGTATATCAAAAGAGAATTGCCCTAGATTATGTCCTGGCAGAAGAAGGAGGAGTTTGTGGGAGGTTTAATGAATCTGAGTGCTGTGTGGAAATAGATGACCACAGAGAAGCCATCACAAAACTTGCTGATGAAATTAAAAGAGTGGCACATGTACCAGTTCAAAAATGGAATTCTATTCTGAAAGCTGATTGGTGGGATAATCTTTTTGGGGGTGTGTGGTGGAAAAAAATGGGATTCATGCTATTATGTTCTGGTTTGGGACTATTGTTTCTGCCTTGCATGATACCCTGTCTAATTAGAGTAATCCACTCACTAATTCCAGGAATGCAACTTAGAGCCATGCCCATGGATCCAGAATCAACAGCAAAAAGGAAACTGAATTTCTTGATGGTACTAAAAGCACAATCCACTCGCACTCGAGGGAGAGAGATCAAGAAAATGGTGACTGAATGCAAAGAGAATACCCTGGCATGAGAAATGTCAATAAAATTTGAGAAGGAGTGTGAAAAGCTGAATGCAGCATGAGAAATGTTAGAAAAATTGGAGGCTAGTATGAAGGAACATAGAGAATACCAAGCAACAACGTTTTAAAGCACGAATCAATAGGATCAAAAAGAAAAATGGTGGAATTGTGATAAATGTGATTCATGCTAATTACATTGTAACTATATTAGCAATATTGTATTTAAATCATTAGAAGACAATTGTTACAGAGTGAGGGAGGAGATGGGTGAGACAGGGCAAAGGACATCTTCCAGATGTTGGGAGTCGAAGAAGGAGGTTGGAAGGGAATAGTAGAAGCAGCATCTAGAAATAAAAGTTTCGACCTTGAAATGGGTCAAATTAGGATGATTTCATGCATGGAACTTAATTTTATTGTGAGAACTTATGCTTAGTTATATAACCCAAGCTTAGGGCACCATACAGCATAGTGACGTAGATTTTTAGGAATAGAAACTAGGAGGAGTTTTCTAGAAACTTCTGTAGCCTACAGTATATAAGTGGGATTGTTAGCCTGGATGCTTTGGTACGAGAGGAAGGGTGAACCCCTCCCCGTAGCCCTGGTCGGTTTTGCTTATGCTTTATACGAACCTCACTTATACTAAATTACTTACTCTTAAATTTTGCACATCCTGAAATATATGTATTCTATACTTTGATTGTATTCATCTCAAATACTTTGATTGTATACATTTATAAAAATTACTATCAGAAATTTGCTGCTAAATTTAATCTTGTTGTTTGATAAATTGGATAAATAGAATAACATTCATAACCCTTCCTTCCTTCCTTCCTTCCTTCCTTCCTTCCTTCCTTCCTTCCTTCCTTCCTTCCTTCCTTCCTTCCTTCCTTCCTTCCTTCCTTCCTTCCTTCCTTCCTTCCTTCCTTCCTTCCTTCCTTCCTTCCTTCCTTCCTTCCTTCCTTCCTTCCTTCCTTCCTTCCTTCCTTCCTTCCTTCCTTCCTTCCTTCCTTCCTTCCTTCCTTCCTTCCTTCCTTCCTTCCTTCCTTCCTTCCCTCCTTACCCTTTCCAACCTTCCACCCTTCCACCCTTCCTTCCTTCCACCCTTCCTTCTTTCCACCCTTCCTTCTTTGATCCTCCATCACTGACCAGGATCCCCAAAATATGCTCCCAGCTGCAAGGCTGACACAGCTCCAGGAGCCTTTGGACACCTCTCCCAGGGATGCACAGCCTCCCCTTGTTGGGCTGTCTGTGCAGGGCAGGGCCCTGGACTCCATGATCCCACCGGGTCCCTCCCAGCTCAGCCCCTCCCGCAATTCTCACCCTTTGGCTCAGCCTTTGTGTCCTTGAGAGGAGCTGGCAGAGCTGTTGGGGCCGGGCCAGGAGCAGGGCACCCCAACATTCCCCTCTCTGGGACACGGCAGCTGTGGCAGCCCCAGCGTTCCCCTGTCTGTGACACCACAGCCCTGGCAGCCCCAACCTTCCATCCCTGGAGACGCTCCATGGCAGCTTCCAGTCAACGCAAGGCACCGGCCACGGAGCACCCCCAGCCTGGCCTGATGGGGATTCCTCTGCACACAGCTCGGGCAAGGCCCCCCTGGACACCTTCACTGTGCCACACACAAGTGTCACACACAGCTACAGAGCTCTGCCCACAGCTGCCACGAGGAGCTGAGTAAAAAATAAAACAAAAATCAAACAAACAATTCCAAACAAACAATGGTCTCCAGTGAGACTCTCTACAACCACCTGAGCAGAGGTTGCAGTCAGGTGGGGGTCGGTTTCCTCTCCCAGGCAACACCTGACAGAATGAGAGGACACAGTCTGAAGATGAGCCAGGGGTAGGATAGGTTTGACATCAGGAAAAAATTCTTCACTGAAAGAGTGATTGGGCACTGGAATCTTCTGCCCAGGGAGGTGGTGGAGTCACCATCCCTGGAGGCATTAAAAAAAAGACGTGGCACTCAGAGTCATGGTTCAGTTTTTGAGGTGATGTTAGGTCATAGGTTGGACTTGATGATCTCAAAAATCTTTTCCTTCCTCATTCATTCTGTGATTCCGTTTCATAATAGTCTCCATTGTTCCATGAGGCCCTGCAGTATCACAATGGATATTTGGTTTCATGAGACCCACAGTGTAACTATGGCCCCTTGGTTCCATGTGGCCCCTCTGCCACAATGGATTTTAGTTCCGTGAGTTCCCACAGTACCAAAAGTCCCCTTTGTACCTTCAGATTCCATAGTGTCACAGTTGAAACTTTCGTACTGTGAGGCCCTGCTGTCACCAAATCTCCAAAATATCAGATTAAGACTCCTTAACACTAATTTGGTGCAGGGCATGGACACCGTAGGACAGCCTGGGCTGCAGAGGGCACAGGGATGGGCAGCAGCTGAAAGGCCCTGACACAGCCAACTCCTGCAGCACTTGGGCCATGCAGGCTGGCCCTGGGCCTGAGGCCAGCAGGGGACAAGTGAGCCTTGCTGTGCTGGGGCCTCATTGCCTCCTTGTCCCTGCTCAGCAGCCTGGCAGGGGCCGCCCCATGGTGCTGCCCTTGGCATTGCACATGCCCAGAGCCCAGTGGCCCGGGAAGAGCCCTGAGCAATGAGGGAGGGACAGGATCTGCCTTGCCAGGGGCTGGGGCTCAGCCCTTGGCCCTTTGCATTCCTGAAACACATCCAGGTTTGCTCAGCATCAGAGACACCTTTCCCTTGTTTGTCCCCATCTGTCATCAGTGCCTCCAGTGTTCTGCTCTAACTGGAACCTGAGTGCTGAAATTCAAACTGCAAGGAATTCTCAGAATACTGGGTCTGTAAGGCAAAGCTTAGAATTAAGCATAGTTGAGTTGAGATTGGTTTAGCATTAGAATTTAAGATATAGAAAGAAAAAAGTTAGTTACAATGGTAACAAGTTTCAGAGTGCAGCAATGTATGTTTGTCTGTTATATGATTGGCTAAGAAAGTTCACACTGTAGTATGACTCAATAGGACAAAATATTTTAGTATTGAATTAGAAGCATAAATATCCCTGTTGACAGTGTTTTATTGGTTAATACATCCTGAAAAGCCACTGTAAACATAAGTGTTTTAACTTCTAAGTCATGCTGTGAACATGTGTAAGACCACCTTACCTTTCCTGCCTGTATAGGAAATTTCAAAAACAAGCTACACTTTCTAAAGCAAATCAGGAGTCCCATGTCTCTGCTTCATTTAGAAAAAGAAAAAATCCCCACGAAAGCCCACACTTAAAAAATACATCATAAACACAATAAACATACACTTTAAAAATATAATGTAAAAAGAATAAACCCACACCTGGGGACACTTTATTTGTCATGTCCCTCACTCGGACCCATTAGAACTTCAGGAAACTTTGACATCTGCCTTTGAATTCTTGAGAGGTTTCTTTTCCTCATTTACCCTGTTTTTTCCTATCTGAAATAATTGTCATCAATTTTCTGCTCTAATTCAACGCTTGGGAAATCTCCTTCATGTTTATCAATGAGACTCACTAAAAGTAGCAGAAACTTTGGAGTTTGAATCTGATTTGGAATTCTTGAGAGATTTCTTCAACTCCCTCTCAGGGACTGATGTTCAGGGACTTAGCCCCAACCCCGAGAGGGTCATTAAAGTCCTTGTGCTGTGTCTGTGCTGCTGAGCTGGGCTGGGCTCCTGGCAAAGGCAGAGCTGCAGAGAGAGAGCCAATATTTCCAAAATATTATTTGGAGCTCCTTGGCAGCACCAAATGCACCAAGGGGCTCATTGGGATCAAGCAAGTCCTGACAAACCATGGCTCTGCCTTGATTTCCATCTGGTCTGGTGCAGTTCTTTAGGAAGGTTTTCAACTCGAGTTATGGAAAAATATTTCAAAGAGCTTCTTAGAAATATCCATTCCTATTATAAAGGGTGTATATTATTACTGGTCTCTTTAGAGCAGAGGTGACAGCAGCATTCTGTGATTGATGTTGTTCCAGGGTCTCTACTCAGGAAGTCTGGCAAAGAGGGTTTTCTTCTTTTTCTTTTTTTTTTTTTTTTGAAGCAATCTAAAACTCCTAATGTTCCCCACTGCAAACAGACACACTCCTCAGGTGTGTACCAGCCCAAGGTTCCACCAAAACCACTGCAGAGCTGCCCTGGGCCAGCTCTGAGGGTGGATCATCATCCCAACCTGCCCTGGGCCACTGCCAGGGGCTGTGGCCATGGACACTGCACTGACCCCACTGCTGGCTTTGGCTGCCACAGCAACCGGGAGAAGTTCAAGTTTCCTTGGGAACACTGGGGAGCACTGGGACAACCTGGGAAGATGGGAAGTGCTGAGGGGGGATCTGGGTGGACTGGGATGGACTGTGGGCTGCACTTAAAAACACAGGGACATCCTGGGACATCCTGGGATTGACAGAGCCCGACTGGAGCCGGGACTACAACACCTCTCATGCTCCGCGCCCCACAGAACCCCGGTGTCCGTCCCCACATGTCCCTTAAGTGTCCCCCAGACCCTCCAGGATTCAGAAGTGCCTCCTCAGCACCCATTCGGGACCCCATAAAAGTGTCCCCAGATCCCCTGAATGCTCCCAACCCCACAGATTCCCGTTACAGTGACTTCTGGAATTCATCTCCTGTAATCCCCCACGGCCTCAGAGTCCCTCATAACACAGTTCTGTACCTAAAACTCCTGCCGTGCTCTGAGCACTAAAGAGCCCGGTTAGAGCTCCCCAAGCTCCCCCCAAGTGCTCCCGAACCTTTCACGTTCCGTCCTGAGCACCTCAAGTCTCGGCTCGGACACAAAAGTGTCCCCCAGGTGCCTTCCCGGACCCCCAAACAGCCCGGCCGAGCCACTTCCGGGACTACAGCTCCCATCATGCTCCGTGGTTCCCATAGAGTGCTATTGCAGCCTTGACTTCATCTCCCATCATGCACCACGCCCCACCGAGAGACATTGTAGCTGCTCCTACAACTCCCATGATGCTCTGCGGCCCTATTGAACCGTATTATACCTCTGCCTACAACTCCCATCATCCCCCGCGCCCCGGAGAGCCCAGTTAGGGCCCCCCAGGTGTCCTCTTGGACCCCCAATGGCCCCAAATTCCCCTCCCTGACCCCCAAGTGCCCACCCTGGACCCCCTCCTCGGACCCTGAAGTTTCTGTCAGAATCTTTAAGTGACCACCCGGCTACCTGAAGTGTCCTCCAGACCTTCAAGTTCTCTCTAAATTCCCTCCCCAGAGCCAAATCTTCCTAAAATGTACTCCAGAAATGTCTTCATGGACCCTAAAGTGGCCCAGTTTTATCCTGTCTTTGCAAAATGATTAAAAAGAAGAGAAAGGGATTAACATAGGACTAATTATCATAAAGAGGGAAAAATTAATGGCCAGTAGTGATCAATTAATTAATGAAGTGAATTGTGTTTCTTAGAACTAATGACCATTAATTTTTCTGATTGCTAAAAATTCATAGATTTTTTTCATATAAATATAAAAATTTGGTATAAAAAAGAATAATAGTGTTATAAAAATAAAAGCATAATTTTATATTCGTTATTTAATTAAATTAAAATATTAATAATAAATTGATAGGGTTTTTTTATGTTTTAGGATGTCAGTGCCAGCTAGGCAATGTCAGACATGGTGAGGCTGGGGGTGAGGAGCAGGTTGTCCAAACAGAGTCGGCCTGCAAGGGGCTCATTGTTCTGCATGCCCAGACCTCCTAAGGAGACATTCAGCATCAAGATCACTTAAGGAATGCTTCAGTGAGCCCTTCTCTGAACTGAAAAATAAGAATAATATGCCCTTGATTAAAACCAAAATTCCTTCTCTTCTCACTCCCAAGGAAAGCTCTGTGTCCTGCTGTTCACAAACAGAGAAGGGCTGGTGGGAGATGTGGTGCTCAGAGGCTGTTTGGGGTACAGTGACCATGAAATAATGCAGTTTTTTAATATTCTGTGAAAGAAGGTGGGGCATCAACAAAACTTCTACATTGGACTTAGAGAGAGCAGACTTTGGCCTATTCAAGATGTGGCTTTGTGGAGCACCAAATCAGGTACTGATTTTCTTAAGGGAAACAGCTTTTTAAAACAAAGGATTCCAGAAAGGATGGACACACGTCAAGAATGAAATCTTGAAGGCGCAGGAGCAGCCTGTCCCTCTGTGCCAAAAAGTGAACAGTGACCTAGCAAGGAAAATGACAGGCCTGGCTGGGCATGGAGGTTTTTCCAGGAACTCAGGGAAAAAAGAGGGTGCATCACCTGTGGACAGAGGGGCAGAAAACTCAGGAAGTGTTTAAGGATGTTGTTAGGTCATGCAGAAAGAAAATGAGAGAAGTGAAAGCTCAATTAGGATGTAACCTGGCCACTTTTGTGAAGAATAACAAAAATGATTTTAAAAATATATTTATGGGAAAAGGAGGGACAAGGAGAACCTCCATTCCTTATTGGATATAGGGGGAATATAATAAATAGGATGAGGAAATGGCTTCTATACTTAACTCATGCTTTGCCTCAGTTTTCAACAATAAGACAAGTCATCCTCAGGACAAGTGTTCTCCTGAGCTGGTAGATGGGGACAGGGAGCAGAACAGACCCCCTGTAATCCAGGAGGAAGCAGCTGGGGACCTGCTGAGCCACTCAGATGCTCACAGGTGTCTCTGGGAACAGATGGGATCCATCCTAGAGGGATGAGGGAGCTGCTGGATGAGCTCCCCAAGCTGCTCTCCATCATTTCTCATCAGTGCTGGCTCAGCAGGGAGGTGCCAGAGGACTGGAGGTGCCAATGTGAGCCCATCCCCAAGAAGGGCTGGAAGGAGGATGTGGGGAACTGCAGGCCTGTCAGCCTGACCTGGGTGCCTGGTGAGGTGATGGAACAGATCACCTTGAGTGCCATCCCAGGGCACCTACAGGATGGCTGAGGGATCAGAGGCAGCCAGCGTGGATTTCAATATCTGCATTGATGATCTGGATGAGGGCATTGAGTGCACCATCAGCAAATGTGCAGATGGCACCAAGCTGGGTGTGAGTGAGGATGTGCTGGAGGGTAGGAGAGCTCTGCAGAGGGACCTGGACAGGCTGGATCTAGGGCCCAAATCCAACAAGGTGAGGTTTAACAAGACCAAGTGCTATGTCCTGCACTTTGGCCACAACAACCCCTGCAGTGCTCCAGGCTGGGGACAGAGTGGCTGGACAGTGGCCAGGCAGAAAGGGACCTGGGGGCACTGATGGACAGCAGGCTGGACATGAGCCAGCAGTGTGCCCAGGTGGCCAAGAAGGCCAATGGCTCCTGGCCTGGATCAGGAATGGTGTGGCCAGCAGGAGCAGGGCAGTGATTCTTCCCCTGTGCTCAGCACTGGTTGGGCAGCACCTCGAGTGCTGTGTCCAGTTCTGGGCCCCCCAATTAGGAAGGACATGGAGAGGCTGGAATGTGTCCAGAGAAGGGCAACAAGGCTGGTGAGGGGTCTGGAACACAAGTGCTGTGAGGAGGGGCTGAGTGAGCTGGGGATGTTTCTCCTGGAGAAGAGGAGGACTCGGGGTGACCTTATGACTACAACGCCCTGAAAAGTGGTTGTAGTCAGGTGGGAGTTGGTCTCCTTCTTCAGGTAACAATGACAGAATGAGAGGACACAGTCTTAAGCTGCTCCAAGGGAAATATAGGTTGGATATTAGGAAAGCATTTTTTACAGAAAGGATGATAAAGTACTAGAATGATCTGGCAGTGGTTGGTGGAGACACCATCCCTGGATGTGTTTAAAAACAGACTGGATATGGCACTCAGTGCCATGGTCTAGTTGAGGTGTTAAGGCAGGGGTTGGACTTGATGATCTTGAAGGACTCTTCCAACCCAGTGATTTTGTGATTCTGTGATTCTGTGAATTCTCTGAGTCTTTCAGCTGAATCCTCTGTCCCTGTCCCTTCCCTGTGTCTCTGTTGCAGATGGAAGCTGCTGGTGCCTTTCTCACTTTTTTCCCATTTCCTGAATACAGACAGATGTTCCTAGGAGTGTTCAGCAGGTGTTGCTCAATGTTTATGCAAAGCTTTTGTATCCTCATGGAACCAAGGAGACCCTTGTGACACAGTGAAACCCCATGGAACCAAAAATCCATTGTGACATTGGGGCTGGATGGTACCAAGGAGACCATTGGGATACTGTGGATCCAAGGACACCATGGTGACACTGGAAACTGATGGAACCATGGGCATTGTGACACAGGAGGGCCTCATGGAACCAAGGAGTGAATTGTGACTCTATCAAACCTCATGGAACCAAGGGGCCTTTGTGACTCTGAGGAACTTCACAGAACCAAGAGTCTATTGTGACACAGGGTACTCATGAAACCATGGAGAGCATTTTGAAACCAAGGCCTGCTGGAATCAAAGGTCCATTGTGGCTCTTCAAGGCCCTGTGGACCAAGGGGAGCACAGTGACACTGTGGGGTCCATGGAACCAAGGGGCCATGGTGACACTGTGGAGCTTTATTGAACCAACAGTCCATGGTGACACTGCAGGGCAGTATGGAATCATGGAGAACATTGTGACACTACACGATGTCATGGAATCAAGGGGCCATTGTGACACTGTGGGGACTTGTGGGACCAAGGGGCAGTTGTGGTACCATGGAAATTGTGGCAACTGTGTCACCATGGAACCAAGGAGTCCATTGTGACACTACAGGATGCCATGGAACTAAGGATTCATGTCACAGTGTGGGACACATGGAACCGAGGGGCCATTGTGACACTGTGGGGCCTCATAGAATTACAGAGACCTTTGTGACCCTGCAGGGCTTCATGGAATGAAGGGGCTGTTGTGACACTGTGTGCCCTCATGGAACCAAGGAGAGAATTGGGACACTAAGGAACATAATGGAGTTGCTGCAAATGATACAACTTGAAATTTTTTAATGTAACTTCAGTCAGGATTTATGTTCACCTTTGCCCAGGGGGAGGGGAATTGAAGTTTCTATTTGAAAGACTTGGTTCACCAAGGTTGGGTGAGGCCTGATGAGTTTAACATCTACAGATTGGGAGTAGCCAGAAGATACAGAGGAGGTAAAGGAACATTAATGAACATCACCCCCAGTGTGCTTGGAGACACCCAGTGTGGAAAAAGATTGGTGAGAGAATCAAAGAATGAGGACATAATTCACATCAAAGACAAAGGGATCAACAGCCAACAGCCAATCAAATACTAAGAATTGTGTAATTTAAGATCAATGAACGTGAATTTCTTTGGGCTTTGTCTGTATAAATATGTGAAAAGCCTAGTAAAGAACCATGTGTGATGGAATGATTTTCACTGCACAAGGCAGGCATTTGTGGGTGGAATGATTTCTATTGCACGTGCTGGCTACAATATTATCCTGGCCAGAAGAAAGTAATGCCTAAATTCTCTACAAATGAGAAGATGTTGTTGGGGAGTTTCTGTTTTTCATGCAGTTTCAGTGTCAGTCCTAGTGAGGTCCATCACCAACACAGGCTCCTCCTGGACTCCTTGGAGGAGAGAGTTGGAGGCCATGATTGCACAAAGCTCTCAAGACTCCAAGGCAAAAGCAAAACCCAAAGTCATCTGAAAAACCTGCAGTCCCTGGGAGCATGAAGGAGCACACCAGGGCCATTCCTGACCAAGGCTCCCCAGGGACTCATCCCAGCAGATCCCTGAGGCCACTGGGATGTGGGGGGATGCTGAGGGCAGGACAAGGGGTGACAGTGGCCAGCCTTGCTGGGGCTGTGCCAGGAGGCCCCAGTGGCTCAGGACAAGGTGTCTCCTCCCAGCCCTTGGTGGCACACACCCTGCTGTGACCCAGGACACCAAGACTTGGCTTCTCCTGGGCACTGCCAGCCCTGCCAGGGCCCTTGGCCATGTCCAGCACAGCTTGTCCTGCACTGTCCCACAGCTGCTGCTGTGTCCCTGCAGGCTGCACACTCCCATCTCGCTGCCCCTGCCTCTGCCCTGCCATTGCCAGCCCTGCCCTGACCTCTGCCCACCCTCACCCTCTGTGCCTTGGGACACACACACATGCACTGAGCTCATCCTCCTCCTCCTGGCTGCTTCTCCTGCCACAGCACTGCCCTGGGAGGGTTCATTCCTCACTGGAGCTGCTGTGTTTGTACTGGTGCATTTTATAGCTCTGCTTCTGCTTCTCTGTCAATTCTGCCTTCAAAGAGCTCTCCAAGGAAAAGATTCATTGAATGGTGGAATAACAGAGGTGGGAAGAGCCCCCTGAGCCCCCCTGGCCTGGGTGTGGCTGGGATGGAGTTCCCTTTGCCCAGAGCAGCCCCTGTTCTGCTGTGCTTGGCTCTCGTGGCTGGAGTGGGTTTGGTCCCAGCCCGAGGCTTTGGCTGCTCCTGGGCAGGGCTGGCCCCACATGAGGCATCTCTGCAAGTCCCCAACCAATGTCCTGGGGATGGGCAAGTGTTCCTGGGGACACAGGGATGGGACAGCTGGGCTGGACTGACCCAAGGGATCTTCCAATGCATGGGATGTCCTGATCAACAGGGAAATGAGGGGGACAAGAGAGTCTCTGGATTTTCTGTATTAATACATTCGTCTTCCAAAATAACCACTACATATGCTGAAATCTGGTGCGGAATTCTTGTCTCCCCATGATTTTTCTTGCTTCTGCATTTGGCCTTTGATTTTTACTTCCCCACCCCAAACATTAATCCCTTTTTGTGCTGAATCACAATTTTTTCACCTTATTTTCTCCTGTTTTCTGAGTAAGGAGGGACAGTGACAGAGACACTTGGCTGTCACTTGATGCCCAGAGGGGTTTAACCACAGTCACCTTGCCCAACTCTGCTCTTATGGGCACGCCCAGCAATGTCAGGGCTCTGTCAGGTGCCCAGCCCTGAGCTGGGCTCATGCCCTGCTCACAGCCCCAGGGGTGTCCAGGGACACGAGTCCTTCCCTGGCACACACACACAGAGTTCATTGTAGCACGGGCAGGGGCTCCCTGGGCTCTGCTGCCACTGCCAGAGCCTGGCAGGGACCTCAGCCCTGCGGGTGTCACCCTGCCCTGCCCTGCCCCTGCCCGAGGTGCCCCACGGCCAGAGGGATGGACATGGGGAGCTCTGGGCACAGGAGCTCATCCCAGCCCTGCATCCAGGGGTTCCCAGGGGATGTTACTCTCTGGAAACTCCAGGAACAGCTGAAGGTGTTTGTGTCACTGGGTTTATGTCCCCTCACACACACACAGGATGTTCAGGGCTGTGCAATGTCCCTGCACTGCAAACACAGACTCCTGACCCGGTCACTTGATGTCCCTCCAGGGAGGGAAGAACAACCTCTGTGCCCTGGGGTGAGAGGCCACTCCTGGGGGCAGTGCTGGCTTTGCCAGGGCACTGCTGGGACAGCCCCACCTGAACACTGCCACAATTCTGCTGGTCACTGCAGTTCTCCTCTCCAGGGCGCTGTGTTGGGAACATCCTTGAAAGAAAACTGGGAAGGAGATTGAAGCTTTCAGGCCCTGCACTGGGGAGATGCCCCTGCATGATGCAAATGCTGTTGCATAGCCCAGCTCTGTCCCAGCTGTGCCCATGGCCTGTCCCTGCCTGCAGTCCCTGGACAGTCACACAGCAGGACTGGGACTGAGCTGAGAGAGCCCTGAGGCCTTAAACCAACACAGGGCTCTGAAGGGCAGTGTGGAAATGAAGGAAGGGGAGGTTATGGAGCAGAGGCCCTGGGGCTGCCTGGCAGTGAGGAGCACTCGGGTTCCCTTTTCACCTCAGCTCTGCCCAGAGGCACCGACCCTGCAGCTCCAGAGAAGCCAGGGAGCAATAATGTCAGGGCAGCACGGTAATACAGAGTTCTTTATTTTGTGTAAGCACATAAGTAGAATAGCTCCCAGGTTATAGAGTCTCTGGGTTTGCTAGAAGGGCAAACACTGAATTTAAAATCCTATAGTCAAAGACTTCTGTGCAAACAAACTGTCAATACTGTAACAGCTGTGTGAGTAGCAAGAAATACAGGACACAAAGTGAGCGTAAATGTAACACAACAACACCTATGCAGAAAAAGAACAGTTTATTGCTTCTGAACAGCATTCATGGTAATTTTCCTCAGGCCATCCTTGAGCTCCTGGTTCTTCAGGCTATAGATGAGGGGGTTCAGGGCTGGAGGCACCACTGAGTATAGAAATGACACTGCCAGATCCAGGGATGGGGAGGAGATGGAGGAGGGCTTGAGGTGAGCAAACATGCCAGTGCTGAGGAACAGAGAGACCACAGCCAGGTGAGGGAGGCAGGTGGAAAAGGCTTTGTGCCGTCCTTGCTCTGAGGGGATCCTCAGCACAGCCCTGAAGATCTGCACATAGGAGAAAACAATGAACACAAAACAGCCCAAATAAAGAAAAGTACTTAGCACAATGAGCCCAAGTTCTCTGAGGTTGGAGTGTGAGCAGGAGAGTTTGAGGATCTGGGGAACTTCACAGAAGAACTGGCCCAGGGCATTGCCATTGCACAGGGGCAGGGAAAATGTATTGGCTGTGTGCAGCAGAGCATTGAGAAAGCCACTGGCCCAGGCAGCTGCTGCCATGTGGGCACAAGCTCTGCTGCCCAGGAGGGTCCCGTAGTGCAGGGGTTTGCAGATGGACACGTAGCGGTCGTAGCACATGATGGTCAGCAGGGAAAACTCTGTTGAAATGAAGAACACAAAGAAAAAGAGCTGAGCAGCACATCCTTCATAGGAGATGTGTCTGGTGTCCCAGAGGGAATTGTGCATGGCTTTGGGGACAGTGGTGCAGATGGAGCCCAGGTCAGTGAGGGCCAGGTTGAGCAGGAAGAAGAACATGGGGGTGTGCAGGTGGTGGCCGCAGGCTACGGCGCTGATGATGAGGCCGTTGGCCAGGAGGGCAGCCAGGGAGATGGCCAGGAAGAGGCAGAAGTGCAGGAGCTGCAGCTGCCGCGTGTCTGCCAATGGCAGCAGGAGGAAGTGGCTGATGGAGCTGCTGTTGGACATTTGCTGTGTCTTGGCATGAGGATCTGTAAAATAAATAATGATGGAATAGTTCAGTTTGGAGAGGACTTGAAATATCCCAGCCCAGTTTGGTGGCTCTTTCCTCCCACTGCCTCCCCAGGGCTCTGCTGCCTGGAGCTGTCCCTGCCAACAGCTGCTTCCCTGTGCCCAGGGCTGGGCCCTGTCAGTGCTGCCAGAGCACAGCCCAGCCCTGGTGGCTCAGCTCTGCCCTGCAGACCCCTCCCAGCACAGGGCACTGCCCAGGGGCAACTCTGCTTCTGCAGGCTCTGATGGCAATGTCATAGCTATCCTGAGGAGGCTGGAAAAGTGACACTGATGTTGCATGCAAGTGCTGATTTCTGTTACTGCCTGCTTTATCAAGATCCAAGAAAAAAAAAATTATATTTTTCCCAATCTGAACTGAGAGATGATGCAATTTGCCATCTAAGCAACCCAGAGCTGTAGGCTATAAAATCAGGATTTTCATTTTTATGCAGCCCCTGCCTCACGTGCTCCCAGTATAGTCTACCTAGAAATATTCTGGAGTTACATGTTCTGCTGGGAGCAGTGCTGAACAATGCAGCATCCTCACCACACTAGGAGAACACTTCCAAACCTTACCAGCTGTTTCCTTCCACCCAGACCTTGTCCCCCAGTGCTGGGAGCAGCTCCCAGGGCTGGCTGAGAGCTGTCCCTGGCAGGCAGCAGAGTCCCTGCCCCAGCACAGCGCCCTGGGCTGCAGGACCCTGCTCTGCACGACAGCCCTGGGCACCCCTGGCTGCTCTACACAAGAGATCATCAGAGAATGTACTCACACAGTCTGCAGGCATTGGGATGTTCCAGCTTTAGGAGATCACTCCAGGAGCTGCAGCTGCATTGTCCTGCAGCCAGAGGCTTCCTGTGTCAGGGCTGGGAGTGATTCTGCCCCAGTCACTTCTGAGCATCTTCCCAGCCCTGACTGATTGAAGCTCTCTGTGCCTCTGTGCTGTGCCCAGGGTGGCTGCAAGCAGTGCTTGAGCCCTGATGGGCTGGGAGAAGAGCTGCTCATGAAGAGAAATGTGATTTTGAAGCTCTTCTTGGTTGCCAGGATCGCCGACCAGCTCATCAGCACAGACACAGCACAAGGACTTTAATCACCCTCTTGGGGTTTGTGCTGAGGCCCTGAACATCAGTCCCTGAGAGGGAGATGAAGAAACTTCTCAAGAACTCCAAGTCAGAATCAAACTCCAAAATTTCCTGAAGTTTTAATGGGTCCCACTGATGGAAACAACTGAGAAAGTGTCCCCAGGTTCCAGTTAGAGCAGGAAATTGGAGGCAGTGTTGACAGGTGGGGACAAAAAGAAGCCAAGTCTTGGTGCCCTGGGGCACAGCAAGGTCTGAGCTGTGCTGAGCCACTGGGGCCTCCTGGCACAGCCCCAGCAAGGCTGGGCACTGTCACCCCTTGTCCTGCCCTCAGCATCCCCCCACATCCCAGTGGCCTCAGGGATCTGCTGGGACGAGTCCCTGGGGAGCCTTGGTCAGGAATGGCCCTGGGGGCTCCTTCATGCTCCCAGGGACTGCAGGTTTTTCAGAGGACTTTGGGTTTTGCTTTTGCTTTGGAGTCTCTGAGAACTTTGTGCAATCATGGCCTCCAATTATCTGCTTTATCTGATAACCTTTGTCAGTAATGGTACTCATTGGGGCTCATTAATGGTTCAAGGTACGTCAGTTTTTTAAGGTACTTGGAGGTTCCCTTTTGACACCAAGTCTTTTAGTAGTTTATGTAATCATGGCCCCAATTATCTACTTTAATTAGTCCCTTGAGAGCTTTGTATTGACACTCAGTGGGGCTCATTAATACTATTAGATAGTCAGGGTTTAAAAGGTACTTTGGATTTTCCTTTCTCTCTGAGTCTCTGAGAGGTTTTTGGGCATTCCTGGTGTCCAGTTCTCTCCTCCAAGGAGTCCAGGAGGAGCTTGTGTTGAGGATGGACCTCAGTGGGACCCATTAATGCTTTGAGACACTTCGGGTTTTTTCTTCTGCCTTTGACTCCTGGAAAGGTTTATGCAATCTCCTCTCAGGCCCTGAGGTTCAAGAGCTCAGCACCAAATGCACCAGGGGGCTCACTGGGATCAATCAAGTCCTGACAAACCATGGCTCTGCCTTGATTTCCCTCTGATCTGGTTCCACTCATTAGGAAGATTTTCAAATCCAGTTATGGAGAAATATTTCCAAGAGCTTCTAAGAAATACCCATTCCTATTTTGAAGGGTGTATTTCATTGCTATTCTCTTTAGAACAGAGGTGATTGCAGCATTCTGTGGTTGATATTGATCCAGAGTCTCTCCTCAGGAGGTCTGGCCTGCTCACAGAAGCTGTGCCTTGAGGTCTGATCCAGTGTGGACAACCTTGCTCCACATTCCCCAGCCCCATGCTGTCTAGCCTCACTTTTTTATTCCGTCTAAAAGTCCTGAATTTCTTCATTGAAAACAGACATGTTTGATTAGTGTGTGCCACCATGCAGTCTTGGCTCTGTGAGGTTCCATATAGTCACATGGACTTTTGGTTGCTGGAGGTTCCATACTCTCAACAATGCTCTCTGTAGTTCCAAAATGTCACAACGGACCCTTGGTTTCATGAGGCCCCTCAGTGTCACTGTGGTCTCCTTGGTTCCACAAGGTCATGCAGTGTCACAATGGCTCACAGGTTCCATGGGGCCCCGCAGTGTCACCGGGGTTTCCTTGGTTCTTTGAGGTTCTGTAGTGTCACAATGGATGTTTGGTTTCATGGGGCCCACAGTGTCACAGGAGTCTCCTATTTCCTGTGGCACCCAGCAGATGTGCAATGCCAAGGGCAGCACCATGGGGCGGCCCCTGCCAGGCTGCTGAGCAGGGACAAGGAGGCAATGAGGCCCCAGCACAGCAAGGCTCACTTGTCCCCTGCTGGCCTCAGGCCCAGGGCCAGCCTGCATGGCCCAAGTGCTGCAGGAGTTGGCTGTGTCAGGGCCTTTCAGCTGCTGCCCATCCCTGTGCCCTCTGCAGCCCAGGCTGTCCTACGGTGTCCATGCCCTGCGCCTCTGTCCCTGCAGGCTGTCGTCATCCCCCGGCTGCCCCACCTCGCTGGCCCCTTCCTTTGCTGACAGCTCTGCCTCCTGCCTGCCTCTGCCTGCACACACAGAGCCTTGGCCTTGATGTTAAAACGTTTCAATCAATTTTTACTGTGTCTTTGAACTTTCAGCAGAGAAACGAGGCATTGAGGGACTGTTTTCCTGGCAGGGATGGTTGCAAAAGAAGAAGACATCTGTCTCAAGGGTGCAGTGATAGAAAAAGCAAGGACTGAACCTGGGAACTTGGGGTGGGTTTTATGGTAATGAGTAAATTGTAATAGCATGTAGCAATTGCATATGAGCAACATACTTTTGGCATCACATGTCTATGTAAGGTTTGGTGTTTTCCCCTGCTGGACCTCAGGCCTGAATAAATGATGACCTCTTTAAGACCAGATTAGTGTTCAGGAGTCTTATTGCTATATTTTGGAGATTTGTTGGCTGTGTGGCCTCACAGACCCAAGGAGTCAATTGTGACACCTCATCCCAATCTTAGACATGGACACTCGGAGGAGAAGGACAGTTCTTTTCCATAGGAAGGAAAGCACAGAGCCTGCATGTTTGGAAAGCGGGTGCGAGGCAGCCCCCAAAAGGCCTGGGGCAGCCAGACCTGTCTGTCCTGGCAGCTTTCACTTGGGAGCAATCCTTGGATGTAAAGTGTTTTGGAGATGGAATCCAAATTTTGGCCGTGGGTGCCTGGTCAGATGGATGCTTTTATCCATAGGAAAGAAAAGCTCGAAGCCCAAGTGTTTTGGAAGAAGATGAGAGATGACCTCCCATGGGCCAAGCCAGCCAGACCTGTATCTCCTGACACCTTTCTTCTGGTGACTATCCTTGGACACAGGGATTATTGGAGGTGAAATCTCAACTTTGGTTGTGGGTGCCTGGAATGGAAGAAGATTTCTTTTCATTAGGAAAGCAAAGAGCCTCAGTGTTTCAAAAGGCAGATGAGTGCTGGCTCTCAGGAAGCCAAGGCCAGCCAGTCATGACAGCTTTTTGTCTGCGAGCTCTCCTTGGGTAAAGGGAATTCTGGAAGCAGATTCCCAACTTTGTTCATGTATGCCTGGATGTGAAAGGTGCTTTTTTCCCATAGGAAATGAATCACATGTCCATGTAAGGTTGGGAGTTATCCCATGTTGGACTTCAAGCCTGAATAAATGATGTCCTCTTTAATACCTAATTAGTGTTAAGGAGTCCTATTCTGATATTTTGCAGATTTGGCAACAGCGGGGCCTCAGAACCAAGGAGTCAACTGTGACAGCTTGGAACCTCATGGAACCAAGGGGCCATTGTGATGCAGGAGAATCTCATGGAAGCAGAGACACCTTTGTGAGACTGTGGAACTTCATAGAAACAAAGGAGCCATTCTGATACTGCCACCCCCCATGGAACCAAGAGTCCATTGTGACATCACAGGGCTTCATGAAGCAGAATCACAGAATAAACAAGGTTGGAAAAGATCTTTGAAATCATCAAGTCCAACCTATGACCTAACATCACCTCATCAACTAAACCATGGCTCTGTGTGCCATGTCCAGACTTTTTTTTAATGCTACCAGGGATGGTGACTCCATCACCCCCCTGGGCAGAAGATGCCACTGCCCAATCACTCTTGCAGTGAAGAATTTTTTCCTGATGTCAAACCTATACACCCCTGGCTCATCTTCAGACTGTGTCCTCTCATTCTGTCAGGTGTTGCCTGGGAGAAGAGACTGACCCCCACCTGACTGCAACCTCTGCTCAGGTGGTTGTAGAGAGTCTCCCTGTAGACCATTGTAGCCATTGGGGCCATTGTAGCACAGCAGGGCCTCATGGAATCAAGGGGAGCACAGTGACAGTGTGGGGCTCCATGGGACAAAGGGGCCATTCTGACACTGTGGAACTAAGGAGATCATTGTTACACTACAGGGCGTCATGGAACCAAGGAGGCCATGATGACACTTTGAGGCCACGTGGAACCAAAGGACCATTGTGGCACTGCAGGGCCTCATGGAAACAAGGGCACAAGAGTGACACTGTGAGCTCCAAGGGACCGAGGGGCCATTCTGACACTGCAGAAACAAGGAGACCATTGTGATACTATGAGGCATCATAGAGCCAAGAGTCCTTTGTGACAGAGCAGGGCCTCATGAGACCATGGAGGCCATTTTTACAATTTGAAGCTTTGTGAAACAAAAGGGCCATTGTGGCATTTCAGGGCCTTATGAAATCAAGGGGCCATTGTGACACTGCAGGGCCTCATGGAATCATGGAGTCCATTGTGACACTACAAGACCTCACTGAAGCAAGGAATCGTTGTGACACTATGGAGTCCTGGCAGGCCAAGGGGCAATTGTCACAATGTGTGGCATCATTGAACCAAGGAGTCCATTGTGACATTACAGGGCCCCATGGAACTAAGGATTCATGGAACAGTGCTGGACCCCATGGAAACAAAGGTCCATTGTGACACTGTGGGGCCTCATGGAATCCTGGAGGCCATGATGACACTTTGAGGCCTCATTGAATCAAGGGGCTCTGCAGGACCTTGTGGAACCAAGGAGACCCTTCTGCCATTTTGAGTCCCCATGGAACCAAGGGTCCACTGGGATACTGCAGTGTGGGAAATGCAGGCACAGAGAGCTCTCAGGGACTTGGGCATACAGGCCCAGAGACAGAGATGGATCCAAGGTTTGAGCTAAGACCTTGGAGAAGGCTTAGAGAATTAGAGCATTAAAGTGAAACAGACATGAAACAAGAATATAAGTTTGTAGTTTAAGTAAAAATATGTTTCAAGAAAACAAATATGGATTATGTAAGCAAAGCAGTATGATAAGTAAGAAACTAAAAGATTTTAAAGTTTGGCAAAACTAACTTGTTATAAAGTTAATTAGATATTAAGATGTATCAATGTAGGTTTCTGCAGTGTTATGATATACTGAAAAATGATGCATTGCACCAAAACCATGGGAAGCAAAGCAATTAATGATTGGTGTAAAAAGACACAGCAAAGTTCATAGAAGTTTTTGATTGGCTAAAAATCTAATATAAGGCATTTGTAACTAAGAATGAGGAAGCTTCTCATATTATGGCACTGGATGTAACATTTTTAATGTCTCACCCTTCTATGAGACTGATGAAATAAAGCAATAAACCATCTTTGACAATGTCTCTCAGTTGTTCCATCTCTTGTAATATTAATCTCTCAGTAGAGACCTTTTGGACATCAGGTCTACCCTTTGAAATCAATGGCAACGTAGGAATAGCAAGTCTACCTATTTTAAAAAAATCAAAGGGGATTTAGGAACATCAGGTCTACCTTTTGAAGTCAATAGGAATTTAGGGAAACCAGGTTTACCAATTAGTCAATGGGGATTTTACAGAAATTTGGTGCTTAAATGGGGAAATTTGGGGTAAATACTGGGTTGAATTCCAGGAATTTCCATTTCAGGAGCATGGTGCTGACACTCTGGAAGTCCTGCCATAATTCCTGGGAGCTAATCACAAATTCTTGATCCCACACCTTCAGCCTCTGCTGGAGCTGTGTCTCCACTTAAGTCCCAAATCTTTGTTTTCAGCCCCAAATCCGGGAATTCTGAGCCCAAAGTTGGGATTTTTGGCACCAAACATTTTCAGACATTGGGTGTACCCATGAGGTCAAAGGGGATTGAGGGATACCAGGTCTACCCATTATTAGGGCTTGATTGGGAAGGGTTAGTGGTTCAACTGGGAGCGCTGGGAAGGGCCAAGGGGGGACACTGGGGCATAAGTGGGACCACTGGGAGGGATTTATAGAGATAAATGGGTATAAACAGGACTCAACATGTACCCTTTAAAATTAATGGGGATTCAGGGTCACCAGGTCCACCCAGTCAAAGTAATGAAGATTTTTGGTACACCAATTTTGGGGACCCTCATGTCATTTAGGTGTTCAAGGGGTACTCAGGTGTACCCAGGTGATTTTTGAGGAGATACAGGTGATTTGGGGGAGTACACAGGTGTACCCAGATAATTTTGGGGGATCTCCAGGTTATTTTGGGGCACCCAAGTGTCCTGACTCACCTTGATGGGCCAGGAGAAGATGATGGCCACTGTCCTCCCATTCGATGTGGACACAGATGACCCTTGGCAGCCAAGGGGCTATTGGGGGGCACCCCAACATTCAACAAAAAGGCCCCAGCAAAAAGCCCCAACAAAAGCCCAGGTGAGGGCCCCAAGGCTGGGAGGGAGCCCTGAGTTACCTCAGGAGAGGATGCAGTGCAGGTACACCCAGGTGCTTTGGTCTGTGGGGTTGCTGAAGACAGTGTTCTGCACCAGCTCTTGCTCTGGTGGGGCAAAGGGGGCATCCCAAAATCTCTAGGGGGCAGTGGGGGACACCCCAATATCTGAATACTCAAGTGTACTAGAGTTCAGGTGTACCCATTAAAGTCAAAGGGGATTTAGAGACACCAGTTCTACTCATTCAACCCAACAGAACACATCACCTCCCACTTTAGGTGAGGGAGGGCCTGGAAAAATTTGGGGATCCTGTGAAATTGTGGGAATTTTACTGGGGAATTGCTCACATTTCTTCAGCCTTTCATGGGGCAGTGCCTCAGCCTTACCCTTTCTGGAGTCCCTGGCAGCTGCAGGCAGTGGTGCCAGGCCGAGAAGTTGGAGAAGTCACGGCTCAGCAGTGCCCCAGCAAAGGATAGCTTGGCCTCAAGGTCCTGCCTGCCTGCCAGCACCCACTGGTGTTCCTAGGCACAGACTGAGAGGGCACCAGTATAAACCAGTAAGCACTGGGAGCCACCCCCCAGCTTCTGAGGCCCAGGATGGCAGCTCCCAGCAGAAAACAGTAAGGCCTCATGCACCCAAACCCATCCCCAGTGTAGTCTAAGGGCTCCCAGGTTTATAGAGGGAGGGCACCAGTATAAACCAGTAAGCACTGGGAGCCACTCCTGAGCCCCTGAGACTTGTGGCAGCAGCACCCAATATAAACCAGTAAGGGCTGATGCACCCAAACCTGCTCCCAGTGTGATCTAGTGAGATGGGGAACATACACGGTTTTGAAAATTCAGAACTTTAGAAGTCTAGGATATGCTTAAGCAGGTAGAGGGGAAATAGATCACATAGCAGAAATGGTATGTAACAAACCATAGAGAAACTTATTTGCCAGGAAAAAACTTTAAGATAACATATATTGCAAAAACTCAGCAAAGCAAGACCAAGCTATTGCACAAACCCAACAAAACAGAAACCTGTGGCTCCAGAAACCAGCCAGGACCAGCCAGGTGGTTTTGAGTGGGACAAGCTGGCCTGAGGGAGAGCCAAATCTCCACTGTGCCCGCCCAAAAGCAGAGCTCAAACAGTGATTACTGAGGAAGACATGCAGCCTTCATCCCAAAAACCACCAAACACAACCACCAGGAGGGGTGGCAGCTAATAATAATACAAAGGGAGAGAAGGTGGAGATGGGCGGGCAGGGAGGTGTGGGCTTGTGGGATCAATGTGTATTTATACCTGGAACCTGTCTGGACCAGGTACACGTGGTTTGGAGGAAATATCCCCCCATATATCCCCCATGTGCTGCCAATGAAACACTCTCTACAATTTCAGTGTCAAGTCCTGATTCTCGAAATCAGTTGTTGAGCCAGCCAGAAGGTCTTCGTCTGTCTGCTGGAGCACAGGGGACGCCGACATCCCAATGCACCCTGGACTTTTTCTGGAGCTGACCTCTGCTCCCCGGTCACTCTCTGCAGGGATGAGCAACCAACCTCCTATATGGCCTAGAGGAACGTTTGACCAAAATTTTTGGGGGTGGCCCAAGATAAGGTGAGCCTGTAAGACACTAGGGATGCCTGCACATGGCTAACAGTGTGTCGGAGACATCCAACACATAGAGCTGACAGGTTTGGGGAAGGGATTTGGAAGCTGGCAAAGGGGTTTCTGTTGACCACATAGGGTGGCCACTAGCAAGTTTGGGGGTAACTTGAACAGGAACCAAGGTGTTCTCAGTATTATTAACAGCATAACTCACTGCTATAACCCTAACCACCATAAATATTCTGTGTAAATTGTGCTTGTTGTTGGGTGGTTGAAGGAAGTATTTTATATGGTGGTTGGTGTTTTGTGTTTGCATCATTCTAATGTTGGTGCTGGAGATTTTGGATTTTGAGTAATGTCTGCTTTGTTTTCTGTAGTGGACCTCTGCAATATCTGATGTAGCACTGCCCTGTTGTGTTATTAACTGTCATTGCAACAAGTTAAGATTTCTGTTCTTTTCTGAGGCATGAGATTCTATTGTTTCTGATGTAACGCTGCCCTCCTGTGTCTGTAACTGTCAATGACAGATTAGTGATTTTTTTTGGAAACTGTCAGAATTAAAAAGGTGGTGGATGCTGGGAGTGAGTGCAGAGGGCTCGACCACGCAAGGAGGAAGCCCTTTCTAGGTGGCTTCAGATTGAGCCCCTGGATTTCTTGAGGGATCAAGGGAAACTTGTACGGTTGGTATGGGAGGACGGGGGAGTAGAGCAGGTATACTTGGGAGGAATATTCTCAGATTCCATAGATAGTTATCTGGGTTTTGATTGGGAGCAACCTCTAATCGAAAGGGAACCTAGAAGGGTTAGACCAATTCTTTGCTTTGCGTGTGGACCAGCAATTTGGACACCAAGGTGGCATCCAGCCTGGGACCTCCTACAGTGTCATTGGTGCAAAAGGAAGTGGCACTGCAGATCTAGGAGGTGGACGCCTACATGCCCCAGGTGTACCCCGGACCCATGGCATCATATTCAGGAATTAACACAGGTTGAGTGTGAGATTGTGAATTTGATCTGGGGAAAGAGTCATTCAGTTCTCAAGGATTGGCACGTTTTCAATGACCACTGGGAGGAAGTGAAAGAATATTGCCAGCAGAGGTTTGGGAGAGGAGATAAGGGAAATAAGGAGAGAAATCATGGGGACCCAGCAAAATAAAGAGGTACCTAGGAGGAGCCCTTTAGGATGTATACTAACCCACTGGAAGGAAGTTGTGGGGACAGGAGAAACGGAGAGCAAAAGGGTTTTCATCAAATACTCAAATCAATGGTGGCCTCTCTATAAATCAGAAGATGGGGCAAAGTGGCCATTAAATGGAACATGGTACTATAACACCATGTTGAAGTTAATGTTGTTTTTAAGGCAGGAAGGAAAATGGGATGAGGCACCATATGCAGATGTTTTTCACATTACAGAGCCACCCAGAATGGCAAAGGGATTGTGGTATTAACCCTCCACAAGACCCACTGATCCTAGCAATGGAAAGAGAAAACAGAAGGGTCTCACATAAATTAAAACAATGCTGCTCAGCCTGTAGTATTGGTCAGAAGTGCACTAAAAATAACAGGGTATATAAGGAAAAAGACTCTGATCTGGATGATCTCCCCTCCTCCATCACTCGAGTTGGGTGGGAGCCCAGGAAGGGCACCAGATCAAACTCCAGCACCCGTGGAAAGTCCAACATCCTCCCATACAAGGGCAAAGCCAGGGAACCACCAGTAGTTTTGCAGGCACCTCTTAGAGAAGAAGTGGGACCAGATGGAGCAATGATGCTTCTAAAGGTTCCCTTCAATACCAATGATTTGGAAATTTGGAAAAGGAATGTAAAGGGTTACAGAAAGGACCCTCTAAGTAGAGCTGAACACTTTTGGTTAATAGTGAAATCACATAACCCGGATTGGAATGCTATACAGTTACTGTTACATGCAATGACAGAAACAGAGAAAGAGCTGATCCCAAAAGTACCCTGGGATTTGGCTGAGGAGCACTGTAAGACATGGGGGAGGATGTAAAGGAATTCTTTCCTCCCCAGGATTCATAGTGGGATGTGAATAGAATGGCAGGAAGACAGAAGGTACAAGAATATCAGGAGTGGATTGCAAAGGGAATAGAGAAAGCCATCCCCAAATCTATTAACTGCTCAGCTTTATATGCTATTAAACAAGGTCCCTTTGAGTCACCACCTGAGTTCTTGGACAGGCTGAGACACAATGCATCATAGCACACCTTTGGACCCAGAATCAGATATCGGGATACAGCAGTTAGTGTCATCATTTTTAGGTCAATCCACCGGTGATAGAAGATATAAACTTCAGAAATTCAGACCCACTGAAGGAAGAAACTTAGAAATATTATTGGATGAATGCTGGAGGTTGTTTAGCAATCGAGAAGAAGGGAATAAGGGGAAACAAGGAAGGGTCATAGCAGTAGTTAAAAAGGAAGACGAAAATTTAAAAAGGGGCTTCCCCCTCCATGCCTAGGAAGAAAAGAATGTGCTCTATGTGAGTAATTAGGCCACTGAAGAAACGAATGCCCAGAACGCTGAGGAAAGGGAAACAAAGGGGCACGGGTAGTGGCAAATGTAAATGAAGACTGACAGGAACCAGGGGGATCTTCCCTGGCTGATCCCTTGGTTATAATGAAGCTAGGGGAAGGAAAAGATCAAAAGCAAATAAAATTTTTAATTGATACAGGGGCAATGTGTTCGATTTTAAACACAGCTTTAACTCAGGTGGGGGAAGATTATATTATGGTTAAGGGAGCCACTGGCCAAGCTGACAAGGTTTATTTTTGTGGACCACTAAAATATAAATTGGGAAAACCAGTAGGATTGCATAAGTTCTTATACATGCCTAATTCACCACATGCACTCCTTGGAAGACATTTGCTTGAACAATTGAGTGCAACAATCAGATTTGAAAAAGGGGATATTACTATGGAGGTGGATACTCAAGAATATATTCAAATAAGGAGGTTCCCATAGAAGGAAAAATCAGTGAAGATATCATCAACCAGATGTAACCTGGTGTGTGGGCCACTGAGAAGCCAGTAAGAGCTAAGAATGCATCACCAATAGATGCAAAGCTTAAGGAGGGACAATGACCAGTAAGGATAAAACAATATCCCTTAAAAAGAGAGGGTAGGGAAGGAATCCAGCTGGTAATAGAAAAATTCTTGCAATGGGGTCTGTTAAGGGAATGTGAATCTGATTTTAACACTCCCACATTACCAGTTCACAAACCTGATGGAACGTACAGAGTAGTCCAGGATTTAAGAGCAGTCAATAGAATAACAGAGGATTTATGTCCTGTAGTAGCAAACCCACACACTTTGTTAACAGTATTGACACCTTAACTAACCTGGTTTACTGGTTTAGATTTGAAAGATGCTTTCTTTTGCCTCCCTCTCTATGAAGCCAGCCAAAAGATATTTGCCTTTGAATGGAAAAGTGGACAAAGGACCCAGCTCACTTGGACTGTACTGCCTCAAGGATTCAAGAATTTCCCCACCATATTTGGCAACCAACTCGCCAAGGATCTCGAGTCTTGGGAAACCCCACCCGGGAAGGGGAGACTGCTACAATACAGAGATGACATCCTGATTGCCACTGAGACAGAAGATATTTGCATGCCTTGGACAGTGAGTCTCTAAAACTCTTTGGGGCTCCAAGGGCACCGAGTGTCTAAGAAGGAAGCCCAGGTAATGCAGCAGGAAGTCACTTACTTGGGGCATGAAATTAATGTGGGGCAAAGAATTGTGGGGCAAGCCTGAAAAGAGGCTCTATGCCAAATACCAAAACCACAGACTGTGAAAGAATTGAGAACTTTCCTCAGAATGACTGAGTGGTGTCACCTTTGGATCTATAATTACCAGTTGCTTGTTAAAACCCCTGTATGCACTGATCAACTCTGAACAGAAGCATCTGCAATGGGACAAACAGGCCACATGAGCCTTTGAACAATTGAAAAAAGCCCTGATGTCAGCTCCAGCTCTGGGACTCCCTGAACTGGGAAAGCCTTTCTTTTTGTTTTCTCATGAGAAACAGGGAATCGCCCTGGGAGTATTGGCACAAGATTTAGATTTAGATATCACAGAGCAGTCACCTACATCTGCAAGCAATTGGATGTGACCACAAAACGATAGCCAGGATGCCTGAATCTGGTAGCAGCAGTAGTGCTAAATATCCAGGAAGCTTAAAAATTCATTTTGGGACAAAAAAATGACTGTGTTGGTGTCCCATTCAGTGTCTGCAGTATTAGAAATGAAGGGCAGGTACTGGTTTTCTCCACAGAGCTTCCTGAAATACCAATCCATACTGGTAGAACAGGATGATGTGGAGATTGTGATCACTAACATTGTCAATCCAGCTTCTTTCCTCAGTGGAAACACAGGAGAACCAGTACACCATGACTGCTTGGAAACCATTGAAGCAACATCCTCAAGCTGCCTGGATTTGAAGGATGTTCTTGTGGAAGATGCAGAGGACTGGTTCATGGACAGAAGCAGCAATGTCCCGAATGGCAAAAGGCATGCAGGATATGGCATCTCCATCAGCCATGGGGTAATAGAATCAGAACCATTGCCTGTCAATACCTCTGCACAAAATGTGAAAAACGCCTTGACCCGAGCCTTGGAATTGACCCAATGTAAGAATGTGAACATAGACATGGATCCAAAGAACACTTTTGGGGCTGTGCATGCTTATGGAGCAATCTGAAAGGAAAGGGGGCTACTGAACTCTCAAAAGAAAAACACTGAACGTGCAGAAGAAATTCTGAAATTGCTGGAGGCAGAACAGCTCCCAAAGAAAATAGCAATTATGCACATCAGAGCACATCAAAAGCATACTTGGAATCAGAAAAAGGAAATGAGCTGGCAGACAGGGAGGCAAAAGAAGCAGCAAAAACAGAGGTAAAGTTGGAAGGAGCTCTAATCCCAGACAGGAAAATCTCCCTTGAGGGTAAACCAAATTATGACAAAGAGGATCTGAAGCTAATTACAAATTTGGATGAGACATACAGTAAAGAGGGGTGGGCCCATACCCCAGAAGGAAGGGTAATCATACCTGGCCATCTAATATGGTCTGTAATAAGGGAGGAGCATAGGAAAAGACACTGGGGACCAGAGACTGTGTATGAACACTTAAATCAGAACATCATGGCTAGAAATTGATACACTACAGTGAAGCAGGTAACTCAACAATGTGATCTCTGCCTCCAGACTAATCCTAAAAACAAAGCCAGAAATGGGTGAAATTGAGAAGGGAAATGTACCTGACCAATTATGGCAAATGGACTTCACAGAACTGCCAAGACAAGGGGGGTTTTGTTATTTACTGGTATAAACTGATACCTTTTCAGGATGGCCTAAGGCTTTCCCTGCTAGAACTGCTAAGGCCAGAAAAGTGGTCAAGGCCTTAGTAAAAGAGATAGTATCACGATTTGGGGGTCCAGCTGCCATTTCTTCAGATGGAGGGCTCCATTTTATTGCAAAGGTGGTAAATCAGGTTAGTAATATTTTAGGTATAGATTGGCAATTACATACCCCATATCATCCCCAGTCAAGTGGACAAGATGAATCATTTCATCAAACAGCAAATTGTTAAATTAGGACAGGAGGTCAATCTGCCTTGGCCTCAATCCCTTCCTTTAGCCCTTTTACACATATGAACTAAATCACGGGCAAAGGAAAGGCTGAGTCCTTTTCAGATCCCGTATGGGCGACCTTATGCAATACAGAAGGGAACATCAGCACAAATAGGGGAAGAAACTATCACAGAATACATGGTGGCCCTAGGGAAACAAGTCAGTAATATCAGGAAACATGTATAAAGAAGCTGGTGTAGGGGATTGGATGGACCAGTACATAATGTACAACCTGGAGATTGTGTGTATGTGAAGTTTCTTACAGAAAAGACTTTGGAACCACAGTAGGCAGGACCATACCAGGTGCTCCTCACCTCCTTCACTGCCATCAAGATCAGAGAACAAGCAGCACAGATACATCACACTGGAATTAAAAAGGCTTCACAGTCACCATGGAGAATCAAGCAGGTACAAGCTGGAAAGCCGTGGCTCTCATGATCATAGCCATGGCTATGGCAGACATGTGTGCAAGACCTCCTATATACAATGGGACTGGCATTTATATGTGTCAGGGGAAAGCTTCTGACTTTGACTCTCCTAAGTCTCTGTGGCAGGTGTTACAAATATCAAACACAACTGTCTGGACAGGGAAAGATGTCTGGGGATGCAAACTTGGATTTGTTCAGGACTGATTCCATCAGGGACTTATAAAACCCATTCAAATTGGTACTGAATGTTGTGACACATGCTTCACTAACTGTTCTGAATTCAGGCTTAAAATAGAGGGATGTGAAACCAAGGCTTTTAGAATTAAACCATGAGGGAACTGTGCTACATCTATCTGAACATAGAACATGGGCACAAGAGGTTAAAGGGAAGTGGCAGATTATTAACATAGAGCTATGTGCCACAAGAAAACAACTGAGGTTTGTATGTGAAGGAAATGTCAACAATGACCGAGATATCTGCCTGGATCCACAACAAAGCATCTGTCTCTTCAAAATCCATTCAGTCAACCAGACAACCTTGCTGGTATATATAGGTCAGGGTTGTGTATGCCTCAGAACAGCATGCCCCACCATAAGAGTGGACGAGCTCATTATAAAGGAAACACAATCTGATCTGTGCATTTGTAACTTGGCCAAAATTGAGGGGTGCAATTTTTCCTATTGGGCACCTGTTGTATCACATCAGTATATAAAGGCAAACATGACAACTGTGCAGGATGTATTGTCTGTGCCCAGAAGAATGGATCTCACTCTAGTTATAGAGCTACTAAAACACAGATCTTCAGGAAATTATTAAGGAAATTAGAAGTATGGGAGCGAAGATCTTGATCACAAGACACCATGAGACAGACTATAAGGAGACCATAGAAGGTTGGAGGGAGACACCTCTCACCACTGGTGGGATGTATTTTTTGGGTGGTCTCCTACTGCAGCAGGGTTTCTACACTGATTGTGTCATCTGATAGTAGTTTTGTTAGTTCTGATGAGTTTAAGTTTTGATCTTGGTAATGATTTTCTGGAATTTGAAGCAGTCACAAAGAATGGCTACAGTGCCTATCCTGTTATCGAATTAACTAGGTAAAGACAGTCATAGAGAGTATGATAGATATCTTAGAAAGCAAAAGAATTTGCATCATTTAGAAGAAAAGGGGGGAAATGAGATGGGGAACATCTATGGTTTTGAAAATTCAGAATTTTAGAAGCGCATAATATGTTTAAGCAGATGGAGGGGAAATAGAACACATAGCTTAACCATATGTAACAAACCACATAGGAAATTAGTTACCAGGAAAAAAACATTAAAATATATGGCAAAAACTCAGCAAAGCAAGACCAAGCTATTGTACAATCCCAACAAAGCAGAAACCAGGCAGGCTGGTCCTGGTGGTTTTGAGTGGGACAAGCTGACCTGAGGGAGAGCCAAACCTCCACTGTGCCCGCCCAAAAGCAGAGCTCAAACAGAGATTACTGAGGAAGACATACAGCCTTCATCCCAAAGACCACCAAACACAACCACCAGGAGGGGTGGCAGCTAATAATAATACAAAGGGAGAGAAGGTGGAGATGGGCGGGCAGGGAGGTGTGGGCTTGTGGGATCAATGTGTATTTATACCTGGAACCTGTCTGGACCAGGTACACATGGTTTGGAGGAAATATCCCCCCAGGTGTCCCAGCTGGCAATGAAACACTCTCTACAATTTTGGTGTCAAGTCCTGATTCTCGAAATCAGGAAAGGTCCAGCAGCTGTGTTGGTTCTGCAGTGCAACAATGGCCCCGGGTTCCACGGGACCCCATTGTCACAACTGACTCCTTGCTTCCATGTCACCCCCTCAGTGTCAAAATGGCCCCTTCTCTGCAACAGAACACAAAGGTTTTGCATAAATATTGAGCAAATCCTGCTTAACACACCTGGGAACATCTGTCTGCATTCAAAAGTGAGATTAAAGGTGAGGGTGGCACCAGCAGATTCCATCTACAACAAAGACCCAGGGAAAGGATAGGGACAGAGAATTCAGCTGAAAGACTCAGAATTCTGCTTACAGAGATCATTGCTGGGCACACAGTCCCTTGTAGAAAGGTGACATCATTCCAGGTAGCCTGGACTGAGCATGCCGTTCCTGAGAAATCTTTGTTATTTAGGAAACCTGCTCAGGCTTTTCCATTCTGTCCTCACAAACAGGAAAACTTCTCCTGGGCCTGTGTGCAGGCAGAGCCCTGAGGAGAGCAGGTGGGACATGGTGCAATGGGCAGGGACACCCATCTGCAGAGCTCAGGGGACAAGGTTCTGCTGCAGGGCACAGGGATGTCAGTCCCAGGTGGGCAATGTCAGACATGGTGAGGTTGGGGGTGAGGAGCAGGTTGTCCAAACAGGGTCAGCCTGCAAGGGGCTCATTCTTCTGCATGCCCAGACCTCCTAAGGAGACCTTCAGCATCAAGATCACATGGGAAATGCTTCTATCAGCTCTTCTCTGAACTGTAATTTAAAGAAAAATACTGACTTGATTAAAGAAAAAAAGTCATGAGGCTCACTTTGAAATCTTCCTCCTTAAAAGAACTCCAAACTGACTCCAATCAGCTGCACAAGCCCCGAAGTAAGACAAAGAGCTCCTGAAGGCTTCCTCTATTTTAATCAGCCTCACAGTGGATTTGGGGCTGAGTCCAGGAGCCCCAGGCACTGAGAGAAGGTTGAAGAAGCTGCTCAAGGAGTCAGAAACAAAACTCCAAGTCCCTTGGAGCATCACTGGCCCCACTGAGGGCAGGGACTGCCAAAGGCTCCCCAGGGACTGGTGAGAGCAGATCCTTGAGGCCAGGATTGCAGGAGCCCGAGGCTGTGAGCAGGGAACTGCAATGCTGAGCAAGGCCTGGGCTGGCTGGAGGAAGCAGAAGGGCCAAGGCCTGAGCCCAGGCCTGGCCCAGCAGGGCCTGTCCCTCACAGGTGGCTCGGGGCTGTTGCTGGGGCAGTGGGATGGCAGGGGCAGCAAGGACAAATGTCATCAAGCTGTGTGACACTCCAGATGCTCATGGAACCAAGGGCCAGTGTGACACAGCAGGGCCTGATGGAAACAAGAGGCCATGGTGAGCCTGCAGGGCTGTAACACCCCAGGACACTGAAATGCTGGTGGTAACCAAATGTTCCTTTAGTCAAGTTTGGTGCACAGGAGAAACCCCAGCCAGGTATTCTCAACATGACCAGATGCAAAGAATATTCTTGGTAGGAAGGGTCCCACAAGGATCATCAAGTCTAACTCTTGAGTGAATGGCCCACACAGGGATTGAACCCACAGCCTCGGTGATACAAGCACCCTGCTCCAACCAATTGAGCTAAGAGGTCCAAATGACATAAAATTTTACTGGCAAAATATCGACAATCAAAGAACGTGGGCAGAAGGATTTATACAAGCTCCAACTCACCATAAAACTCTTCTCATAGCATTAACTTAATTAACACAAGACCATTTAACCTAAAACCCTTTAACCCTGAAGATGTTAAATTACCCAAAAATGTTCCAGGTAAGTAGGATTAGACAAAGAAATAGAGAACAACAGAAGCACAGAAGATCCATAGACAGAAAGGTATACAGGTACCAGCTGCTCAAGTTCCAGCATGGCTCACAGAAGAAGCCCAGCAGACAGCAGGATCCAAACCACAGCTGACCTCGAGCTCCAGCTTTTAATCCCCTGAGCCTGTGTGGGCCCGCCCTTCGGGTGGGATTTCCAGTTGTTTGCCCAATCAGAGTCAGGGTTTGTACCTGCTGCTAGTGTGTGACTGATTGACAGCTCAGCCAATCCGAGCTGGGTTAACACTGCCCCTACTGTGTGATTGACAGATTGGCCAATCAGAGCTGGCTTAACATCACCTCTGATGTGTGACTGATTGACAGCTCAGCCAATCAGAGCTGGGTAACACCACCCCTGCTGTGTGATTGATTGACAGCTGTGCTAGGCCAGGGCTGGGGGCGGGGCTCTGTCCCACCACAGTCCCAGGCCTGACCCGGCCCTGGCCCTACACAGAGTACTCTGAGCATCCTGAGGTGTCTGGGACATTGATCTCATCCAGCCTCTGACAGTGACTGTGGTGACACTGCAGAACCTCCTGGAACCATGGGTCGCTTGTGACAATGTGGGTCCAAGGACACCATGGTGACACTGTGGTGCCTCATGGAACCAAGGAGACCATTGTGACACCTGAGGGCCCCAAGGAACCAAGGGTTTATGGTGACCTTGTGGAGCCCGTAGTGTCACAGAGGAGCCATTGTGACACAGCGAGTGCTCATGAAGCCAAGGGGCCATTGTGACACTTCAAGGCTTTGTGGAACCAGGAACCCACAGTGATATTGCAAGGTGTCATGGCAGCATGGAGCCATTGTGATGCTTCAGAAGCAAGGAGAACATTGTCACACTGCAAGGCCGCATGGAACCAAGGGAACATTGAACAGGTCTGGCTGGCTGGGCCTCCTGGGGGCCACCTGGCAAGTTCAGCTGATCTTGGTATGTCCAGGGCCACTTCTCATCTGCCCCTGAAGCACTGGGGCTCTGTGCTTTCCTTCTTATGGAAAAGAACTCCTCCAGGTGTCCAGTGTCAAAATTGGTATTCGGCCTCCAAATTTCCATATATGCAAAGATTATTCCCAGATGAAATCAGCCAGAAGAGACAGATCTGGTTGGCCATGGCTTCCTGAGGGCTGGCACTCATGTGCCTTTGAAAAACTGGGGCTCTGTTGCATGGTCCAGCAGTGTCACAGTGGTCTCCGTGGTGCCACAAGGCCCCAAAGAGTAACACTGGCCCCTTGGTACCGTGGGGCCCTGCAGTGTCACCATGGCCCCATTATTACATGAGGTTCCACAGTGTCACAATGCACTTCATGTTTCCACGAGGCCAAAAAGTGTCACAACTGTATTCTTGATTTCATGAGGCCCCATGGAGTCACAGGTGCCCTTGAATTCCATAAGGCTCCAGAGGTCCACAATGGATTCCTTGTTTTTACAGTGCCACAATGGAGCCCTGGTGACACAAGAGCCTGCAGTGTCACAATGGATTCTTGGTGCCATGACACCCTGCAGTGTTAGGGTCACAGTGGTGTCTAAGTACATGAGGCCTTGCAGTATCACAGTGGGCCCTTTGTTCCAGGGGGCACCTAGGTGTCAAAATTGTTCCCTTAGTTCCACAAGTCCCTGCATTGTAACAATGGCCCCTTGGTTCAACAAAGCCCATTGTGTCCCTGTGGCCTTTGTGGTTTCACAATGACCCAGAGTCATCAATGGACCTTGGCTCCATTTAGCCCCACAGTGTCACAATGGGACCTGGATTCCCCAGGGCCCTGCAGTGTCACAATCATCACAGAATCACCCAGGCTGGAAAAGATCTTTGTGAGCATCAAGTCCAACCTGTGACCCAACACCACCTTGTCACCCAGACCATGGCACTCAGTGCCACATCCAGTCTTTCCTGAAACACTTTCAGGGATGGTGACTCACCCACCTCCCTGGGCAGCCCATTCCAATGCTCAGTCACCCTTTTTGTGAAGAATATTTCCTAATGTCCAGCCTAAAACTCCCTTGGCACAGCTTAGGGCTGTATTCTCTTGTCCTGTCACTGCTCCCTGGGAAGAAGAGCTCAACCACCCCCTGGCTGTACCCTGTGGAGAAGCAGTTGGGGATATAAGAATAAAAGAGTTGTCAAATGGTTTGAGTGAGAGGAGATCAAAAAGAGCCTCTGGTCCAACTCCCTGTCAATTACCTTCATTCATTCATTCAGGTAATACAAAGCCCCTGACCTTGGACACTTCCAGGGATGGGGTTTCTATTCAGAGGGCAACAACCTGTGCCAGTGTCCTGCCACCCTCATCATAAATATTTCATCCGTATGGAAAATCTGAATCTGCCCTCATTAAATTTATACATATTCTCTATTATTCTGGCAATAAAACCTTAAGGTCAAAAGTTACTCAACCATTCCTGGACTTAAATCACAAAATCTCCAAGGCTGAACGCCTTTGGGAGGGCCCAGAGATCTCCAGAGACATGGTTCAGAGGCCAAGGAAATGATCACTCTATGGGAGCTAGGAAGTTTTTGGTTCAGTTGCATGGAGACTGAGGACACAACAAGAATGGACTGTGAGGATTACAAACGTGGATTCAAATATATTGGATCTCTTTTTCAGAGTGGAAATTAACCTGAGATAGAAATAATGCCACCAAGTGTAGCTGGAGAGGTCCATACTGGACCCAAAGAGAAAGGAATTTCCCTCCCAGGGCAGGGCTGGGGTGCAATACATCCCCCAGCAAGATTCTGGAGCAGCCCAAGGCTTTGTGTGTCCAGGCAGAGGCAGGCAGGAGGCAGAGCTGTCAGCAAAGGAAGGGGCCAGCGAGGTGGGGCAGCCGGGGGATGACGACAGCCTGCAGGGACAGAGGCACAGGGCATGGACACCGTAGGACAGCCTGGGCTGCAGAGGGCACAGGGATGGGCAGCAGCTGAAAGGCCCTGACACAGCCAACTCCTGCAGCACTTGGGCCATGCAGGCTGGCCCTGGGCCTGAGGCCAGCAGGGGACAAGTGAGCCTTGCTGTGCTGGGGCCTCATTGCCTCCTTGTCCCTGCTCAGCAGCCTGGCAGGGGCCGCCCCATGGTGCTGCCCTTGGCATTGCACATGCCCAGAGCCCAGTGGCCTGGGAAGAGCCCTGAGCAATGAGGGAGGGACAGGATCTGCCTTGCCAGGGGCTGGGGCTCAGCCCTTGGCCCTTTGCATTCCTGAAACACATCCAGGTTTGCTCAGCACCAGAGACAACTTTCCCTTGTTTGTCCCCACCTGTCATCAGTGCCTCCAGTGTTCTGCTCTACCTGGAACCTGGGGACACTTTCTCACTCCTATCCCTCATTGGGACCCATTAAAGTTAAAGAAACTTTGGAGTTTGAGTCTGACCTTGAATTCTTGAGAAGTTTTCTTTCAGCTCCCTCTCAGAGACTCATGTCCAGGGACACAGCTTTGTTGGAAAATCCCATCTCTACAGAGATGGGTCAACTGAGAGGGGTTTTAAAAAGATTTTATTTCATTATCAGTCTCATTGAAGGGTGAAACATAAAAGATGTAAATCTCTATGCCATTCTATTTGAAGCCAATTTATTTGCTGTTTGCAATATTTTATGTTTTCCAGCCTATTAGCTTTTGCCGCACAGTGGTGCTAATAATCCTAACACCAATCACGTAGTGTTTTACTCCACGTAGCCTTGCCACAATGCATCTTTCACACTTCTAATTCTCAAAAATATCTGATCATTTTGCAAGGCCATTGTTTGAAACTTGTTTCTCGTTCAATCTCTCTCTCAGCAATGTCTTCTCTATTCCAGGGCCATTCTGAGTCAGCACACCTTATCTCAGAGTTTGCATCCAGATGTACAAGACTGTGTGAGCTTTCAGTCAGGCTTTGAGAATCCTTTACAAATCCATTTCTCACAAATATCAATCACAGAATGCTGCAATCACCCCTGCCCTAAAGAGAAGAGTAATAAAATACATCCTTGAAAATGGGAATGGTTATTTCTAAGAACCTCTTGGTCATATTTCTCCCAAACTGGAGTTAAAAAACTTCCAAATGAACTGGATGAGATGAGAGGGAAATCAAGACAGAAACGTTGTTTTCTAGGAAACCTCTGAAGAATTCAGTCAGAATCGAACTCCAAAGTTTCTGACACAATTCATGTGTCTCGCTGAGGGCTGTGACTGAGAAAGTGTCCCCAGGTTCCAGTGTGAGCAGGAAATTGGAGGCAGAGATGACAGGTGGTGTGGGAAATGCAGGCACAGAGAGCTCTCAGGGCCTTGTGCATACAGGCTCAGAGACTGAGATGGATACAAGCTTTGACCTAAGACCTTGGAGAAATCTTGGGCAATCAGAGCATTAAAAGTAAAATAGATATAAAACAAGAATATAAGTTTTTATTTTAAGTAGAAATATATTTTAAGCAAACAGAAATATGCATTATGAAAGCAAAGCAGTTTGTTAAGTAAGATAGTAAAAGATTTTCAAGTTTAGCAATAGAATCTGTTATAAAGTTAATTAGAAGTTTAAGGTATATTAGTGTAGGTTGGTGAAGTGTTATAGGATTGGTTGACAAATTGCACATTACTGCAAAGCCATGAGAAGGAAAGCAATTAATGATTGGTGTAAAAAGGATGCTGGCAAACTTCACACAAGTACTTGATTGGCTAAAAATGAACATAAAGCATTGTAACTAAGAATGAGGAGGCTTCTGATATTATGGTGTTGGATGTAACACCTTTAATGTCTCACCCTTCTATGAGACTGACACCATGAGGCCATAAACCATCTTTTACAACATCTCTCAGTTGCTCATTCTCTTACTATATCAATGTCCCAATGCACATTTTTTGACATCAGACACGACTAATGAAATCAATAGGGGCTTATGGACACCAGGTGTATCCCATTAAAGTCAATAGGGATTTAGGGACACCTGGTTTATCCATTGAAGTCAATAGGCTTCTGATGAAATTTGGTCTTAAAATGGGGAAATTTGAGTTAATTTGGGGGAAATAGTGGGCTGAATTCTGGGAATTTCCACTCCAGGATCATAGTGCCAATGCTCTGGATATCCTGGATGAATTCCTGGAGGCCAATCCCAAATCCCTGATCCCTCACCTGTGGTCCATGCTGGAGCTGTGCCTCCAGGTAAGCCCAAGAATTTCCATTCTCAGACTGAAATCTGGGAATTCTGAGCCCAAAATTGGTAATTTTAGCACCAAAAATGTTGGGACATCAGCTCTGCCCACAGAAGTCAAAGGGATTGAAGGACACCAGGTCTACCCCTGTAAAGTCAATAGGGATTTCGGGATACCAGGTCTACCCAATTGATTGGGCTTGATTGGGAAGAGTTACTGTTTAAACTGGGAGCACTGGGAAGGGCTAAGGGGGGACACTGGGGTGACTGGGAGCACTGGAGAAAATTTGGGAACACTGGGAGGGATTTGTAGAGATAAATGGAGATAAACAGGACTCCAGGTGTAAGCCATTGAAATCAATAGGAATTTAGGGACAGCAGGTTTATCCTTTAAAGGCAAAGGAGTTTAGGGGCACCAGGTCTACCCAATCAAAGCAATGAGGATGTTTGGGACACTAGTTTTGGGGGGCCCAGGGGTTTTTCGTGATCCAGGTGTCCAAGGGGTACCCAGGTGTATCCAGGTGATTTCTGGGGGTACCTAGGTGATTTTTGGAGATACCCAGAATACCAAGGTGATTGTTGGATGGGATCCAGGTGATTTTGGGCAGTATCCAGATGTATCCAGATAACTTCTGGGGCTATCCAGGTAAATTTTGGGACACCCAAGTGCCCTGACTCACCCTGACAGGCCAGGAGAAGATGATGGCCACCGTCCTCCCAGTCGATGTGGACACAGATGACCCTTGGCAGCTGCAGGGCTGTCGGGGGCACCCCAACATTCAGGGGGTACCCCAAAACTCCAGGTGAGCATATCAGGCGTGGGAGAGAAGCCTGAGTTACCTCAGGAGAGGATGCAGATCAGGTACAGCCAGGTGCTTTGGTGCATGTGCTTGGTGCAGATGGTATTCTGCAGCAGCTCCAGCTCTGGCATGGGCAAGGGGGCACCCCGAAATCTCAGGGGGGCAGCGGGGGAAGCGCCAGTGTCTCAGAGGGGAAACCCAGGTATCCAGGAGTTCAGGTCTACCCATTAAAGTCATTAGGGATTTAGGGAAACCAGGTCTACCCATTCAACCCAACAAAACCCACCAGCTCCAACTTTAGGCAAGGGAGGGGCTGGAGAATTTTGAAGATCCTGCAAAATTGTTGGAGTTTTTCTGGGGAATCCCTCACCTTCCTCCAGCCTTCCAGGGGGCAGTGCCCTTGCCATAGTTCCTGGTGGGCATCAGCAGCCCCAGGCAGTGTTGCGAGGCTGAGAAGTTGGAGAAGCTGTGGCTCAGCAGGGCCCTGGTGAAGGGCAGCTCGGCCTTGAGGTCCTGCCAGACTGCAAGTGCCTACCAGTGTTCCCAGGTGTGGACTGGGAAGGCACCAGTATAAACCAGTAAGCACTTGGAGCCACTCCTGAGCTCCTGAGGCCTGTGGCAGCAGCTCCCAGTATAAACCAGTAAGGCCTTATGCATCCAAACCCATTCACAGTGTAGTCTAGGGGCTCCTAGTGTGGTCCTGGGGCTCCCAGGTTTATACTGGGTGGGCACCAGTATAAACCAGTAAGCACTGGGAGCCACCCCTGAGCCCATGGCGACAGCTCCCAGTATAAACCAGTAAGGCCAGCACAACCTGAAGTCACTCCCAGTAGGTCTCAGGCCCCATCCCAGTATAAATCAGTAAGGCCAGCATCCCCAGAAGTTGCTCCCAGTGGAGTGCCATGCATCCCTAAGCCCCTTCCCAGTATAACCCAGTGCACCCCAGTTTAGCCCAGTAAAGTCCAGAATATCCCTGTATAATCCAGTATAAACCACTACAACCCAGTGTCCCCCAGGACCACACATCCCAGTGTAAACCAGTATAAGCCAGTATAACCCAGTCACCCCCAGAACCCCATCCCAATATAAACCAGTATAACCCAGTATAACTCAGAGTGGGCCACCAGGTCCTCCCAGCCAGCAGAGGGCACTCACACACCCCTCTCGCTTTCCCAGGAGAACCCAGTACAAGTCAATTACCCCCCAGCACCTCATCCCATTGCAAACCGTACAACCCAGTAACCCCCAGCACGCCATCCTGGTATAATCCAGTATAACCCAGTACAAATCAGTAATCCCCCAGCACCCTATACCAGTACAAACCAGTATAAACCAGTACAACCAGTACACACAGTGCTAGGTCCTCCCGGACGCTCACACATTCTCTCCCAGTATAACCCAGTGCAACCCAGGAACCCCAGCCCCATCCCAGCACCTCCTGGACCCCATTCCAGTACAAACCAGTACAAACCAGTACAAGGCACTCACAGTTGCAGGGGTCGGCCACCAGGAGGTGCTCGCACAGTGCCTGCTCCTCCCAGCCAGCAGAGGGCGCTGCAGCGTGGCTGAGCACCCAGCCCTGGTGGTGCCACACCCCGTAGGATTTGGGATTCATCCCCAGGATCTGCCCTATGAACAACAGCTCCAACAGCACCCTGAAACCTGTATAAACCAGTATGGACCAGTATGGACCAGTATAGACCAGTATAAGTGGTAAAAACCAGTAAAAAGCAGTATCCAACTGTGTAATGCAAACCGGTAGTAAGCAGTACAAACCAGTAGGGACCAGAAAACACCAGTATGGATAGCAACAAACCAGGAAAATAGGTAAAAACCAGTACAAACCAGTGAAAACCATTGTCTGTGTCAGGAGCCAAGCTGGCTGGGCCCGGTAACAAACCTGCTGCCCAAAGTCAGTAGAAATGTTACGACCCATTTCAAACACCTCAACACCCATCCCTTCACCCACCAAATGATTTGTAAAGACATGAGCACACATCTTTCCTCTCACAATGATGGTTCCTGTGCTGGTGACAGTCTTTAAACCCAGCCTTCAGCCTGAGCTCTCTGCTGTTGCAGTTCCATGCACAGAGGTTGTTGTCTCTCAGCCCTTCCATGGGCAGGCTGGTGTTCAGCCATCTCCAGGACAGCAGGGCCCCAGCCCACGTCACTGTGCCCTGGGAAGACAAAAACCATCACTCCAAATGTCCCCTTCTCCTTCTTCCCAGGCATTTGGTCCCGTTGGGTGCCACAGGGAAAAGGAGACCACTGTGACACTGTGGGGCACATGGAACCAAGGGTCAGTTGTGACACTTTGGATCTAAGGAGCTCATTGTTGAGTACAGAACCTCATGGAACCAAAAGTCCATTGCCGCAGATCAAGGCCTCAAAAACTCATAAAGAACACTGTGTCTCCGTGGGACCCAATGGACCCAAATCTCCATTGTGTCAGGGAGGCAAGGAGCCTTTGTGACACTGCAAAGCCTCAGGGAACCAGGGAGTCCAAAGGTCTGAAATAATCCTTGCAGGGTTATATCTTGGGAAAGGGGAACCTCCTTGGTGGCACCTTGGGCTTGGTACACACCTGAGGAGTCTGTCTTTTTGCAGTGGGGAAACTTAGGAGTTTTAGATTGCTGCCAAAAAAACCAGGAAAACCACTGTTTGCCTGAGTGCAGCCAGTTCTCCAAGCAAAGCAGGTCCCAGGAGTGAGGACAGACAGGATGGGGTTGGGGAATGTGGAGCAAGGTTGTCCACACTGGGTCAGCCCTCAAGGCACAGCTTCTGTGAGCAGGCCAGACCTCTTGAGGAGAGACCCTGCATCAATATCAACCACAGAATGCTGCAGTCAGGTGTGCTCTAAAGAGAAAAGTAATAAAATAAACCCTTAAAAATAATAATAAATATCTCTAAGAAGCCCTTTGAATTATTTCTCCATAAGTGTGGCAGGAAAACTTCCTAAAGAACTGCCCCAGACCCGAGGGAAATCAAGGCAGAGCCATGGTTTGTCAGGACTTTCTTGATCCCAATCAGCCCCGTGGTGCATTTGGTGCTGAGCTCTTGAACCTCAGGGCCTGAGAGGAGATTGCACAAACCTTTCCAGGAGTCCAAGTCAGAAGAAAAACCCAAAGTGTCTTGAGGCATTAATGGGTCCCACTGAGGTCCATCCCCAACACAGGCTCCTCATGGACTCCTTGGAGGAGAGAACTGGATGCCAGGATTGCCCAAAAACCTCTCAGAGAGTCAGAGAGGAAAGGAAAATCCAAAGTACCTTTAAAACCTTGAGTATCTCAAAGTATTAATGAGCCCCACTGAGTGTCAATACAAAGCTCTCAAGGGACTAATTAAAGTAGATAATTGGGCGCATGATTCCAGGAACTACTAAAAGAGTTGGTGTCAAAAGGGAACCTCCAAGTACCTTAAAAAAATAAAGTACCTTGAAGCATTAATGAGCCCCACTGAATATCGCTACTGACAAAGCCTCTCAAGGGACTAATTAAAGCAGATAATTGGAGGCCAGGATTACACAAACCTCTCAGAGACCCAGTGTCAAAAAGTAGAATTTAAAATAACTCTGAGTACCTTGAGGCATTAATGAGCCCCACTGAGTGTTGTTACTGACAAAGGCTCTCAAGGGACTAATTAAAGAAGATAATTGGAGGCCATGATTACATAAAGGTCTCAGAGATTCCAAGGCAAAAGCAAAACCCAAAGTCCTCTGAAAAACCTGCAGTCCCTGGGAGCATGAAGGAGCCCCCAGGGCCATTCCTGACCAAGGCTCCCCAGGGACTCGTCCCAGCAGATCCCTGAGGCCACTGGGATGTGGGGGGATGCTGAGGGCAGGACAAGGGGTGACAGTGGTCAGCCTTGCTGGGGATGTGCCAGGAGGCCCCAGTGGCTCAGGACAAGGTGTGTCCTCAGAGCCCTTGGTGGCCCAGACCCTGCTGTGCCCCAGGGCACCAAGACTTGGCTTCTCTTTGTTCCCACCTGTCATCTCTGCCTCCAATTTCCTGCCCTAACTGGAACCTGGTGACACTTTCTCAGTTGTGTCCCTCAGTGGGACCCATTAAAACTTCAGGAAATTTTGGAGTTTGATTCTGACTGGGAGTTCTTGAGTGGTTTCTTCATCTCCCTCTCAGGGACTGATGTTCAGGGCCTCAGCACAAACCCCAAGAGGGTCATTAAAGTCCTTGTGCTGTGTCTGTGCTGATGAGCTGGGCTGGGCTCCTGGCACAGAAGGCAATCCTGGCAACCAAGAAGAGCTTAAAAAACACATTTCTCTTGATGAGCAGCTCTTCTCCCAGCTCAGCAGGGCTCAGGCACTGCCTGCAGCCACCCCGGGCACAGCACAGAGGCACAGAGAGCTTCAATCAGTCAGGGCTGGGAAGATGCTCAGAAGTGACTGGGGCAGAATCACTCCCAGCCCTTGACACAGGAAGCCTCTGGCTGCAGGACAATGCAGCTGCAGCTCCTGCAGTGATCTCCTAAAGCTGGAACATCCCAATGCCTGCAGACTGTGTGAGTACATTCTCTGATGATCTCTTGTGTAGAGCAGCCAGGGGTGCCCAGGGCTGTGGTGCAGAGCAGGGTCCTGCAGCCCAGGGCTCTGTGCTGGGGCAGGGACTGTGCTGCCTGCCAGGGACAGCTCTCAGCCAGCCCTGGGAGCTGCTCCCAGCACTGGGGGACAAGGTCTGGGTGGAAGGAAACAGCTGGTAAGGCTTGGAAATGTTCTCATTGTGTGGTGAAGATGCTCAATTGTTCAGGGCTGCTAGCAGCATGACATTTAAATCTACAACAGTTCCAAACAGATTATACATGGAGCACGGTGAGGCAGGGGCTGCATAAAAGGGAAAATCCTGCTTTTTAATCTACTGCCCTGGGTTGCCGGAATGGGAAATTGAACGCTGATATTCATCTCTCAGTTCAGATTGGGAAAAATTTTTAAAAATTCACTTAGATCTCCAAAAAACAAGTAAAGAATAAAAAGCAGCATAGGGGTCCTTAAAGGCGGCATCAATGTTACTTTTTCAGCCTCCTCAGGATTGCAGTGACATTGCCATCAGAGCTTGCAGAGGTAGAGCTGGCCCTGGCAGTGCCCTGAGTGAGTCTGCAGGGCAGAGCTGAGCCCCCAGGGCTGGGCTGGGCTCTGGCAGCACTGGCAGGGCCCAGCCCTGGGCACAGGGAAGCAGCTGCTGGCAGGGACAGCTCCAGGCAGCAGAGCCCTGGGCATTCAGTGCGGGGAAAGAGTCACCAAGTTGGGCTGGGATATTTCCAGTCCTCTCCAAACTGAACTATTCTATGATTATTTATTTTACAGATCCCCATGCCAAGACACAGCAAATGTCCAACAGCAGCTCCATCAGCCACTTCCTCCTGCTGCCATTGGCAGACACGCGGCAGCTGCAGCTCCTGCACTTCTGCCTCTTCCTGGCCATCTCCCTGGCTGCCCTCCTGGCCAACGGCCTCATCATCAGCGCCGTAGCCTGCGGCCACCACCTGCACACCCCCATGTTCTTCTTCCTGCTCAACCTGGCCCTCAGCGACCTGGGCTCCATCTGCACCACTGTCCCCAAAGCCATGCACAATTCCCTCTGGGACACCAGACACATCTCCTATGAAGGATGTGCTGCTCAGATCTTTATGTTTGTCTTCTTCCTTGGATCAGAGGTTGCCCTCCTGACCATCATGTGCTACGACCGCTACGTGTCCATCTGCAAACCCCTGCACTACGGGACCCTCCTGGGCAGCAGAGCTTGTGCCCACATGGCAGCAGCTGCCTGGGCCAGTGGCTTTCTTAATGCTCTGCTGCACACAGCCAATACATTTTCCTTGCCCCTGTGCCATGGAAATGCCCTGGGCCAGTTCTTCTGTGAAATCCCCCAGATCCTCAAACTCTCCTGCTCACACTCAAACTTAAGGGAACTTGGGCTTCTTGCTGTTAGTGGCTGTTTAGCTTCTGGATGTTTTGTGTTCATGGTTTTCTCCTATGTGCAGATCTTCAGGGCTGTGCTGAGAATCCCTTCTGAGCAGGGACAGCACAAAGCCTTTTCCACCTGCCTCCCTCACCTGGCTGTGGTCTCCCTGTTTCTCAGCACTGCCACATTTGCCAATCTGAAGCCCCCCTCCATCTCCTCCCCATCCCTGGATCTCTCCCTGTCAGTTCTGTACTCAGTGGTGCCTCCAGCCCTGAACCCTCTCATCTACAGCCTGAGGAACCAGGAGCTCAAGGCTTCAGTGTGGACACTGATGACTGGAAGATTTCAGAAACATTAAATTACAGGCAAAATACTGAAATCACTTGTAAGAAAAATAATGTTTGATTTTTCTTCTTGGTTTGGTTTTGGCTTTTTCTTTTTTTTCCTGTGTTTTAGTTTTTTAATATTGTCCACAATAATGTGTTATTGTCCACAATGTGCTATTTCTCATTTTGGTTCTCTCCACCTCTGCTGTGGCCCTAGACTCTTTTTATGGGGATTTTTGCTCTCGGGGGAATTAATGAACAAAAGATCTCCCAGCAAAATTTTCCCTGGTGATGCCCCTTTTTTTTCCTTTTTCTGGAGCTGCAGCAGCAATGTCTATGTGAAGAGCTGGACAGATCAGTGCTGGCACAGCAGCTCTGCTCCTGCTGGCCACACCATTCCTGATCCAGGCCAGGAGCCATTGGCCTTCTTGGCCACCTGGGCACTCTGCTGGCTCATGTCCAGCCTGATGTCCATCAGTGCCCCCAGGTCCCTTTCTGCCTGGCTGCTGTCCAGCCACCCTGTCCCCAGCCTGGAGCACTGCAGGGGTTGTTGTGGCCAAAGTGCAGGACATAGCACTTGGTCCTTTTAAACCTCACCTTGTTGGATTTGGGCCCTGGATCCAGCCTGTCCAGGTCCCTCTGCAGAGCCTTCCTACCCTCCAGCACATCCTCACTCACACCCAGCTTGGTGCCATCTGCACATTTCCTGAAGCTTCACTCCATGCCCTCATCCAGATCATCAGTGCAGATATTGAAATCCACGCTGGCTGCCTCTGATCCCTCAGCCATCCTGTAGGTGCCCTGGGATGGCACTCAAGGTGATCTGTTCCATCACTTCACCAGGCACCCAGGTCAGGCTGACAGGCCTGCAGTTCCCCACATCCTCCTTCCAGCCCTTCTTGGGGATGGGCTCACATTGGCACCTCCAGTCCTTTGGCACCTCCCTGCTGAGCCAGCACTGATGAGAAATGATGGAGAGCAGCTTGGGGAGCTCATCCAGCAGCTCCCTCATCCCCCTAGGATGGATCCCATCTGTTCCAGAGACACCTGTGAGCACCTGAGTGTCTCAGCAGGTTCCCAGCTGCTTCCTCCTGGATTACAGGGGGTCTGTTCTGCTCCCTGTCCCCATCTACCAGCTCAGGAGAACACTTGTCCTGAGCTCAACCTGTCTTATTTTTGAAAACTGAGGACACAAATGGGTTAAGTATTTCAGCCTTTTCCTCATCTTTAGTTACTATATTCCCCACAGCATCCAATAAAGAGCTGAGGTTCTCCTTGTTCCATGTTTGTTAATAATTTATAGATATATTTTCTATTATTTTTCACTGAAGTGGCCAGGTTAAGTCCTAACGGAGCTTTTGCCTGTCTTATTTTCTTTCTGCATGACCTAATAATATCCTTAAACATTTCCTGAGCTGCCTGCCCCTCTGTCCAAATGTGATGCAACCTCTTTTTTCCCTGAGTTTCTGGAAAAACATCCATGCCCAGCCAGGGCAGACTTTTCCTCACTGGCTCATTTTTGGCACACAGAGAGAAGCTGTTCCTGCTCATTCAAGATATCTTTCTTTAAGTTTCTCCACCCTTCCTGGAATGCTTTCTTTTTAAAGACTGTTTCCCTTAAAAAAGTCAGCACGTGATTCAGTTATCTCCAAATCTGCATCCTAGATAGTCTGAATTCTACTCTGTAAGGCCAGTGTAGAAGTTTTGTTGCCCCTCCTTCTCTCACAAAATATTTAAAAACTCAATAATTTCACTGTCACTGTACCCCAAAGAGCTTCTGACCAGAACATCTCCCACCAGCCCTCCTCTATTTGTGAACAGCAGGAGTCAGAGCTTTCCTGTGGAATGGGAAGAGAAGGAAACCTCCCCAAAATGCAGCCTGGAAGGTTGAGCCTGGAGGTGAGGATACACAAAAGTCCCTCCCAGGGCAGAATGTTGGTGCCCGAGGTGTCCCAGCGTGAGGCCGGGCCAGGCCATGGCTCTGTGTGCCAGGAGCCGGCAGCGCTGGGTGCAGGGAGCCCAGGGAGGGCACAGCAATGCTGGGCTGAGAAATGCTGGGGGGGACAGCGAGATGGGCGTGTGCAGCCGGCCAGGGCACAGGAGCAGCACGCACAGGGGGCACAGCCTGCAGGAGAGATGGCCAAGGGCTGGGCAGGGCTGGCAGGGCCAGAGGCACCCAGGCCTTTGTGCCCTGGGCTCGGGCAGGGCCTCTGCAGCCCCACAGAAGGAACTTTCCTGGCAGGGGCTGCTCTTTGCTTCTGCCTCGGCCCTCCCTCAGGAGGCTGGCAGGGCTTGCAGCTTGATGACATTTGTCCTTGCTGCCCCTGCCATCCCACTGCCCCAGGAATAGCCCCGAGCCACCCGTGAGGGACAGGCCCTGCTGGGCCAGGCCTGGGCTCAGGCCTTGGCCTTTCTGCTTCCTCCACCCAGCCCAGGCCTTGCTCAGCATTGCAGTTCCCTGCTCACAGCCTCGGGCTCCTGCAATCCTGCCCTCAAGGATCTGCTCTCACCACTCCCTGGGGAGCCTTTGGCAGTCCCTGCCCTCAGTGGGGCCACTGATGCTCCAAGGGACTTGGAGTTTTGCTTCTGACTCCTGGAGCAGCTTCTCCAAACTTCTCTCAGTGCCTGAGGGTCCTGGACTCAGCCCCAAATCCACTGTGGGGATCATTAAAATACAGAAGGTTCTCAGGAGCACCTTGTCTTCTTCCAGTTGTCTTCAAGTTACGAGGGATTTGCAGCTGCTTGGAGTCAATTTGGAGTTTTGTTAATGAGGAAGGATTTCAATGTGCACCTCATGACTTTTGTGTTTTTAATCACATGAGTATTTTTTTATTTTTCATTTTAGAGGAGAGCTGATAGAATCATTCCCCAAGTGATCTTGATGCTGAATATCTCCTTAGGAGGTCTGGGCACACAGAAGTACGAGCACCTTGAGGGCTGTTCCTGTTTGGACAACCTGTTCCTCACCCCCAACATCAACATGTTTCAAATCACCCACCTGGGACTGACGTGCCAAAAAAAAGATTATTAATTTATAAAATTAAAATAATATTTTTTCATAATAATACTATTCTATATTTTTATTACCTTAATTTTCTATTTATGTAAAAAAATCCATAAATTTTTGGTAACCAAAAAGTTTTTTTGTCATTGGTTCTAAGTAACACAATTCCCTTCATTAATAAGTGACCACTATTGGCTATGGATTCTTCCATCTTTATGATTATTAGTCCTATTTTTAGTACCATTGTCATCTTTTTAATCATTTTCTCAGACCATGTAAAAAGGATCCATTTGGGATTCATGGAGACATTTCTGGGGTACATTTGAGGCAGCTTTGGGTCTGGAGAGGGAATTTAGACAGAACTTTAGTGTCTAGAAGAAACTTGGGGGACCTGAGTGGGCACTAGGAGGGGCACTGAGGGATTGTGATGGACACTTCAGGGCCCGGGGGAGCTCTTGGAGGTCCAGGAGAGCACTTGGGGGTCAGGGAGGAGAATCTGTGGCCAAAGGTTCTCTTACTTTTAGTGAGTCTCACTGATAAACATGAAGGAGGGGGTTTCCCAAGGGTTGAATTAGAGCAGAAAATTGCTGACAATGATGTCAGGTAGGCAAAAATAGGGTAAAGGAGGAAAACAAACCTCTCAAGAATTCAAAGTCAGATTCAAAGTCCAAACTTCTTGAAGTTCTCATAGGTGCCACTGAGGGACACGGCTGAGAAAGTGTCCCAGGGTGTGGGTTTATTCTTCTTATGTTACATTTTTAAAGTGTTTGTTTATTGTTTTTATGATATATTTTTAAAGTGTGGGCATATTGTTTTTATGTTACAATTTTTGGTGGAGATTTTTCTTTCCCAAAGGAAGCAAAGAGACAGGAGTTCTGAGTTGCTTTAGACAGTGTAGTTTATTTTTTTTATTTTCTATCCAGGCAGAAAGGGTAAGTTTGTCTTACAGATGGTCACAGCATGGCTTAAAAGTCACAAGAGTTAAGTTTACAATGTCTTTTAAGGATTTATTAGCCAATAAAACACTGTCAACAGAGATATCTATGTTTCTAATTCAATACTAAGATATTTCCTCCTACTGATTGATGATACAGAGTGAAATTTCTTAGCCAATTATATGCGGACACACAAACTTAACATTGCTGCACTCACAACTTTTTTTCCCTTTCTAAGTACCTTTATTTCTTCTAGATCTTAAATTCTAAAGCTAAACCTATCTCTACTTAACTGTGTTTAGTTCTAAGCTTTGGCTTACAGACCCAATATTCTGAAAATTCCTTGTACTTTGAATTCTAACACAGCAATGAATTGACTTTGCTCTGGGTGTTGCCTGCAGCCTCCATCAGCTCCAGCTGAGCTTTGGATTTCCTAAACACATGAACACACACTCAGGGCAGATTTCTGAATTCCTCCTCTGTATCTTCTCCTCACTTCCACCTCCTGGTCGTTGTGCTGTGGCTCATGCCTGTCATTTGTCCCTAAGGCAGCACAGCCCCCCTGGCCAGCACAGGCCCCACATCCCCTCATCAGACACGGCACAGCACAGGGAGTGTTTTGGGTGGGCAAATATTCCCCACCAGAGTGTCCACTCCACACCTCAGTGTCCAGTCCCAGCACCCACATCCCGTGCCAGGGATCACAGAGAGCCCTGCTCTGGGCTCTGCCAAGGGCTGGGTGAGGAGGGAGCCCGGGCAGGGCTGATGCTGCCCCTAGAGCAGTGCTGAAATCAGCAGGAGGAAGGAGATAAGCACAGAACAAATAGACCAAGAAACTGGGGAGAGTGCCCAGGTCTGGAAGTGGCTGATGGAAGAGACTGGAGAGATGCTCCAAACCCTGGGGCACCTTCTCACACTGGCCATGCCACCAAGGCCACAGACCGAATTCCTCAGTCCTGCACCTGCCTGTCTGAGATCCCTGCCAGGGGACTGGCACAGCAGCACACACCTGCTGGAACATGTCCTGGCCCTGCAGAGTCACACAGCTCAGCTGACAGGAGTGGGTTTTATCTTCTGGGCACTCAGCTTAATTCTTTGGGGCCTCAGCATGTCACAATGTTCTCCTTGTTTCTGCAGTGTCACAATGGCCCCTTGCTGCCATGAGGTCCTGCAGGGTCACAATGGCCCTTTGGTTCCCCACAGTGTCACAATGGTCTCCATGATTCCATGGGGCCTTGCAATGCCACAATGGTCTCCATGGATCCACGGTGCCCTGCAGGATCACAACGGCCCTTGGGCTGCACCAGGCCCTGGAATGCAACAATGGCCTCTTGGTTCCACAAAGCCCTGCTGCTTCACACCGGCCCCTTGGCACCATGCAGCCCAGCAGTGCCACAATGATGTCCTTGGTTCCACAGGGTATCCACAATAATCCCTTGGATCCATGGTGTCCCCACAACGTCACAATGGCTCTTTCATTTCAGAAGGCCCCAAAGTGTCACAATGGTCTCCATGGTTCCATGGGGCCCCACAGTTTCACCATGATCTCCACAGGAAGGAATCCATGAATCCCCCGTGTTTCATGGCCTCATGAACTGCAGCCACCAGAGGCCAAGGCCAGCCAGACCTGTCTGTCCTGGTAGCTTTTGTCTGGTAGAAATCCTTGTGGATAGGAATTCAGGAGGAAAAGCATCAATTTTTGCCATGAGTGCCTCTGGAAGAGGGATGGGTTTTTTTTCATAGGAAGGAGAGCATGGAGCCCCAGTGTTTGAATACAGATGAGACCCAGCCCTAAGGAAGCCAAGGGCAGCCAGAATGTTGGAAATGGCAACTTTTGTTTGACAGCAATCACGGATGTTGAGAATTTTGGAGAGGGAAATCTCATTTTGGCAATGGGTGCCTGGATGAAAAGCATAGTTCTTTTCCATTTGAAGGAAAGCCCAGAGCGTCAGGCTTTTAGGGGCACATTACAAGAGACCCTCAATATGCCAAGGGCAGTTGGACCAGTAAGACCAAGCCTACCAGACCTGTTCCCTTGGATCCATGGGGCCCTGCAGTGTCACAGTGGCTGTGTTATATTGGATCCTTGGCTCCACAAGGCCCAGCTGTGTCACACTGGCTACTTGTTTTCATGGGGTTCCACATCATCACAATGGTCCCTTGTTTCCCTGAGCCCTTGCAGTGTCACAGGGGTCTCCTTGGTGCCACAGTATCCCAATGGACCCTTGGTTCCCTGGGGACTCACAGTGTCAGAAGGGTCTCCTTGGTTCCACAAGGTTCTGCAGAGCTCCTTGATTCAACGAGGCCTCAAAGTGTCATCATGGCCTCCAGGATTCTATGAGGCCCCACAGTGTCACAATAGACCTTTGGTTCAATGGGGCCACAAAGTGTCACAATAGTCTCCATGATTCCATGAGATCCCAAAGTGTCACTATGGCACCCTGGTACCATGGAGCCCCACAGTATCACTATGGATTCTTTGGTTTCATAAGGCCCTGAAATGCCACAATGGTCCCTTTGTTTCACAAAGCCTCAAATTGTAAAAATGGCCTCCATGGTTTCACGAGGCCATGCTGTGACACAATGGAGCCTTGGTTCCATGGTGTCCCATAGTGTCACAATGGTCTCCTTGGTTTTGCAGTGTCAGAATGCCCCCTCAGTCCCTTGGAGCTCACAGTGTCACTCTTATGCCCTTGTTTCCATGAGGCCCTGCAGTGCCACAATGGTCCTTTGGTTCTATGTGGCCTGAAAATGTCATCATGGCCTCCTTGCTTCCATGATGCCCTGTAGTGCAACAAAATTCTCCTTGGTTCCACAGTGTCAGAATGGCCCCTTTGTCCCATGGAGCCCCACACTGTCACTGTGGTCCCCTTGATTCCATGAGGCCCTGCCGTGCTACAATGGCCCCAATGGCTACAATGGTCTACAGGGAGACTCTCTACAACCACCTGAACAGAGGTTGCAGTCAGGTGGGGGTCGGTCTCCTCTCCCAGACAAGACCTGACAGAATGAGAAGACACAGTCTGAAGATGAGCCAGGGGTAGTTTAGGTTTGACATCAGCAGAAAAATTCTTCACTGAAAGAGTGATTGGGCAGTGGCATCTTCTGCCCAGGGAAGTGGCGGTCCCTGGCAGCAAAAAAAAAAGTCTGTAAGTGGCACTTAGAGCCATGGTTTAGTTTTTGAGGTGATGTTAGGTCACAGGTTGGATTTGAAGGTTTCACATGTCTTTTCCAACCTCATTCATTCTGTGATTCTGTTTCATAATTGTCTCCATTGTTCCATGAGGCCCTGCAATGTCACAATGGACCTTTTGTTCCATGAGTCCCCACAGTGTAATAACAAACCCTTGGTGCCAAGAGGTTTCTCAGTGTCACAATGGCCCCTTGGTCACAATGGACTTCTGGTTCCCTGAGCTTTCATACTCTCAGCAACATTTCTACAATGTCACCATGGACCATTTGTTCCATGAGGTTCTGTAGTATAACATGGTCACCTTGGTTCTGTGAGGCTCTGCAGTGTCACAATGAACTCCTTGGATCTGGGAGGCTCTGCAGTGTCACAATGCACCCATGGTTGTAGGAGCTTCCACAGCGCCACCATGGCCTCCTTGGATCTGCAGTAGAACAAGGGACCATTGGTTCCATGTGGCTCCACTCTTTTAAAATGGATTTTTACGCTGAAACCTCTCATATTGTCAAAAGGCCCCTTTGTTCCTTGAGGTTCCATAGTGTCACAGTTGACTCCTTGGTTCTGTGAGGCCCCACTGTCACCAAATCACCAAAACATCAGAATAAGACAGTTTTAACAGTAATTTGGTTCTAGAAATGGCATAATTTCTTTCAGACATCAGGTCCAATGTGGAATAACTGCTAAACTTATGTAGAGACACGATTCTACAAGTGTGTTGCATATATTCATTGACTACATGTGTATTACAATTTACCCATTTCCATAAAACCCACCCTAAGTTACCAGGTTGTGTCCTTGTTTTTTCTATCACTCCACCTTTGAGCCAGATATTTTCTTATTCTCTTCAAACCATCCTGGCTGGGAAATCAGCCCCTGCATGCCTTGTTCCTGTGCTAAAAATTCACAGGCAGAGTAAAAATGGAATGAACTCTTTTTGGTGACAAGGCCAAGGCTTTGTGTGTCCAGGCAGAGGCAGGCAGGAGGCAGAGCTGTCAGCAAAGGAAGGGGCCAGCGAGGTGGGGCAGCCGGGGGATGACGACAGCCTGCAGGGACAGAGGCGCAGGGCATGGACACCGTAGGACAGCCTGGGCTGCAGAGGGCACAGGGATGGGCAGCAGCTGAAAGGCCCTGACACAGCCAACTCCTGCAGCACTTGGGCCATGCAGGCTGGCCCTGGGCCTGAGGCCAGCAGGGGACAAGTGAGCCTTGCTGTGCTGGGGCCTCATTGCCTCCTTGTCCCTGCTCAGCAGCCTGGCAGGGGCCGCCCCATGGTGCTGCCCTTGGCATTGCACATGCCCAGAGCCCAGTGGGCCGGGAAGAGCCCTGAGCAATGAGGGAGGGACAGGATCTGCCTTGCCAGGGGCTGGGGCTCAGCACTTGGCCCTTTGCATTCCTGAAACACATCCAGGTTTGCTCAGCATCACAGACACCTTTCCCTTGTTTGTCCCCACCTGTCATCAGTGCCTCCAGTGTTCTGCTCTAACTGGAACCTGGGGACACTTTCTCAGTTGTGTCCCGCATTGAGACCCATTAAATTTAAAGAAACTTTGGGGCTTGAACATGACTTTTAAGTTTTCCTTCAGCTCCCTCTCAGGGACTGATGTTCAGGGTCTCAGTACTGTTGGAAAATCCCAGCTCTACATTGATAGGGCAACATTAGAGGGGTTTTTAAAAGATTTTATTCCATTATCAAACTCCTTGAAGGGCGAAACATAAGAGATGTAAAACTCCATGCCATTTTCTCTGAAGTCAACTTATTTCCTGCTTACAATATTTTATAAATGTGTTTCAGCCTATTAGCTTTTGCCACACAATGATGCAAATAATTCTAGCACCAATCACCTAGTATTTTACCTCACGTGGTCTTGTCACAATGCATCATTCACAGTTCTAATTCTCAAAAATATCTGATCATTTTGCAAGGCCATTGTTTGAAACTTGTTTCTAGTTCAATCTCTCTCTCAGCAATGTCTTCTCTATTCCAGGGCCATTCTGAGTCAGCACACCTTATCTCAGAGTTTGCATCCAGATGTACAAGACTGTGTGAGCTTTCAGTCAGGCATTGAGAATCCTTTACAAATCCATTTCTCACAAATATCAATCACAGAATGCTGCAATCACCTCTGCTCTAAAGAGAACAGTAACAAAATAGGAATGGATAAGCCCTTTAAAATCAGAAAAGATATTTCTAAGACAGTCTTTGTTATATTTCTCCATAAGTGGAGTTGAAAATCTGCTGAATGAACTGGACCAGACCAGACGGAAATCAAGGCAGAACTGTGATTTTCTAGGAAACCTCTGAAGAATTCAGTCAGAATCGAACTGCAAGGTTTCTGATACCGTTCATGTGTCTCAATGAGGGACACGACTGAGAAAGTGTCCCCAGGTTCCAGTGTGAGCAGGAAATTGGAGGCAGAGATGACAGGTGGTGTGGGAAATGCAGGCACAGAGAGCTCTCAGGGCCTTGTGCATACAGGCTCAGAGATTGAGATGGATCCAAGGTTTGACCTAAGTCCTTGGAGAAGGCTTGGACAATTAGAGCGTGAAAAGTAAAATAGACATAAAACAAATGTATAAATTTGTAGTTTAAGTAGAAATATATTTTAAGCAAACAGGAATATGTATTATGTAAGCAAAGCAGTATGTTACGTGAGATAGTAAAAGATTTTAAAGCTTAGTAATAGAACCTCTTATAAAGTTAGAAGTTTAAGATGTATCAATGTAAGTTTGTAAAGTGTTTTATGATTGGTTAAAAAATGATGCATTCCAGCAAAGCCATGGGATGCAAAGCAATTAATGATTGGTGTAAAAAGATGATAGAGAACTTTGTAGAAGTATTTGATTGCCTAAAATCCTAACATAAGGCATTTTAACTAAGAATGAGGCAGCTTCTGATATGATGGTGTTGGATGTAACACCTTTAATGTCTCACTTTCCATGAGACTGATGCCATGAGGCCATAAACCATCTTTTCCAATATCTCTCAGTTGCCCTGTCTTTTGTAATAATAATATCCTGATAGGCATTATTTGGACATCAAAGCTGCCAATTATAGTCAATATGGATTTAAGGACACCAGGTCTATCCATTAAAATCAATGGGGATTTTGAGGAAATTTGGTGCTAAAATGGGGAAATTTGGGGGAAATGTTGTGCTGAATTCTGGGAATTTCCACTCCGGGATCGCAGTGCTGATGCTCTGGAAGTCCTTGATGAATTCCTGGAAGCCAATTCTGAATTTCTTGATCCCACACCTGCGGCCTGTGCTGGAGCTGTGCCTCCAGGAAAGCCCAAAGATCTCCGTTTTCAGCCCAAATTCTGGGAATTCCAGGCCCAAGACTGGAATTTTTAGCACAAAAGATTTGGGGACATCAGGTCAGCCATTGAAGTCAAAGGGGATCAAGGCTCACCAGGTGTACACCACTGACATCATTTGGGGATTTAGGGACACCAGGTCTATCCATTAATAGGGCTTGATTGGAAAGGGTTACTGGTTAAACTGGGAACACTGGGAGCACTGGGAGCAGCTAAGAGAAGGCACTGGGGTTACTGGGAGCACTGGGGCATAACTGTGACCACTGGAAGTGAAAAATAAAAATAAATGGAGATAAACAGGATACCAGGTCTACCCTATTGAAATCAATGGGAATGTAGGGACACCAGGTTTACCCAATCAAAGCAATGAGGATTTTTGGGACAATAGTTTTGGGGGGCCCCAGGGGTTTAGGGTGATGCAGGTGTCCAATGGAGACCCAGAGGTATCCAGATGATTTTTGAGGTGATCCAGGATATTTTTGGGGATACCCAGGTGTACTCAGGTGGTTTTGGAGGGGATCCAGGTGATTTTGGGGAGATACCCAGGTGACTTTTGGGGGTACCCAACTGTACTCAGGTGATATTTTGGGGTATCCATGTGATGTTTGGGGCACCCAAGTGTCCCAACTCACTATGACGGGCTGCGAAAAGTTGATGGCCACTGCTGCATCCTCCCAGTCAACGTGGACACAGATGACCCTCTGTGGGGATGGGCTGTCGAGGGGCACCCCAACATACAGGGCGCACCCCAAAACTCCAGGTGAGGACCCCAGGGGTGGGGGGGAGCCCTGAGTTACCTTGGGAGAGGATGCAGCACAGGTACACCCGAGCACTTTGGCCTGTCGGGTTGGTGAAGACGGCGTTCTGCAAAAGCTCCAGCTCTGGGGAGAGCAAAGGGGCACCCAAAATCTCAGGGGGGCAGTGAGGTCACCCAAATTGATGCACAGAAAATCTTTATAACCCACAAAGTAAGTTACAGATATGTATTTTACTCAGCACTGAGGTGCATGGGGGATAGCTCCTCCAAAATCATGCACACCTTCAGCAACCTGAGCCTCTTTTAATTCTCTACAAACTAGGATTGCACAATACACCAAATACATATTCATTTCCTAACCACCCCTGCTTCATATTAAAATTAGCTCCACGCCTCTTTGAGACTGCACACTGCTCCTTGTTGGTCACCCTGGTGGTTATCCAGAGGTCCTTGGGGTGAAGTAAAGAGTCTTCCTCTCAGTTGAACTTTTCACCTCGCCTCTTTGTGTGTGCATATTAGTCTCTGGTCACTTTCCAGACCTTGATGCCAGTTTTTGCTGGCTCAGGTATCTAAGGAATCTCCCTTATCTGGAAGGGGCCTCTCTCATCCATCCCGTTTGCACATTCTTGCCCATCTATCTTACCTTGTAGCCTTGCTCTGTCCTGTTCTTGCAAAGACAGTGAATTTTAAGCATTCATAGCATCTTGTCAGCTCCCTTCTAGTTGAAGCATCCACCTGTATTTTTACCTTTAACACTTTTATTTAAATTCTAATTCCCTCTCTTTCAGTGTCACAATGGCTCCTTGGTTCTACAGGCCCCACAGCTTCATCCTCTACCCTTGGTTCCATAGGAGTCCTGATTTTCACAATGGTCCCCCTGATTCCATGAGTCACCAGAGTGTCACAATGGTCTCTTTGGTTCCATGAGGTTCCAGAGTGTCTCCATGGTGTCTTTGGATCTGCTGCTGTCCTTATCAAAACTGACCCATGGTTCCATGAGGTTCTGCAGTGTCACCATGGTCACTGTCAGAGGCTGGATGAGATCAATGTCCCAGACACCTGGGGATGAGCTGTCTATCAGTCACACAGTGGTGCTACCGTATGGACTAGAAATCCTGAATATTAGAATATAAAGTGTATAAACCATAATAGTAGTAGTAATGCTAAGGCTTGAAGACTGCAGTCCCCAGAGTAGGCCCTGGGAAACTAACTTAGGAATGTGCTGTGCTGAGAGCATGCAGAACCATTAGTGATAAGGTTAAAGTATAAACATAAATAAAGTACTGGTGGTGGGCAGTGGCATAAGAGAGAGATTGAGGGGGAGAACACTATAGTCCTAAGATAAGCAACCATGTAAGAATTATGACGCCAAAATGCTATCTTCAAGGTGAATGTATCTATAGAAGAATGTGTACTTCTGCACATAAACCATTTGTAAAAAGGGTATAAAAAACCCTCTAAAAAGGGAACCAGTGGAATCCTGACTTGGGACACGAGTCCGCAGGTCCCCGGGCCCTGAATAAAGCACCGCATAAACTGACACTCTGTTAGTTTGTGTTTTACTTGGGGTTTCGGGCAGCAGTGGGGTGGTGCTGACCCAGGCTCTGATTGCCCCAGCAATCACAAGTCCCACCTGGGGGAGGCCCATGAAGGCCCAGGGGCTTAAAACACAGAGCAGGAGCTCAGCCCATGGTCCATACCCTGCCTTCTCCTGGGGTCTGTGTCTCACCCACACTGGAACCCTAGGAGATGGGAGCCATGTGTGTGTCTGTCTATAGAGCTTCTGTCCTTTTGTCTCTCTCTTTCCTCTCCTTCTAATGCTCTTTATATGGAACAGTTTGGGGTACCTCAACATCTTAAGTGTTTAAATGTTTCTAAGGTAAAATGGGAAATGTTAATGAAGTTACTGCTATGATAAGTGTTTTATGTTGACTAGGATGTTTCATTAAATCCTTTTCCAAAGTTCCTTCATTTCCTATACTTTACCAGCAAAATTTTTATTTCATTTGACCTCTTGAGTATATCTGGCTGGGGTTCCTCCTTTGTACCAAACTCAAGTAAAAGAACCTTTGGTCACCCCCAGCATTTCAGTGTCCTGGGGTGTTACAGCCCTGCAGGCTCACCATGGCCTCTTGTTTCCATCAGGCCCTGCTGTGTCACACTGGCCCTTGGTTCCATGAGCATCTGGAGTGTCACACAGCTTGATGACATTTGTCCTTGCTGCCCCTGCCATCCCACTGCCCCAGGAACAGCCCCGAGCCACCTGTGAGGGACAGGCCCTGCTGGGCCAGGCCTGGGCTCAGGCCTTGGCCTTTCTGCTTCCTCCAGCCAGCCCAGGCCTTGCTCAGCATTGCAGTTCCCTGCTCACAGCCTCGGGCTCCTGCAATCCTGCCCTCAAGGATCTGCTCTCACCAGTCCCTGGGGAGCCTTTGGCAGTCCCTGCCCTCAGTGGGGCCACTGATGCTCCAAGGGACTTGGAGTTTTGCTTCTGACTCCTGGAGCAGCTTCTTCAACCTTGTCTCAGTGCCTGAGGCTCCTGGAGTCAGCCCCAAATCCACAGAGGGGCTCATTAAAATATAGAAAGCCCTCAGGAGCTCTTTGTCTTCCTTCAATTGTCTTCATATCTCCAGGCCTTGTGCATTTGCTTGGAGCCAGTTTGGAGGAAAATTTCGATGTGCAACTCATGACTTTTTCTTTTTGTTATCGAGCATGTTTTTATTTTTCAGTTTAGAGAAGGAGACGGGTTTGAAGTATTTCCCAAGTGATCTTGATGCTGAATGTCTCCTTAGGAGGTCTGGGCATGCAGAAGAATGAGCCCCTTGCAGGCTGACCCTGTTTGGACAAGCTGCTCCTCACCCCCAACCTCACCATGTCTGACATTGCCCACCTGGGACTGACATCCCTGTGCCCTGCACCAGAACCTTGTCCCCTGAGCTCTGCAGATGGGTGTCCCTGCCCATTGCACCATGTCCCACCTGCTCTCCTCAGGGCTCTGCCTGCACACAGGCCCAGGAGAAGTTTTCCTGTTTGTGAGGACAGAATGGAAAAGCCTGAGCAGGTTTCCTGAACAACAAACCCCACTGAGGAACCACATGCTCAGTCCAGGCTGCCTGGAATGATGTCACATTTCTACAAGGGCCAGTGTGAGCAACAATGATCTTTGTAAGCAGAATTCTCTGAGTCTTTCAGCTGAATTTTATGTCTCTGTTCTTTCCCTGGATCTCTGTTGCAGATGGAAGCTGCTGGTGCCATTCTCACCTTTAACCCCATGTTTGAATGCACACAGATGTTCCCAGGTGTGTTAAGCAGGTGCTGCTCAATGTTTATGCAAAGCTTTGGTGTGCTCATGGAACCAAGGAGACAATTGTGACAGTTCAGAGCCTCACAGAAACAAGGCTCCATTGTGACACTGAGGGGAATCATGGAATCAAGGAAACCATTATGACACAGCGAGGCCACATGGAATCAATGTTCCATTGTGACAATGCAGATCCAAGGAGACCATGGTGACACTGTGGGACCTCATGGATCCAAGGGGCCACTGTGACACTGAAGAACTTCATGGAACCCAGGGTCCAGTGTGACACAGCAGTTCCTCATTGGATCAAAGGAACCATTGTTGACAGCACAGAAACTCATGGAACCAAGGGGCTGTGGTGGCACAGCAGGGCCACATGGAACCAAGGAGACTGTGGGAATCTTTAAAATCAGAGGATTTTGGGAATGCTGAAAAAAGCAGGCCTCAGAGACAGCAAACTGCAATTAGAGCTAAGTGGAAAGCATAAGGCATGTCAGCAGAAAAGCTACATGAAATGTAGAAAGCAAGGACAAATAGAACAATGGTCTGTGTATTAACACGTGGCGAGAATAACTCTCTAAGCTGCAGAAAAGTCTATCTAGCAAGATATTAGGAAGGTCTAAGCCTAATAATGGAGCTCTGTGCATTGTATTTTAAGGCTTACAAGTAGGTATTGTATTCAAAATATGCAAGCATTGTTTTAACCAAAGGTATACGTGTACTTATAGTGGTTGAATAGAACTACTGTCAATATGTTTTTGCTGTTGTGATTGGTCAAAAAAATTTCAAAATGTGTTGTAACATCACGTTCTCTGGCTGTTGCTGAGGACATGAGCTGCTGGCATCTTCCCTCTGTCCCAACCTTGTAATGAGACTGATGCTTGGGAGGAAAAAATAATAATAAAGCAGCTCAAGACACGTTCTACAGCAGTCCTGTCCCGTTTATGTTTCTGTGTGTAAAACCCTGGCTGGCATTAGAGACCAGTGACATTTAGGAACATTCTGGAACCAAGGGTCCACTATGACACTGCAGAAACAAGGAGATCATTGTTAGTACTATGGAAGCTCATGGAACCAAGCAGCCATTGTGACACTCCAGGACCTCATTGAACCAGGGAGATCATTGTGACACTCCAGAACCTCATGACACTGAGGGTTTATGGTGATACAGCAGGGTCCTGTGAGGTTTTGGGGAGACCTCCGGATGCCTCTTGGGCACCCACACTGTCGGGCTTATTCTCTTTTTCTGTAAAAAGCAAAGCAGCTAATAGTTGCTATGAAGTTGTTTATTGCAGAAGCACATCAGTCTCAAAAGCAAAAACAAAGCAAAGCAATGGCATAAAGCAATGGCAAAACTGCAGTGGCAAAATGCAATGGCAAAATGCACATGGCATAGAGCACCAGCTCTCCCTGATGCATGTTCTTTTATAGAAACTTTCCAACTAGCTAAGACACAAACTGGGACCACTGCTTCTTAACCTATTAGAATTCTGGTTTCTTAGCATGCCAGGCTACGTATAGACTACGTTCATGGCCTATCGTGTTCTAACTGAAAAATGTAAGCAATATTCTTAACTCTAACTCTATTATGTCTGAAGCCAGGTTCTTGGAGCCTCTAAGGAAACACTAGTATGTTTTTCAATCTTCACTAGAACATGTAATTCTTCTCAGGCATTTACGACTTTTTGCTTACTAAAAGCACTTAAAACTTATTCCATTTACTTACTTATTTTCTCTTTCTCATGTTACAACCTAAATCTTCACCTCTGCCTTATAGGTGAGAGGCCTAATATACTTCAATCCATCTAAAAGTTTCAACTCAATCCCTGCATTCTGATCTCTCCCTGAAGGATTCAGAGAAACTCCTGACTTACTGACTCCAACAGCATTGTTATACAGCAGGGCCTCATGGAACCAAGGAGCCATTGTGAAACTGTGCAAGGGGCATTATGGAGTCAGGGACACCACTGATACTGAAACCCACAGGATAGAAACTTTTGAACACAGTTTTGAGTATCTGAAAGCAGATATTCTTTATCACATCATGGTGGTGACTTTGGCAAACCTTCCTCCATTCAAGTGCACTGAGCATCGAATGAGCAGAGTTTTTATCACACACACTGGTTACATACTCTTTAGCTATCTCCACTTTCTTTGAATTTACTGAACATAGTTGCATTCCTTATCACAAGTCCTTATATGGTTCTTTGGGGTCAGTCTTCAACATCCAATGCCCTTTTCAGGGGCCTTCTCCTCAACCCCCACTTTTGAGTAAGGGCAATATTATTGTTTTGTATAACTTCTGCTTTGTCAGCCATGCAGAGCTGAGCTGGCATCCTCCTTGCATTTTGTGCACGCTCTGTTTGCCTCAGCTACATCCTTTGTGCGTTTCTCCAAGGCTGTGCTGTTCTGCTCTCTGCCCTTGATAAGTGTAAATGTTGTTCTATTCTCCTGTCTTTGTCACAATGCTTGCCCCACGAGGCAAGCCCCTCCAAGCCATGGGCTTGGGGTGGGCAAGTGTTCCTGAGGGAACAGGGATGGGACAGCTGGGCTGGACTGGCCCAAGGGATGTTCCATTCCATGTCATCCCACTATCAGCAATAAACTGAGAGAAGCGGAGGGCAAGGGGGTACGGGATTAATTTCTTTTTTAAGAAGTTTGCCTTTCAAAACAGCACCAACACATAGAATCTACTCCACTTTCTGCTCATAGGAGATTTCTTTTGGATTTACTTTTCTTCTGTGTGTGGCCTTTGCTTTTTGGGGTTGCTTTGTTTAGGGGGTTTTGTGTTGCGAGTGAGCCTTGCTTTGTTATTTTTTTGGTTGGGTTTGGGTTCTTCCCATTTGAACTGCCTTTCTTCTGATGCATAAGTGTTTTCTGCCTTGTGGCTTGGCTGGGATCTGAAGGCAAGAAAAATTTACCTAACTCAGTCATCTTGCCTAATTATGTCCTGCAGTCACCATTAACTAGATGTGTTTGGTCACAGACTCCCTACAACTTGGCAGCATGCATAAAGGAATTGAAAGTGCATTTCATGCCATTGTAGCAATAATAGAAATGTTCCACACTGGTGGTCAAGGGCTGGTCACTGAGGGATGTCACCAAGGAGTGGCTGCCAAAAGGACTCTGTGCCAAATTCCCACCCTCCCCTCGCCGCTCCATGTTCCTCTCCTGCAGCCCAGCTCTGTCCAGTCTGGCTCTGAGGAGAGCACAGCAGACCATGTCCCAGGCCTGGCTAAAGTCTGGGCACACAACATCCCCTTCTTTTCCCTTTCACAAGGATTCTGCAATCCCTGCCTTGTGCTGCCAGTGCCTGCAATGGCTGCAGGAGGATTTGCCACATGCCCTTCCCTGCTGAGCCTGACCAGTCTGTGACTGTCCCAGTGCCCCTCCCTGCCCTGTTTGCAGACTGATTCCATGTCTGCCCTTCCCAAGTGCCCAGGACCCTCTGGGATGGCTCTGCCCTTTCCAAGGGGCTTGAGAGAGGTCTCACAGTGACACTGCCCAGCCTTGTCAGCATCCCTGACACCAAAGGCCTTTTCCATATCCCTCAGTTCCAGGTCAGTGCCCAGAGCACAGCACAGCCCTGTCCAGGTCCTTGGGATGGTTCAGAAGGGAGGCAGCTCTGATTTCTCCCCACAGACCAGAGAACTCCAAAGGTCTCTCTGTGCAGTCCATGGCTGTCCTGAGCATTTTTTCCTGGAGCCTCCCTGCCCAGGATGTTTCTCTCTATGCAATCCTAACCACAGCCCAGTAATGAATTCAGGTGGTTTTCTAGAGTGTAGTGGCCTCAAGGCACTGTTTGTGCCACCAGAACTGTGCCACCCCCGAGTGCTGATGATGGTGTTTGTGCTCATTCGGGTTCATCTCCCCCCACACACACGATGCACTGCTGAAATCTCCTCAGGACACACCAAACATGGCCTGCTGGCCTGGTCACTTGGTGTCCCTCCATGCAGGGACAAACAACCTCCTGCAGCTGGGGGAGAGGCCAGTGCTGGGTGTGGTGATTGCAGGGGCTGGTGTGGGACAATTGCCCTGGGGCACCTTCCCAGGCTGTGCCCAGAACAAAGACACAGCCCAGGCCCTGCCCTGCTGCTCCTCAGGTCCATCCCAGGAGCTCTGACTGTGCCAGGACACTGCTGTGTGCCCCCTGCACACTGCCCCTCTGCCCCAGGCACTGGGCTTTGCTTGGCCAGGGCATTCCAGCAGCACATTCCTGACAGCAGCTCTGGAGGAGAGCAAAGCCTTCCTGCCCTGCCCTCAGGAGATGCCCTTTGCTGATGGAGCTGCTGTGCTGGAGCCCAGTTGTGTCCCAGCAGTGCCCATGGCCTGTCCCTGCCTGTGGGCACAGCACGGACACACAGCAGGACAGTGACCAAACTGCCAGAGCACTGTGGCCTCACAGCCACAGAAGGGCTGGCAAGGAGGGGAGCAGATGTGGGAAGAGCCAGGGCCGTTGTCCCTGGCTGTGCTGCTGTGCTGGGAGTTTCTTCCCTCCACCTCTGCTCACAGGCACTGCCCTGCAGAGACAGAGAAGGGCTGAGGAAGAATCCTGGACACACAGGGCAGGGCAGGCAATTGTTTTTATTGAAATGCATAGGGAACAGACCACTTTCAAATCTTTCTGTTTCAAAAGAAAGGTAGATATTAATGCAGCAATGCAAAGAGTAATGCGACAGTATTTAGTAAGAAACATGCAAAAATAGAAAAAGTTATCATAGAAAAAATGGACAAATAAGGAAAAAAAAAACCCTGAGATTGTAGAGAGTTACATTCTGAAAGTTCTGCAGCTGAAAAGTGTTTAATGCTTCTGGAAATATAGAAGCATCAATTTTCTCAGGGCATTCTTGAGCTCCTGACTCCTCAGGCTGTAGATGAGAGGGTTCAGGGCTGGAGGCACCACCGAGTACAGAACTGACACTGCCAGATCCAGGTATGGGGAGGAGATGGAGGGAGGCTTCAGGTAGGCAAACACTGCAGTGCTTAGGAACAGGGAGACCACAGCCAGGTGAGGGAGGCAGGTGGAAAAGGCTTTGTGCCGTCCCTGCTCTGAGGGGATCCTCAGCACAGCCCTGAAGATCTGCACATAGGAGAAAACAATGAACACAAAACATCCAAAAGTTAAACAGACACTAATAGCAACAAGTCCAAGTTCCCTGAGGTAGGATTTGGAGCAGGAGAGCTTGAGGATCTGGGGGATTTCACAGAAGAACTGGCCCAGGACATTGCCCTGGCACAGGGGCAAGGAAAATGTATTGGCCGTGTGCACCAGTGAATAGAGAAAGGCACTGGCCCAGGCAGCTGCTGCCATGTGGGCACAAGCTCTGCTGCCCAGGAGGGTCCCGTAGTGCAGGGGTTTGCAGATGGACACGTAGCGGTCGTAGCACATGATGGTCAGGAGGAAATACTCTGCTGAGATAAAGAACACAAAGAAAAAGAGCTGAGCAGCACATCCTTCATAGGAGATGTGTCTGATGTCCCAGAGGGAATTGTGCATGGCTTTGGGGACAGTGGTGCAGATGGAGCCCAGGTCGCTGAGGGCCAGGTTGAGCAGGAAGAAGAACATGGGGGTGTGCAGGTGGTGGCCGCAGGCTACGGCGCTGATGATGAGGCCGTTGGCCAGGAGGGCAGCCAGGGAGATGGCCAGGAAGAGGCAGAAGTGCAGGAGCTGCAGCTGCCGCGTGTCTGCCAATGGCAGCAGGAGGAAGTGGCTGATGGAGCTGCTGTTGGACATTTCTGCACTGTGGCCATGGAGTCCTGTTGAAGGAGGACACAGTTATAATTCAGGGGAGACTTTGCTGAGCAATGTCCGAGCCCTTTCTCCCAGCCCTGCCCCTGCTGGTCTGCACCACCCCATTTTCCTTTTGTCAAATCCGTTCCTTCAGCCTCATGCCTGGAGCTCTGCTGGGATCTGGCCCCGTTGCTGTGATGAGCAGGGACCCTGTCTATGGACACTGAGGGGTCAGCTCTGCTCTGCAGCAGTGGGGTCATGGGAACAGGGACAGGGGCCAGTCCTGGGGCTGGATTTCATCAGGCCAATCTGCTCCTGAGGCAGAGGAGCTTGGTGCCATCTCCTGTCCCAGGGCTAAGGAACAGTGATGGCCAAAGGCAGTTTGAGAGGGATTCCTGCTGTGCCCAGGGAGATCAGAGAGAACTGTGCAATGCAAGAGCTGTAACTCAGTGAAGGGTGAGGGGAGCTGCTCTGTCACTCCATCTGTCCCCAGCTGCCCTTTCTGAGATCCAGGGCAGTCACTGTGTTCCCCTGAAATCAGCCTGACACAGCTGAGAGCAGAGGGACAGCAGAGCAACCAGGCTCAGCCCTTCTCACAGTCTCAGGCCCACTCCTGGCCAAGGACACTCCTGTCCCCCAGTGTCCCCTGGAGGCAGCTCAAAGCTTGGATGGCATCCTGAGGACACACCAAGGGTCCTGTCCATGGCACTGCTTGAGGAGACTCAGCTCATTCCCAGCCTTCCAGCCTGCCCTGCCCTGAGCTCCCCGGGGCACAGGGAGCTGGGACACCCCATTGCTGTGCTCAGCCTGCACAGGAGGAGCCCAAGGGCTGGGCCTGAGCCTGCAGCTGGAGCTGCCATTGCCAGAGAGCCCTTCAGCAATGCCAGGAGCACCTGGGCAAGGCAAGGAGAGAGAGAGCTGGCCCTGAGGAAAATCCTTTCCCTGTCCATCCCTGCCCAGCCCCTGCCAGGCAGCACCAGGACAGGACAGTGGCCCTCAGGCCCTGGTCAGCAGGGAATGGGCACATG